>NC_083717.1:67763399-68105542 GCF_028564815.1 Eubalaena glacialis
CCTTTTCTTAATCACATCTGCAAAGTCTGTTTTGCCATGTAAGATAACATATTCAAAGGTCTCCGAGACTAGTACTCGGGCATCTTTGAGGGACCACTAATTTGCCTACCACAGCGACTTTGCATGGACAGATGATGTTGGAATTCCATGAATCAGAGTAATTCTCTCAAGTCTCTATAATTTAGGCTTTATAGAAAAGCACTCTGAAGGAGAAGTGTGGAGTGCTGAGAGAGTGTATGTCACTGGTACTATGTCCCTCTTAGAAGGCTTGGGATGGTTTGATGCCTATATGTTTCTTATGGCTGTTGTAACAAAGTACCACAAGCTGGGTGGCTTTAAAGAACAGAAATTTATTCTTTCACAGCTCTGCAGGCTTGAAGTTCAAGATCAAGGTGTCACCAGGGCCATGCTCTCTCTGCAAGCTCTAGAGGAGAATCTGTTCCATGTCTTTCTCTTAACTTCTGATGTTGCTGTCAATTCTTGATTTGTAGACGCATCACTCCAATCTCTGCCTCCTCATCACTTGGCCTTCTCCCTGAGTGTCCCTGTGTCTGTGTCTCTTCTCTTCTTATAAGGACACCAGTCAAAATGGATGAAGGCCCATCCTAATGACTTCATCTTTACTTGATTATACCTACAAAGACTCTATTCCTAACTAAGGTCACATTCACAGGTACTGGGGGTTAGGACTTCAGCATATCTTTTGGTGGGGGACACAATTCAACCCATAGCAGTGCCATGTCACAGGCTCCCATAGCACAAGCAGCACTTGTCCACCGTATTATGATCGCTGGTCCACCTCCCTACTCCCCTACCAGACCGCAAGTGCTGTGAGAACAAGACCATAGCAGTCATACTCACCACTCCATCCCCAGGGCCTGGCACACAGTACACAAAGTATTTTTTGAATGAGCGAATGCCCCCGGAATGAGTAAGTAGATCCCTGCTCCGACTGTACCTGCTTGCTCCCTCTTGCCTTAGTAGCCTGCCTGGATGTGACTGTATCTGGCAATTACTCCCATTTAGCACCATAGGGGAGTCTTAGTTTGAAAGAAATGGACAGCAGTGGTCAGAGTCACTCCTGTGGCTTCACACCAGTTCCGCCTGGCAATAATCCAGGAGCAGATGTGAAGGTGAGTGCTGTACGCTTATCCCCAAATTGGCCCACCTGCAAACTCACTTGGAGGCTGCAGTCAAAGCTGCAGGCCCAGTTCCAATTATCCCAGCTGCACAGACTCACTGTTCAGAGGGGAGGGGAAATGCCACACGCCCAGCACCCTGAAAGTCATCTGACTCCTCATCTGAGAGCTTCCTCACCAGTGTCAGAGGTGGGGTGGGCGGGACGAGGTGGGAGGGAAAAGTGGTGAAAAGCAAACCCTTTGCCCTGGCTGTTATTTAGAAACCATGAGTTGCCCTTGTTGACGTCACCTGTGGGAGTTCAAAACAAGGGAGAAGATGACCTGGCCCCATGTTCCCTTGCTACATGGGTTTGCGTGAGGGGATTTGGAACTCCTCCAGGGCACGCAAATGTCAATACAGGAACAGTAATCACAGACAGGAACTGATTATTCCTCTAGATCTAAAAGCGCCACCCCCTTTTAATTACTTGGTGTGAGGTGCTGAGGGGGTGGCCTGAAATGAATTCTGTACAAAGGAAAAAAAAGCAGATTATGGGGAACCTTGAACCACAGAAGCACAAACTCCTACAAACAGTTGGGACAGCGCTCTCTGACCATTACACTTATAAAGTCTCATGGACTCATTTGCTCAGCCGTCTTATGAGGTAGGAGGGCACGAACTGTACCCAGGGAGCCCCAAGCACAGAAGGCAGAGGAGGATGCTGGGGGATTCTGGGACCCCAAAGCGACGGCTGTCGGGAGGCCGAGAGCTGCCGTGCACAGGAGCTGAAACACAGGCCCTGGGGCCTGCAAATATCATTACCCCAATGAGACGTGTCTGGCTGTCCAGAACTTTCCAGTCGTTGATGAAAACCAACCTGTTAACGCTTTAGGAATTTGCTGGCTGGCTCTCTCTGCTTCTTCAGGGATGGCGTTTGCAGCAGAAGCAGGCCAGGTGTGGGGTCAATGAAGATGAACAGGAGCGGGTGGTGAGACGGGGTTCAGGAGAGTGAGCTAGATGCGGGTTCGGACGGAACCGCTGACGTCTGGACCGGCTCCAGGGGCTCGGAGCAGACATTAACATCTACCCGGAAAGAGAAATAAAATCCCCTGCTGGCAATCCACAGAAGCCTAAAATTTGGTGGGGGTGAAATGGGGAAAACTGCACTAAGGGGGTAAAGACGAGAAGGCGGTCTGTTCGGCCGCGAGGACGGCGGATAACTTCCGGAAAGCCGCCCTACTGTTTCCGGTTCTGCAATCTTTTCCTTCCGCGGTTCCTTCCTTCCGCGGTTCCTTCCTTCCGCGGTGATGTCCTGTCTCTCACAGAATCCTTCACTTCCTTCAAGGCGGAGCTCAAAAGCTTCCCCTCGGCGAGGAGACTTGTCTTTTCCTCAGACCCTCCCTGGAGCCGCTGTGAGTGGGTCGCCGCGTGAGCAAGTAGCCCCCAGCTTCGTGTGCCGCCCAGTGATGGCCGACCCCGCCCCACCGAGGAGTCTCAGGTACGAGCTCCCTTTGTTCTCAAAGCTGCAGATGTTGTTCGTGCTAGTCCCCAAACACCGCCACCCTCCAGCGGCTCCAAGCAGAATGACGCTCTTCATCCTGTTCCTGCCAAAATGTTAGCCCAGTGCTAGGGGCTCTGTGATCCAATCAGGTTACTAAAATCAAAGTCTCTTGGGTGATTGTCTAGATCATTTAAGTATTATTGTCACCATGCATCGTTCTAACTTCTCTTTAACTCTGAATCGCACTCCTCCCCTCCCCCCCTTTTCTGACTTCAAATCCTTTTGGAGTGGGTGCTGTGGTGGCCTCCCTCCAACATGGCCCCGAGGACCCACCACCCACCTCCTGCTGTTCACACCTTGTGTCGCCTCCTCCCAGTTGGTGCCAGGGTTGCGTGAACAATGGTGTGTGAACAGTGGAATATGGCAGAAGTGAGGTGTGCCACATACAAGATTCGGTTCTAAAAGACGCTGCAGCTTGGGGTGTCTCTCTCCCATCACTTACTCTGGGGATAGCCAGCTGCCATGTCATGAGCAGCTCTGCGGAGCTGAGGCCTCTTGCCAACAGCAACATGAGTGAGATAAGAAGCTGGTCGTCCAGCCCCAGACAAGACTACCAATGTCTGCAGCCCAGGCTGACAGCTTGACTGCAACTTCATGAGAGGCCTGGAGCAGAGCCACCCAGCTAAGCTGCTCCCAGATTCCTGCCCGTCGGAAACTGTGGGAGACGATCAGTGTTTGTTGTTTTAAGCTGCTAAGCTTTGGGGTAATTTGTTATGCAGCAATAGCTAGCTAATACCAGGGCTCTTGGGTAGGCGGGGGACCTCAGGCGCAGCCCCTGCCAGCAGCCAGCCAGGGCAGCAGGGAGGGGAGATTTACTCACAGGACTGGAGGCACAGCCAGGAGAAAAGAGCCCCAGGTCTGGGCTTGTTTCTGTGTGATGGCAGCAGCCTCTGCAGATGGAGGGTGCTGGCTGAGTGGGTGGAGCATGTCCCTGGCCAGAGCACAGCTTTGCATCACCTTTCTGTGGTCAAGGAAGTCCCACGTTCAGTAAATAGTGGCTATTGCTGTAACTGACTGTGCCATGCTCTTAGTTTGGACCCTACTGGGGATTTCCTTTGGTAGGAAGGTGTTAGGTTTTTGCAAGTTCCAGAAGGTCCAGCTGTTTGGAGCAAGCTTAGTGTGCGTGGACAGAGTTCATTGCTGGGGGCAAGGCTGCCACGGGCTGAGCAGGGCAGGTGTTGGTTGCACAGGGCACTGCAGGGCCAGCCAGGGCAGTGAGTCAGTGGCCCATCTTCCCAGTGAGACCAATGGGTCAGTGAAGAAAGAAGCTGTGACCCGGTCAGTAGACACATCTGCGTCCAGGCTCATCGGGGCCCTGAACACCCAGGGCAGCTAGTGGCAGTCCTCGCCCAGTGGGGGTGAGGATTCTAGAGGACATGCTGCTTGATCAGAACTGGCTCACATTATGGGTGAAGGGTCCAAGGGGCTGTGGCTGAGCAGAGGTGGATTGATAGCTGTAGTATGTGACCCTGTGGACAGTTCTGTCGTGGCAGGGCCACTTGTCAGCTTTCCTCCATGCCAGCCTTAGAAAACATCCCCAACCCTGGCTTGATGAAGCAGTGAGGACTCTTTCAGCTGCAGGTGGCAGAAACCTAGCTCGATATTGATAATAACCAATACTTACTTAGTGCTTGCATTTCCTTTATGTATATTAACTCAGGGAATCCTCACTGAGGATTGGATAAAGGTGGATATTCTTATCCCCATTTTGTAGATAAGGAATATGAGTTAGACTGACCCAGGTCCCGCTGCTGGGAAGTGATAGAGCCAAGATTTGGCCTAGGCAGGCTGGCTCCAGAGCCCATGTCGTTAACACCATGGAGAGGAAAACTCTCTCTTCAGGTTTACCTGCATCCAGAGGCTCAGATGATTTCACCAGTACCCACTCTCCTCACCAGTTCTCAGGCAGTTCCTGGTGTTGATCCTCCACGTCCTCTCCATGTGGCCATCAGCAGCCTAAGACTTACACCACTCCCAACTGTTTAAACAACAGCACCAGAAATTAGTCTCAGTGGGCTCCCTGGGGTCATATGCTCACCTCTGAGCCACTTTCTGTGGCCCAGGGCATTTGATGCTCTAAAAGGCCAGGGTTGGGTCACAGGCCCTGAGAGCCAGGCCTGGAATCAGAACCCCAGAACCCTATGGCCTAAGAGTGGGGAGAGGGGTCTTATTTGCCCAGAAAACAGGGGAGCAGGTGCTGCACAAACACAGCAAATGTGTCTGAAACAACATTACTGTCTTCCAATATTTTTTAATGGGGGATGAGAGGATATAACAACACCATTAAAGAATGTTCTGGAAACACACACACACACCCCTCTATGCCACACCAAACACAACTCTTTTTACTCTTGCTTATTACCTCCAGGCCTTGTCCCCACACATACATCTTTTAGGCAGTGATGGCCCACAGTACAATTCTCCTGTCTGCAGGGAAGATCTTTAGAGACTATGGCTAGCCTGGGGATGGCGTGGCTAGTTTCCTTTCATACGAGACGTAAAGGAATCTTGTCACTCTGGGCCTCTGACCATAAGCTTATAGTTTCCAGGGTGTTTTTTTGGTTTGTTTGTTTTCTCATGTTGGAATTTTGCCGTTGTGGCTCCATGAGATCAACAGTGGCTTGTTTCTGGGGTGCTGGAACGGGTAAGACGGGGAGGCACCAGGTGGCAGTGCTGGCCTGACCTCCCCTTCACAAGCCACACAGACAGCCCTTGCCAGGGTCCTGGGCAGGGGTGGCCCTTACACTTGGGCTCATCCACAAGAGTCCTTCTCCAGGCACTTCCGTGGGACTGGCTTTCAATGCCTGGGCCTGTAAGCTGATGGCCAGGATCATTCTGTAAGGCAAGTGGTCACAGCAGGAATAATAAGTATAGTGCACTTTTTGGAGCACATTCTCTATATGCCAAGTGCTATGGAAAGCTTTTTTGCACACATTCTTTCACTGAACCCTCATAACAACACTGGGATATAAGTACAGTTGTTGCCCCTGTTTCACATGTGAGGTTTCATAAGCGACCTCATCAAGGTCACACAGGTACGGAAGGTGGAGCCCTGATTCAGACCCACCAGTCAGAAGCCATGTTCACAACCACTTTGAGAGGGGGAGCAGGAGGTTAAAGGGCACAGACTCTGGACCCTCATTGTCCAGAGATAAATCCAGGCTTTGCCACTTACTGGCTGAGTGGCTCTGAGCAGGCTGCTCCATGTCTCTGTGCCTTAGCTTCTCATCTGTAAAATGGGGCAGTGGGGGGAGAGACTTTTAATACCTACTTCAGAGGGTTGTTATGAGGGTACAAGCATTAGTGCCCATAAAATACTTCAACTTTGGCCAGGAACAAAGGAAGTGCTCAGTAAATACTAGCTATTAGTATTATGCTGATGCAAAATCCTGAAAGAGAGTGAGTCTTCACGAAGGGGGCTGAGGACCAGTTCAAATGGGACATGGTGCTTGGCACTGGGTGGGAGTGCAGGAAGGAGGGATAGACCCAGAGATACATGGATGGAATAACGGATGTGTGCAGTGAGCTCTAAAGTACAGCAGACTGTGATTTGTTCTAACATACCTTTCAAAGACAGAGAGGAAATTGTTTAATTCTGGGTGGAAATCTGGAAGAGTTTCAAGGAAGAGGCAGCTTTTGACTTGGACCTTGATAGAAGCCCAAGACCATGTAGATAGATGAGGAGGAGACATTTTAAAAAGAGGCAAGGAGGTAAGGAGGGTGTGGAGTCCTGGCATGGGAGTGGAGGGTCAGTTCTGGAAGACAAGGAAAGAGGGAGGTATAGAGGGAGGGGGGAAATGGGGGAGGAGCCCAGAGTGCCCAGCAGGGTCCCGTGGGAACTTGGAGGTGTGGCTCAGAGGGGAGGTCTGCCTGCTAGCAGAACAGGGGTGTTTATGATAACGTCCTGCAGCCGGGCCACGCTCCCCGCCACCTCGTCTCTGTGTTTAGGATCCATGAGGGTCACAGCCCCGTCTGCCGCCACCTGGGTGGGCCGTGCTGCTTCGCCCAGAATCAGTGGCATCCCCCGCCCACACATACCCCAGGAGGGAAAGCAGTCACTCTGCTCAGACTTGATTCCTCTTCCAGGCCCCATCCCTGAACAAAGCCAGCATTTATAGCTCGGGTGCTGTAGGGTAGGGTTACCCGGGCTGTTTATGACTTGGGATAGAGGATTTTCCTGGAGAGCAGAAGCCCCTTTCTGTCCCATTTGAAAGCCATTTGGGCTTTTGGAAAGGGGCTGGGTGATGGCATTTTGCCCTTAAAAATACAGTGAAGACCAGAAACGAAAGAATTCTGATGAAGTCATTCTTCCTTCCAGAGAGCTACTTAGGCCTTGGTGGGACTCCCAGATTTCAGAAATGTGGGAAGCCCACAGAGAATGGCGGTTTTGGTCAGGAAGAGCTGCCTTCCAGGACAGGGGAGACCCGTGGTGCCCTAGCACCAGGCCAGCCTGCTGGAGGCGGGGAGAAGACCCCCGGGCCCTTGCCCAAGTGTGCTGGGGCCCGTCCCTCTCCTGTCTCCTCTCCAGGTGCTCCACCTGCAGAAGGAGATGGGGCTGAGGGACTAGCTGGGCTCCCCTTGTGTGATGCTGTGCCCTCTTCTGAAGCCCCTTCAGGCCAACAAGCTGGGAGTAGGGGTGGGGCATTGAGAAGATTTTCAAGCCGCTGCCACTCTCATTACTGGGAACCATGGCTGTCCCTTTGACCCTGAGGCCCAGACTGAAGGCCTTAGCTCATCTCACATTCCGTGGGCTACCCAAGGATCCCAGGCCATGTAGAGAGATGGGTGATCTCTAGCACCCCTCTCCTCGCCGGGGCATGCCCCAAGCTGTCCCCACTTCCTACTGCACTGTGTGATTGAGGGGCTCCAGGAAACCTCTTTCCTTTCCCAAATTGTTCCTTCAACCCCTGCCATGGTCAGGCATTTCCATGGTCAGAATCATCACTTGGGGTTCAGGGTCTGTGTCTCCAGAAGGCTCCCCTGCCAAGTAGGCATCACAGGCCAGGCAAGGGAGGAGTGAATTAAGGGCAGGGAACCAGGCAAAGGAGACAGGACTTGGGAGGATTTGGCAAACTCGGGAAAGAAAAGGGGTTTGGAGAAAGTTTTTGACCAGAATTTAAAATCTGGCAGGATGATGAAAAGTAAAGAAGAGAGGAATGGAAGTAAAAAGGGAGCAGGAAGGAAGGGATGGAGAAGTAGGAGAGAGAAGGAAAGGAAAGACAGAGGAATGAGAACGAGGAGACAGGGGTCAGAAAGGAGAAAGGGGGGAGAGGGAGGGGAGGGAAAGAGGGGTGAGAGTGATACAAGGGAACCTGGAACAGGGGAGGGAGAGGAGGAGGCAGAAAGAACATGGGGCGGGCAGGTCTTCAGGACCTGGCGTGCCCTCCGTCCTGGGTGTCCTGGTGGTAGGCCCTTGGGGGCAGCCAGTGCCTCTCAGTGGGGGCTCCTCTTCCAAGGTTCTGGGCTGGGGGCTTTTTATTTCTCCCTCTACCCACCAGTTTATTACCTGCCAAAAAAAAAAAAAAAAAAGCTTCTCTTTCCATTTTGGGGGAAAG
Organism: Eubalaena glacialis; assembly: GCF_028564815.1. Taxonomy (NCBI): domain Eukaryota; kingdom Metazoa; phylum Chordata; class Mammalia; order Artiodactyla; family Balaenidae; genus Eubalaena; species Eubalaena glacialis. The sequence continues at coordinate 67,771,635 of NC_083717.1, forward strand.
AAAATAAAAGTATTCCCAGAAAAGTAGAGCTCATTAACTGTGGGAAGCAGTTGGTTACCTGTCCAGTAGATAGACAGACAGACATGCACACATGCATATGCATGCACACGTGCACACTTACATAGCCCTGTAGACCTGCCAAGCCCAATATGGTAGGCATGCTGCTCTGTGTTGTACAGAACAGATATAGAATACTTCCATCATTGCAGAAAGTTCTACTAGACTGCACTGCTCTAGGATCTTGCCAAAGCCCTGACTGTGCTTAGGTGCTCACCTTCCCACATATTCTGGAAGGTGATGCAGAGCCCCAGGCACACTCGGGGGCGGAGGGGGGGCGGTGTTCATTAGCTTAAGCCAATCTTGGTAATTCCGTGCCCAGTGATGGGTTTAGTCTGGGCCTGTGATGCAGCCCTGGCCAATGAGACATAAGGGGAATTCTGCTAGGGAAGAGGGGGTAGCTTCTAGAATATCTTCCTCACTAGAGATACTGGCAGGAAATGCCTGCTCCTTCCCTGAGCTCCATCCTGCCTGTGTTAATCCCCCAGAACTGCCACATCTACCCAGCCACTCACTGGCAGTGGCAATGAGCCCCGAATCCACCAGTTCTGGGGTCGCTGGACTGCTGGTTGTGTGATGTCGTACATTTTCCTCATGTTTTAGCTATGAACTTTTACTTACAGCCAAAAGCATCCTAAAACATATAACAGTTTTTTTGTTTTTGTTTATTTATTTATTTATTTATTTATTTTTGGCTATGTTGGGTCCTCGTTTCTGTGCGAGGGCTTTCTCTAGTTGCAGCAAGTGGGGGCCGTTCTTCATTGCGGTGCACAGGCCTCTCACTATCGCGGCCTCTCTTGTTATGGAGCACAGGCTCCAGACGCGCAGGCTCAGTAGTTGTGGCTCACGGGCCTAGTTGTTCCACGGCATGTGGGATCTTCCCAGACCAGGGCTCGAACCCGTGTCCCCTGCATTGGCAGGCAGATTCTCAACCACTGCGCCACCAGGGAAGCCCTCATATAACAGTTTTTAATGAAAGAATTCACTAGCTACTCTCAGAAAGCTGAGAGATGTGATTGTCTCAGCCACAAGATGGATATTTACATGGGGAGGTAACTATTGGGCTTCTGGCAAGTGGAAGAACATTGAACTTGGAATGAGCAGAGCTAAGATCTAGACCTGAACCTGCTACCAACTCACTGTGTGACTTGGACAAGTCAAATACTGACTCTGAGTGTTAGTATTCCCATCTGTGAAATGGGGAGAATGATATACCCTTCAGAGAAAAGGGTCTCAGTCAGTTATTATTGCTGATATTGATAATTCCTTTCCTTTGTACAGTTGATAAATCATTTTTATTGTCTGATCTATAAAACCCTTTTGAGATAGGAATTACTGCCTTCATTTCAGAGAAGAAAATACCAAGGTCCAGAGTGTCTTAAGCTTTGCCCAAGGCCCCCGTTGGCAAGTTATAGAGCTGGGATTTGTACTTAACATCAAATCCTGGGCTCTGTCCACTCTCATCTGGGAGGGGCTGAGTAGCATTCATTCACCCTTTAGAGTGAGTTAGCTTCAGACTGTCCAACTGACGGTCATAGTTGAAACCTAGGCTCTAGGAAACAGGCCAAGGTTAGGGAGTAGGAGGACAGGAGCTTGAGAGGCCTGGAGACCTGGCTCCATGTGAGGAAGGCAGGCGGTAAGCTAGCCTAGGTGCTATGTCAGGGTGAGGGTGCATGGGCTACTGCGTGGAGGCTGAGGGCTGGCACCTTCAGAGGTGACTGATGCTGGGCAGAGTTCTGACTGAGGCCTCAGGAGACTTGGGTTCAATTCCCACCTCTGCTCTTTCTAGCTGTGTGATCATAGGCAAGTCCCTTAACCTTTCTGAGCCTGTTAACCCACCTGTAAAATGGAAACAGTAATCCTTGCCCATTCATGTTGATATTACATAGATCAACTGAGGTGCTTTATGAACTGTAAAGCATTAGAGACATAAAAACGATTGCTTTAAGGTGGGGGGGAAAGAACACTGAGAAAGAAGTCCTATATATAGTCGGCCCTCCATAGCCCCATCAGCCAATGCCAACTTTTATATAAGGGACTTGAGTACCTGCAGATTTTGGTACCCACAGGGGTCCTGGAATCAATCCCCCAATGCCCTTGGATACTGAGGGGCCACTGTATGTCAGCAAAGCACAAGACCCCTTGTATGCTGGGGTCTGGGCCCTGGGGACTGGTCCCAGCACCAGGAGAAAACAGCAGTTTGCCTGGAAAACATTGACAAGAAACCAGAGCACGTTGAAGGGCAGCTTGTTAAAAACCACATATATACAATGGAATATTACTCAGCCATAAAAAGAAATGAAACTGAGTTATTTGTAGTGAGGTGGATGGACCTAGAGTCTGTCATACAGAGTGAAGTAAGTCAGAAAGAGAAAAACTAATACCGTATGCTAACACATATATATGGAATCTAAAAAAAAAAGGTCATGAAGAACCTAAGGGCAAGGCGGGAATAAAGACACAGACCTACCAGAGAATGAACTTGAGGATATGGGGAGGGGGAAGGGTAAGCTGGGACAAAGTGAGAGAGTGGCATGGACATATGTACACTACCAAATGTAAAATAGATAGCTAGTGGGAAGCAGCCGCATAGCACAGGGAGATCAGCTCGGTGCTTTGTGACCACCTAGAGGGGTGGGATAGGGATGGGGGGAGGGAGGGAGACGCAAGAGGGAAGAGATATGGGGATATATGTACATGTATAACTGATTCACTTTGTTATAAAGCAGAAACTAACACACCATTGTAAAGCAATTATACTCCAATAAAGATGTTAAAAACAAAACAAAACAAAACAAAAAACACAACCTGGTGAGGCTCGGGGATGGGGTTGTTAATGAGGTGTGATCCCAAAAGTGCGAGACCTGAGTGGATTCTGCAAAAAGCCTGCTGGCTTTGATCCCTCTTCTCTTACAAAATGTTATTTGTGCTCTCAGCCCCTCAAATTCCTAGACGGACGAATCAGTCTGGGCTGCCCATGGAATTTGAAAAGAATTAAGTTTTCAAAAAACCACATTTGGGAACAATAGTTACCAGAAGTGTCTGGGTCTCAGAGGAAAAACAAATACCCTAATCCTGGCTTGCCCCTGTTCCCCAAGCATCCTTCCAACTAATGCCTTCCACCGTGCGCCCTCCTAACAGGAGACATACCATTTAATGAGGAGCTACTTCACCCAGTGCTCCTGAGCCATGAAAATAAAACACGGCCAGATGCAGCAGCTGTGCCCTAGCAGATTCCTCGACACCCTTCCCTAGGGAACGAACGGTCCCAGAGGGCTGAGGGCTGCTCTGTCCAGTCCCGCTGCACCACTGTCTCCTCAGGAGGAGCTTGCTGTGTGGCAATAACAGGAGTCAGCTGGTCTCTTACCTATCTTGAACATTTTAAAATTCTAACCAAAGCTATATACGTTCTTAGTTTTAAAAAATCAAATAGTACCGTAAAATTTATAGCAAAAACAGCAGTGTCCTGATTTTGAAAACGAGGCAACCACTTTCAGTACTTTTTGGAGTGCATGTACCTGCGTACTTCTATATATAAGCTTATAATTCTGATTCTTGATTTTTCAGCTTTAGATTTAGCCATTAACTGTCAAATGACAACTTAGCTCTCTAACACTCTGTCCCAGTCCTAACACACACACACACACACACACACACACACACACACACACATGCTTCCCAAACTCCCATCCCTTCAATATAGTTGTATCACAATTCTTACTTAATCTCTATTCAGTATTTTTTTTAAAGAAGTTTATTTATTTATTTATTTATTTATTTATTTATTTATTTATTTATTTATTTATATTTGGCTGTGTTGGGTCTTCGTTTCCGTGCGAGGGCTTTCTCCAGTTGCGGCGAGCGGGGGCCACTCTTCATCGCGGTGCGCGGGCCTCTCACTGTCGCGGCCTCTCTTGTTGCGGAGCACAGGCTCCAGACGCGCAGGCTCAGTAGTTGTGGCTCACGGGCCCAGCCGCTCCGTGGCATGTGGGATCTTCCCAGACCAGGGCTCGAACCCGTGTCCCCTGCATTGGCAGGCAGACTCTCAACCACTGCGCCACCAGGGAAGCCCTCTATTCAGTATTGACATGATTGTAAGTGTGTAAATAATACACATAGCACACAGTCTACTATGCTTACATTTTTCTTTCTTTTGAAGAGCTTTTGGGGTTATTTTAGGAGGCAGTAATTGCTTTTCTTTTTTCAATTGTTTACCTTCCATGAATCTACGATTAATTCAGCCCCTAACTTTCAGTCAGAACCATAGACATTTCTCCATCAAATTCAATACACCCTGTAAGCTCAGTTCTCCTTTGCTGGGGCCAGCCCTGTCTGGGCCCCTGTCCTCTTGCTTCATTCTGGTTATGGCTGAGCCTGTGTGCATCTGTCATCTGGGCAATAACAAGAACAAGCCAGGTAAACAGGTTTGAGAACAACTCCTTGGTGAGCACACGCTGCATAGTAGGGGCAGAGCGTGAGGGCCAACAGAGAGTAGCCCAAGCAGCGTGCCCTGCAGAAGAAACAGAAGGGGTTGTCTGAGGGTGGGGAGGTTATAATGAGTATGTGTGAGTCAGACCGTTGGGAACAGAGAGCAGCAAGCATTCATTCTGACCATGGTAATCAGAGAAGGCTTCGCAGTGGAGGTGGCCTGTGAGCTGGACCTTGGGCAGTTAATAACATTTCAATATGCTGAGGAATGGGAAATCCCAAAATCGTTTGCGGCAGAGGGAAGAGTATAAGGAAGGGAGAGCAGAGACCTGAAAGTGAATTGTAAGGAGTGGTTGTGAGTTGCCAGAGCATGAAACGGATGCACTGGGAATGAGGCTGGAGGGGTGAGAGCTGGCCTGGATGCAGAGGGTGAGGGCAGCTGTGCACACATGGGTGCCAAGGAGGGTATGCCAGCGGTGGTCACACATGATCTTGTTTATTTCATTCTAATGGCCTGTAGCTTGACAAGGAACATGCACTTTATCCTTTGCTAAAATGGAGGCACTGAATATCAAGGTTTTGAGTAAGAGAGTGTCCCTCTGCTGTGGGACAGGACGAGTAAGCTGAGGCCAGAGGGGAGAATTCAGGGACAAGAGAATAACCACAGCCAGCAGCTGGGGGAGAGACACGTGCGAGAAATGTGTTGTTATTTTCTTAAAGTCTGTCTTATTTACCACGGTATCCTTAGAACCTAGATGTGTGTGTGCACACAGTGGGTGCTGGTGAATATTTGATAAATAAATGCATGAATCTCCCTAGGCCCATAGTTCAGCCACTGGCCCAGGGAGTGGACCTCAGGTCCCCACTACCCACAGACCCATCGACTTCCAACTCCTTTCCCGAGAGCTGGGAATCTCCACCATCTGTTGCCCCCTTACCCATCCCACAGGGACTGCTTGTCTTCTTTTCTGGCACCATCTCCTCTGAAAGCTTAGGCTTTCTTAGACCCTGAAAAGGAGATTGTTTCAAATCCACTCCTCTTTCGTCCCTGCAAATATCTCTGAAGAAGGGGATCCCCAAAGCCCAGCTTTGGTCTCAGATTGCGAAAGAACTCTATGTGAAAAATAGAAACCCAAGGAGATAGCATCTTCCCGATTCTTCCGTGGAGCAAAAATAAACACAAATGAGTATCTTCGCACTTTGCCCTGTGCCTGACATGTGACGGGCCCTCGGACCATGCTGTTGTTATCAGTAATCAGCGCTAAGTGCTACCTGGAGTCACCCAAGGGGCTGTCCTTGGGCGGGATGCTGTGGGACCCTCCTTCCCCTCCCAGTCTGTGGGCAGCAGAGCCCCGGAAACGATGCCGGGTCAAGGTCAGTGCTCCCGGCCACACTGGCGAGGTCTCCACTCTGAGTACTCTGCACGCTCCAGCCACCCCTCCAGGCCCTGGGGAGAAGGGCTGTGAGGTCACTTCTGGCAGAGGCATTCCCCTCCACATCCTCCTTTCCTTGAGTCAAAGCAACCCGTGATTCAACCTCCAGGGAAAAGGAGTAAAGAGGAGCATTGAAAACAGCCTGAAGGGCCTGAGGAAAAGAGGTCTGCTTGAGTAACTGATGGGGATGTATGATGGAAGCAGGGACATTGTTGGTTTTAGAGACAAATTAAATCTCTGCTCTCTGCAGTTTACTAGTTTTGTGTGACCTTGGGTAGGTTACAGACCTCTCTGAGTCTCAGTTTTCTCATCTGTACATTGAGAATCATCGTCCCTAACTCTTGGGTAGTTGTGAGGTTGAAAGTGGCCAGTGCTGGTCCATCAACTGTGTTTTTACTGGCCTGCAGCAAGGTAAAAACAGCCACGAGGAGTAAGTGTTCAGAAATGTTTGTAGAGTTTGAAATTGCCTGACATCCAAGCATGTGATCAGGGGACTTGCCTCACTGAACAGGGTGTGGACCAAAATATTGACCTTCATTGGACTGGAAATACATTCTAAAAACTAAAAACAAAAATCTGGTCCTTCACCACCGATAGTTTGGTAAGCACTGTTGTAAAGAGTATGGCCTCCCAGTACATGAACTGGGGAATGCTCCAGCGGCACTGGGTTGGTGTACTTCCCCTGGCCCCAGCTGCCCAGGTTGGTCTGTGGCAGCCTCCCCCTTCCTTTCCTGAGGTGTCCTCCATGCCTGGCACTGGTCTTCAGACTGGATCATCACCTTGACTCTTGCCTCCAGCTCAGCCCTCACACCCAACCAGTTGTCAAGTCCTGTCTCGCCTCCTACCTATGTGTCCCTCATTTATGTCCCCTTCCCTTCAGCCACACTGCCACTAGCAGAGCACAGGTCTTCACTGCCACGAGGATACTGTGGTCCTCCCCACTCAACTCCATACTCCATGATGCCTGCAGAGGGAATTTTTAATTTATTTAAATAAATATTTGAAATTTGAGAATAGTTTTAGATTTACAGGAAAGTTGCAAAGGTAGTAGAAGGAGTTCCATATACCTTTCACCCCTATACAGAGGCTGGAACCTAAAAGGCAAACAAGAATTGAATTTTATTTAAAAGCTCAATCATTCTGCCAAGGGGTTTAGCATTTATAAAGAGGACCCACAGGTACACACACACAAAACATATAAAAAACGATGCTGAACTCAATGGACTAAATCACAAATGGTGGAAATTCAGGCACCAGCAGGAGAGGTATTTGGGAAGAGATATTTCCTGTCTGTGCTTCTAGGTTCACACCTGTCTGACTATGAACCCTGGCCACAGAGTCCTTGAATCCAGCTCCCCTGGCCCTGGAGAATTCGTCACCCACTCCACAACACGCTGCTGGATTTGATTCCAATACTGACATTGTCTCTGGGGCAAAATCACCCAGCCAATCCAGAAGTCAGCTTTAGGGACTGACACACAGGCCCCATTTGGGCAGATCCAGCAAGCAGGGTTTCCAACCACACAGGCATGCTGCTATCACATTAGTCATCAGATGTGGGCCGTGAAGAGGCCCTTAGACAACACCTCAGTGGACAGATGGGGAAACTGAGGCCCAGAGAATGGAAGGGGCTTGCCCACTGTCAGTCATCATTCATTTGTTCACTTGTTAATTCACTCATTCAATAAACATTTGGGGAACATCTTCTACAAACCAGATCCCATGCTGTTGGAGAGAAAATGAATGTGATTGCACAGTTTAAAAAAAAAACAAAACAAAACAGTCCAGGCTCAGTGGTGCAGGGACATCCCCAGAATTCCTTCCAGGCCACTGCATCCCCCATGCTGGAGGCAGAGTACTTGGTTCACTGTGAAGACTCGTGCATAGCTCTGGCCAATCTGGATGGAGACTGAATCCCCACAGGCACCATTCCTTCCAGTTAAAGCTTTTTTTCCTCATCAGTCATCACTGGTCTAGTTCTTCTCTCTTTGCTACTTCCAATCCATTCTCTCCCCTTGCCTGTACCCTGTGTCGATTTTATTTGCCCCTGGAACCCTGGCACCTAGAACAGTGCCCAGCACATGGGAGGGGCTCAGTGAATATTTACCAAACAAATGGAAATGCTACAGAAACTTGAAAGCACCGGGACTAGCATCATTGTGGTTGGGAGGGTTGCATGTGGTAGCGTTCAGTCACTGAAGCTACTGGGGAGGTCTTGGGTTCAAACCTCAGCCCCGCCTCTGGCTAGACAACTAGCTGGGTGGCTTAGAACAAGTCACTTCCCCTCTGTGAACCTGTTTCTTCCTCTGCCTCCCAAGATCCAATAAGACAGCACTTCGTAAAACACCTGGTTCTTTGTGTGCCTGACACATAAAGGATCATCTAGTAAAACAACTTGATTATGTTTGTCTTTTGTTTTTTAGTTTGTTCTTACAAAGATGGGCAGCTGGATGTTAGGGAAGGAGAACAGGGACAGGGAATAGACTCCAACCAGGGACTCTCTGAAAATTCACTGTTGTCATCAGCCACTGAGATCTGGGGATCATTTGTTACCACAACGTTACCTAGTCTATCCTGACTAATACAGGACCTCTTTGGGAATCTGATGAAAGCTTGGACCGCAAGAAAACTGCATGTTCATGCAAAATTTAGAACCTTTCAACTTCAATGTCATAAGATTTCATCTGTTTCTAAGATCCTTGATGCCACATGGCTTCCTCCTCTCAGCCTTGGAATCTGGGGCACCTGGGTGTGAGTGATGCTGGGTCAGGGGTCATGAAGGCTCGAGAGGTTAAGATATGGCAGAGGGGGACTGACCCTGTCACCACGGAGCAAGCCTTGAGTTGTACAAATGAGTCAGGAGCTGGGGAGAGAGCTTGAGTCCAAACTTGGTCTTTTTGGATGCTTTCTTGAGTCTGAGCTTGTTTTACAGATGCTTTCATGAGCCTAAGCTTGTTTTTTGAATGCCTTCTGCTGCCAGCTACATTATAGCCCCTCCTAGTGTGACGACATGTTGCTATCAAAGGGCTGCAGAAGAAGGGGTGCTTGTTGCTATTGTGAGCAAACACTGCATAAACAATCAGTTCACATGCATGTGCTTCCCAGAGCATGTGACCAATGGCCTGGAGGTGGCTCAGGCTATGAGGTGGAGGGAGGGGCATTTTGAGGTCAACAGAAACCTCACTTGAGGGGCACCTCCATAGGTGAGAACAGAGGAGAGAGTCATTGCCAAGGCCACATGTGCAGGATCGAGGATCACAAGTGCTGGATGGAGCTGAGAACAGAAGGGGCTTCACACTCCAAGTGTGACTCTCAGCTTGAGTCACACGTGGAGCCTCTCCTGGGTCATACATTCCCCTCTGGCTGAAAGGGCAAGCTGCTCCAAGGCCAATTGGTGAGTTCAGACAGCTGCCCAGGGATGTCTCTGGCCACTCAAGGGTGTGCACTTCAAAGTAGACAGTCAGGGGTGAAGGAAGGACCTCAGCCTGGGGTCAGGACTCTTGTTTCAAATCCTGGCCTCACCGTCAGCCACCTAGGTGACCCAAGGCTAGGTCACCACTCTCTGGGCACCTTGTTTACTGGGCAGTGAAGGCACTGTCCCAGCTTTGAAGGGCCTCACACAGAGGTCTCCGCCAGCTCAGGGTCAGGGCTGGCTTCTGGGGCACTGGCAAGTGACTGACTGGTGGAGCTCGACCACCCCCTTCTGTCAGATGTTCACAGCTCAGTCCCTGGGCAGGGGCCACAGGAAGCCTCCCTGCTCCCCAGTATCCCCCACTGGTCATTAGTATTCAGTGTAGGAAGAGAAGACCACTCACCTGCAATTGCAGCAGCAACAAAATACCTACAGTTCCACCATTAGAGCTTCACACCTTTGGATGAAGCAGTGTTTCCTATTAAAATGCAGATGCCCCCAGGCATTCACAAGGTAACTTGTGAAGGTGTTATCAGTTATGTACACTCTCTATGAATTGATAAATAGACCCTTCCCAAGAGCCAGCTGGCAGGGAACAGATTTGGATAAAAGGGAGGAAGGAAACTTAAGTACCTAGAGGATGGGAACAAATTTGTGTGGGAGCATGATAATAAGATGGGTAATAGCAAATACTTATACATCATGCATTATGTGCCAGGCACTGTTCTAAGCAATAGATATGGATATGGATGTGGATTTACTCATTTAATTGTGACAGTAGCCCTAAGGTGTAGGTGTTATCATCACAATTTTAGAAATTAGGGAACAGAGGCACAGAAAGGTCATGTGTGCTGGCCTTTGTCCCTCCAGATCCACCCTTCACCTTTCTCCCGGCTGGTCTGTGCCCTGAGGGGCTGATTTACAGTCAGCTTTACCTGCTCCCTTGTCCTCTGGCAGGAAGACAGGGAGATCAGAGTATTTGCCCAGCTCCCTCCCCACCAGCCCTTTCAGTCCTAGAGGCAGAACAACCCCCTTTGTAGGAGTTGCCCCATCCTTTATGAGTTCCCTTTCCCCTGTGCACACCTCTGTAAATAACCCCTTCTGCAAACTCTGTGAGGGGCTGCCTGTTTCCTGTGGGACCCTGCTCAAGATCACTCATCTCGTAAGAGGCAGCACCAGGTTCAAACCCTGGCAACCCAGCTGCAGGCTACCAGGAGCCTCTCATCAAAAAGGCCAATGGCCCATGGCCCTGCTGCACACCAGGGTCTATAGAATGGAATCTCGCAGGGCTTGGGCCCTATGGTCAGTGTTTCACCAGGTGAGGTTTGCAGCCTTGAGACTGACCAAGGGTCCAGAACGTTCCTGCCGTTCATCTTGAGTGAAATGACAGCCACAGTCTCCCTGAACTACTTAAATTCTCTCCCACCACCACTTAAATTCTCTCCTACCACCAATCGTCCAAGCATGCATACTCTAATCCTTGGAAGTTACGGAGCCCTTGCTCTATGGAGAAAGGGAGTGTGCAGATGTAGCAAGGTGGTGCAGACCCAGAAGCGAGGGAAAGTTACTACTAAGCTTGCCTTGAAGTCATGGATAGGTCAGGGAGTTCTGTAGAACTCCATCCCCATCTCGCCCATCCCCCTGCATCTAGGTACCTTTTCCTGAACCAGCCTGAGCAGCTGGGCATCCATCTGATTCTCCAAGCTTGAAACCACCTCAAGAAGCCTCCCTTGTGTGCCCAGCCAAGCCCATAGACAGCTTCTCTCCCTCCTCCAAACTCATAGATGGATAGATTTTTGCCAGAAGTTCCACCCAGTCTTCTGAATGGGAGCCACTGCCGAGGTTCAGCATTCTCTCTATAGTCTGTTGACAGAGGAATACACCCCTGAAACGTAACTAAATAATCTAAGCACCAGGGTCATGGCCATAGCCACCTCTGTTGCTCCTCCACACCAAAGCACAACAGACCATGTAGAAACCAGCCCGTGGGGCCTTGAAGTCTTTCAGTCCAGCTCCTCACTTTGCGAAGGGAGAAACTGAGACCCAGAGAGGGACATGACACACCAGTTGTCCTGGCTCCCAGTGCACTGGTCTTCCCCTGGCACCCAGCTGCCAGCAGGGCCATTGGCTCCGGGCAGGTGACGACTTCCACTGGACAGAGGCTAATGTGAGGTTGGCAGGAGGAGTCAGAACCCTGCAGCCTCACCACCATGACATTCCAAGGCTCCTCCAGCAGATGCTTGCCTTGGAGCCTAAAAGCTGGTAATTGGGAGAAATTGGTGTGACTCATGTACCAAACACTGTTTTTGTTTTTCCTCTTTCTTAACAATCTCAACTACTGGCTATTTTTATTTCGGGGCCAGATTCAATTTCATCATTTTCTTTCTCCTTTCCTGGGATTCTTTGTCTCATTGCCATGGGAACCCTGGACCCCCTCCCTAGCTGTCATGAAGGTGCCTGCGTGTCGGTCAGGGAGCTGATGGAGGGGCTCACGGCCACCGCAGCAGCTGCAGCCAAGGCAGGACTGAGCTCGCACACCCCAGCCTCACTCTGAGGCCAGCCCAGGATGCTTGCCTTGCCTGCCCCATGGCATTCCTGCCCTCAGCTCACCCCTCGGTTCCCCAACACTTGAGTCTTCCAGGGTCCCAGGCCTGCAGCTCCTCACTCAGGCCTTGCCTTTCCCAAAAAGCTTCCTCCACAGGCCCTGTCCTGTGACCCTCCCCCAGCCTCCCTGCCTCCAATCTTCCACCTGTGTCCATCCTCCACAGAGCTACCAGAGTCATCTTTTATGTTTTAATTTCTATTTAATCAAAGTACCGCATACACGTTTTTTAAAATTGTGCTAAAAATCGATGAAAAACTGTAGTCCTCTGCCCCCTACCCTCTCTCTAGCGGCACCAGCTTTCAATTCTTTCAGCTCTTTCTCTGGTTATGACTTTAGATTTTTAAAAAGAAATATATGTGTGTGTGTGTTTACACCGCTATTTCTTGAATAGTTTGTTTTTAGCAAAATCTCTTGGCTTCCTGTCATGGTAGTTTGGGATTTAACACTTTTACCCATGTCTCTCTCACTTGCTTTACTCCCATATTTTCAAAAGCACAAATTCTAGTGGAAGTAGTAAGCAGTGTTCCCATTATTAGACCTTTGTAGAAATTGTTCATGACGGGTCAAGTAGTGACAGTGTTTACTGCCTTTGGCCTATAACTCTGTTTCCCCCTGGAGTTCATCCCTCAGACCTGGGCCTCTGGGGTTCCTGTCCTGGGCCCCATGCTGGCCCTCCTCTGGCTACATCTCTGTGGAAGGACCGAGGCATTCACAGGGCCAAAGGGATGTCCCTTCCTGGGGCCCACACCCCTCCCCTCTAGACCATGCTTTGGGTTCCTGGGACCCCAAATTTCCTAGTCAAATGGCCCCAAGCCCACTTCCAGGGAATCTTCTCCAGAACCGTCTCTCCCAAGAAGGGTCCACACTGGTGGGTGTGTGCACACCCCTCGGCCCTGGGGGTGGCCAAGAGGCAGATGCTTTCTGGTGGGGTGTGGATGGAACGCAGATATGAAGGCTGCGTGTCCACACACACGTGCACAGGGCCCCACGTGTGGCAGGCTGTGGGGGAGAGCCTCAGCCAGGGGGCAGGACTAGACTTAGTAATGGCTTTCTTCTTGTCTCCCACCCACCTCCATTTCCTTGGTTTTCTATATTCCCATTATTCCCCTTAGTGTTCCAAAAATACCTGTCACATGTTCATCAGGAATTTTACCAAATGCTCCAATTCCCTCAAACCACCTAATCCATCTATTCTGTTTTCCCCCTTCTTATGTGAAGAAACTAAAGAAGAAACACTCAACACCCACTGAGTGCAAGGCAATGTGCTAGGTGCTGGGGGACCATGCAATGAGCAAGGCATAGCTCCTGTCCTCCAGGGCTTGCAATCTGGTGAGAAGGAAACTGGGCTTCGAGGCAGCTTTCTGAACTCAACATGGATCCAGGCACCCATGATGGCTGGGGGGGGGGACCCAGATACACAGAGAAAGACAGGCAGGTGGGATGCAGGGTGTGATGTTTCCATCTTATGGATCCATAAACTTTTTTTAAAAAATAAATTTATTTATTTATTTATTTTTGGCTGCGTTGGGTCTTCGTTGCTGCGTGGGGGCTTTCTCTAGTTGTGGCAAAGGGGGGGGGGCTATTCTTTGTTGTGGTGCGCGGGCTTCTCATTGCAGTGGTTTCTCTTGTTGCAGAGCACGGGCTCTAGGCATGCGGGCTTCAGTAGTTGTGGCATGCAGGCTCAGTAGTTGCGGTGCATGGGCTTAGTTGCTCCGTGGCATGTGGGATCTTCCTGGACCAGGGCTCGAACCCGTGTCCCCTGCATTGGCAGGCATATTCTTAACCACTGAGCCACCAGGGAAGTCCTGGATCCATAAACGTCTTAATTTGAAATTTGTTCAAACAAATTGAATGGGAGAAACATAAAATCAATAAGAGAAATAGAAGCAAGTTGTTTATAGAACCCTGGGGGTGGCTCAGAGCATAGTTTGAAAACCACTTCTCCAAGATATTATAGCAAAGGTGTGTTTCTTTTTTTTTTTTTAGTAAATATTTTATTTGAACTAAATTAAAGTTTAACTTTGTAGCCACTTGTATTCATTATCACTGAAATCTAGCAAACTCCCATTGAAACGTAAGTTGCCCGTAGAGAAGTTGGAACTGGCAAGACAGTCTAAAGTTTTGAAAAAAATATTATGCATCCCGTGGATCCCCCAAAACACGGCTCATCCACAACCCTCCTCCTTGTTGCCTCTTTCCATGCTGGGACTGTGAATTAGTCTAACCCCATATTTTCTTTCCTCTTTTCACTTGATCTCTCACCTATATATGTCCATGAAGAACTTAACTGCAATGGAACATTCAGGGTGGTTTTGTAGGAATTCTTTGGTTTGTCCATCAGCCTCCAAATGTCCCCAAAGAGTCATGCCCTCTGGTCCAAGCAAAGCCCACAGAAGTCGATTTAATGGAAATGGTTGCCCCTCTGTCATTTTGTGAAATTCCAATCAAAGCCAGAGCCAGGTTTGAGCTGACTCCAGGTAGTAAGTTAGAGAAGGTGGGACTTGCTTGGTGATAGCAGCAAACTTAGCCTGGTTTAGTAGGTAATAAAACTAGCCATTCACATAAATTATGAAAATTGAGTTTGGAAATGAGGGAGTGGCGAGGGAAGGGGACTCTTGGAGATAGTCAGTGTTTGCTTGGTTTGAACTTGAGTGCCACACTGTTGATGCAAAACCTCTGACCAGTAGGCCCAGGTCCATCAGGAAACACATGGCCAAGGTGAGCTTCGCACTGCTTGCAGATGACCTCTGTGCGAGCTGGTCCCAACGAGGTGTCCACACGTCGCAGGATCCCTGTGTTACTCTCATCAGAGCCAGACGTCCCGTGGGCCTCAGAAAACGAAGGCCATCCAGTGCCCGAGCAGTACTTTTTCTCAGAGCTGAAGAGTGGGCTGTCACAGCAAACACAGTGATACATTCCTGATTCCTTGTTATTCAGGTAGATCCCACTGGAAGGCGGTTCCGTCCCTTTTTCTCTTGTGACATGGAACTGCTCTGGAGTCAGCTTCTTCTGCCACTCACTCTTGGAGAGAACCGGCTTCCGCTTTGTAAGGGACCCTGCGTCCCCAGGTCCGGTACTCAGGCTGAGGCCGCCCCGGTCCACTCAGCCCCGCACCGCCCACCTGGGCACTTCTCGGAAGGGAAGGCTCCTGAGTGCGCAGAGGAAGCGCGCCATGACGCTGTACCCAACCGGGCGGGCCCACTAGCAAAGGTGTTTTATAGCCATGTTGCCTGTTTGCAACTATAAGTACCAAATAGGGACATCACTTGTTGCTACTTGCTCCACATGAGTTGAAATTAAGCCAAGGGCTTCCTTTAGCCAGGGAGACGGGAGTTTCCTACCTCTACCTTAACTCAAAGCAGTAAGTGGCTAATAATAGATGTGAGGGGCGGCACCATGCTGTGGTGGGTTGTTCAGTTCAGGGTGAGTGGATCCTGTGCTCCTCGAACCATGTCATGGAGACACCCACATACTCCAGAAAGCACCAGGCGCCCCTGTCTGTCTGGTACCCACCTCTCCATCCATTCCTCTGTCGGCTCACTCATCACATGCTTGGGGAGCACCAAAGTGTGCAGGTTCTTTGTCAGGTGTTTGGAGCTACAGTGGTGAACCAAATACCTGTCACCCCCCTGAATCTTGGGGGTCAGTAAAGGAGACAAGGCACGTGCCACAGAATGGGTACTGGTCAAGTGTTATGGGAACTCAGAGGTGGGAGAAATCCCCTCCAGCTGAAAGGTTCAGGAAGGGCTCCCTGTAGGAGATGACACTAAAGCTAATCATTGAAGGCTGGTGGAACCTGGGGAATCAGAAGGAGCCCATTTGGGGCCAAGGCTCTGGTTGGAAAGGCATGAGGAACAGTTCCTTTCAGCTAGAGCATGGTGGTGTGGAGGTGGGTAGAGCAGTGGTGAAATACACACACACCCAAAGCTGCCCTGGACCCAGACCCATCTGGACCACACCAGCTCATACATGCATCTGTGTCACCTAGAACCCTTTTCCAGAATTTTCCATGTGTGCATCTTGTCCTATTAACTCTAGCTTGAGCACCCCAAGGGACAGCACTATTTCATCTTTCGTAGGACAGGTAGCTGCATAAAGGGGATGTGCAATAAAGACTTGCTTGGGACTTCCCTCGTGGCGCAGTGCTTAAGAATCCGCCTGCCAATTCAGGGGACATGGGTTCGAGCCCTGGTCTGGGAAGATCCCACATGACACAGAGCAACTAAGCCCATGCACCACAACTACTGAGCCTGTACTCTAGAGCCCGTGAACCACAACTACTGAGCTCATGTGCCACAGATACTGAAGCCCGCGAGCCTAGAGTCCGTGCTCCACAACAAGAGAAGCCACCGCAATGAGAAGTCCACACACTGCAATGAAGAGTAGCCCCCGCTTGCTGCAACTAGAGAAAGCCTGCACGCAGCAATGAAGACCCAACACAACCAAAAAAAAAAGCTTTAAAAAATAAATAAAGACTTGCTTATTGATAAGCTCCTCCTGGCCCTGTTCCAGGCTCTGGGATACAGAAATAAAGAGATGGTGTCCTTCCCTCATGGCACTGACACTTGAGAGAAAAGCAGCAGGCACAGGCTCTTGCATGGCTGGCTATAAATTCATTCCCCCACTTACCCTGAAGATTGGGCAAAACAAACAAGGGCTGAACCTGGGTTTTAATCTCAGCTCCCTGCTTAGCTGTGAGACTTAGGGAAAGCTATTCACCTCTCTGAGCTTGTATCTGAGCTTGCACCCTTATTTATAAAAGTGGTGCTTGTAACCCTTCCCCACAGTGCCATTGTGGGGCTAAGATGAAACAGTCTGGAAAAGCGTCCCCCACAGTGCCTGGTACCAGTAGTGGCCGTTTCACAAGTATTGGTCCCTTTCCCTTCCCCAGTTTGAGGTCTCAGTTTTCTCATCCTTATAAATGGCCAGTTCAGGCCAGGTGATCTGCTTGTAAAAGTCCTTCTCACAGCTGTAACAGTTTCTGATTTAAAAAAATCCAAAAAGATAGGGGCAGTTGGAGGGCTTGTGTATTGTTCTCTGTGGTAAATCAGCCCCTGTGTGAAGTCACTTCACCTCCCCGGCGTTTGTCAGGTTTTCCCTTTGTGTGCCGAGAGTGTTGGGACCTGCCAACCCCCCCCCCACCCCGAGCCACACTGGCTGCTTCTCCGTGTGTAAATGGCTTTACCATCGTGTGCAGCTTAACCATCCCTCTGCAGTCCCACAGGGAGGAAAACAGCCCTTCTTATGCAACCCTGTCTGGAGAGACAGACAGCAAATGAGCACGGCTAAAAATATTTCATTTTCGTGTGTGTGATGTGGGGCAGAGAAGGAGGGGCTGTGGGAAGGTGGGTCACATTGCCAAATGCTCTGGATTTTTATCTGCGCTCAGCTGGGAATACAAGAAATAACAGGAGAGTGGCAGCTCTGGCCACGTGGAATCTATCCCATGGTGCTTTCAGTCCAGGATTCCGATTCCTCCTCCTCCTTCCTAGCTCATGCACCCAGCCTCCAGGTGCTACCCCAGGCCTCAGTCATGGACACCGTCAGTGCCCTGCCCAGATTCTCAAAGCTCCCATCCTCTAGCTTCTTGGAACTTTGCTGCTAATGGCTAGCACCTGTGACCTTTGGCACGTTGCTCTTGGACACTGGAACACAAGTGTCCAGGGAAAGCTGCACGTGGTAGGAGTTGATCCCTATCCATCCAATAGCCATATAGCCAATGACTGACCGGAGAGGGAGTACTGAGGTGTCATTCACACTTCAGAGCTCCCATGGGATCGGGCTGAGCGTGGAACTTCACCTGCAACTCCACCCTGCCTGGCTTCTTCCCCTGACGCAACCTGCTCCACCCCTCCCTTACCAGTTTTCCCTGGGAGCACACCTTTAACCAGTCCTTCGCTCCTGACACCTCAGCTCTGAGTCCGCTTCAGGGACAACCCCACTTATGAAGCCTTCCTCCGGGAGCCCATCCTGACTCCAGACCAGCTGCCTTTTCTGCACCTTCCTAATGAGCTCTTCTCTGATTGTTGGCAGCAAGCATTTAAGTGCTGTGTTCCTTTGACTCCAGGATGACCTGGGTGTTTGTAAGAAGGAGGAGATCTGCATTTTGATCAGCCTGCCCTGTTCCTCACGTTATTCTTATGCACACTATATTTTAAGAACCTCTGTATAGAGGATTCTTGGAGTATTCCTTATCTCTTTTGCGAGACCACAAACTCCTTGTAAGATAACTATTTTCTTAATGTTTTGTGCAAAATGCTTTGATATGCATCAAGCCATTTGATCCTCCCAACCACACCATGTGGTAAAAAAATTTTAAAAGTGGGTATTATCCTCACTGTGAACAAGCAAGACTCAAGAATATTATGTGGGAGGGGTAGAAAAGATTCAAGGGTAGAATGGGTGGTCTAGATGACCTTTAAGAGCCCTCCAACTATGACCTTTTAGTCTATTCTGTTTTAAATTTCTCTGTGACTCTATTCAAGTTAATCAGCTGGTTAGGAGTGGAGGAAAGGAACAAAGATGTGTGTGTATGATCTATTAAGTATGACAATCCAATGAGATTATTATTATTATTACATCTATTTGTATAATAGATAAATAAATATACTTATATATAAGTATATAATAAAACAGGCTCAGAGCAGTTAAATGAAATAATAATCGTTGTACTTTTCTAAGGGCCAGTGACAGAAATCTCGCTCAAATTAGCATAAATAGAAAAGAATATTTATTGCAGTAGCTGGCTTCAGGCCTGGCTGGATCTAGGAACTCTAACAATATCAAGTTATTGCTTCTTCCGTGTGTCTGGGAAAGAAGATTCCAAGCAGTTCCCATGTCATTCTTAGAGTCCCAGTCCCAGAGGAAAAGAGAGTGCCCTTTCTGATAGCTCTTGGGGAAAAAAAGAAGGCTTAAGGAAGACTCTAATTGGCCCCACCTTGATCATGGCCTGTTACCAGAACAAATCATTTTGGCTAGGTTGATGAGTCCTTGAATGCCCAGACCTCAGCCTTGTGCCCATACCTGGCCAGGAAGGATAGGTCAGCCCCATCTGAATCACAGGGGAATGAGAGAATCAGGACAAACCAAGGGACTGAGCCACAAATGACTTGCCAAAGGTCAAGGGCTTAGTAAGTGGTAAGGTTAAGACTTGAACCCAGGTCTTTTGTCTTGATGTAGAGAGTTGGTTCCTTTATTCCACAGCTGTGATCCACAGTACCTAGCCGGTACCAGAGGCACCATCACGGTCAACATTAGCAGCCATGGCAGCTGTTAAGTTTTTAAATTTAACATAAAGGGCACGTTTAACTTTTCAAATTACTTTGACCAACACTCTCTTTTTCCTCATCCTCAGAAAACTGAGACATGTAGATTAATTGTAAATTCACATGCAGTTGTGGGAACCAATGTAGAGAGACCCATGTATCTTTCACCCAGTTTCCCCCATGGTAACATCTGGTGAAATTATAGCACAGTGTCACAGTAAGGATGTTGACACTGATCCAGTTGAGAAGACACAGATCATTTCCAACCACAGGATCCCACATGATGCCCTTTTATAGCCTCATACACTTCTTTCCTGTCCCCATCTCCTCCTTAATCCCTGGCAACCACTGGAGAGCCACATGTTCTCTATTTCTATAATTTTGTCATTTAAAGAATGTTGTGCAAATGGAATTACACAGTGTGTAACCTTTTGGGATTGGCTTTTTTCACACAGCATAATTTTCTGGAGATTTGGCACAGTTGTTGCATATATCAATAGCTTATCCCTTTTTATTGCTGAACAGCATTCCGTGATGTGGATATACCACCAGCTTGTTTAACCATTCACCTGTTAAGGGACATCTGAGTTGGTTCCAGTTTTGGACTGTTACAAATAAAACCGTTATTAACATTCATGTACATGTTGTTGGGTTTTTTTTTAAGATTTATTTTTTTTAATAAATTTATTTATTTGGTTTATTTTAATTTTTGGCTGTGTTTGGTCTTTGTTGCTGTGCGCGGGCTTTCTCTAGTTCCAGCGAGCGGGGGCTACTCTTCATTGCGGTGCGCGGGCCTCTCATTGTCGTAGCTTCTCTTGTTGCGGAGCACGGGCTCTAGGCACGTGGGCTTCAGTAATTGTGGCTCATGGGCTCTAGAGCACAGGCTCAGTAGTTGTGGCACACGGGCTTAGTTGCTCCGCGGCATGTGGGATCTTCCCGGACCAGAGATCGAACCCGTGTCCCCTGCATTGGCAGGAGGATTCTTCACCACTCCGCCACCAGGGAAGCCCCATGTACATGTTTTTATGTGAACACAAGTCTTGGTTTCTTTGGAATAAGTGCCTAGGGGTACAATTGCTGGGTCATATGGTAGTTACATGTTTAGTTTTTTAAGAAACTGCCAAATTGTTTTCCAGAGTAGCTGTACCATCTTACATTCTCACCAGCAATGTGTGAGTGATCCAGTCTCTCCGCACTGTCACTATTTTGATTTTAGCCATCCTGAGAGTAGTGCTATCTCACTGTAGTATTAATTTGCATGATCTTAGTGGCTAATGATGATGAACATCTTTTTCTGTGCTTATTTGCCATCTGAATATCCTCTCTGGTGAAATGTCTGTGCCTATCTTTGCCCTTTTCCTAATTGGATTGTTTGAGTTTTTTACTGTTGAGTTTTGAGAATGCTTTAGATATTCTAAATACTAGTTCTTGTCAGTTACATGGTTTGCAAATATTTTTCCTCAGCCCGTGCTTGTTTTTCACCCACAGGGTGAAATAAAATATTTTTTAGAATAAAAGTTTTAATTTTGATGAGGTCCAACTTATAATTTTTTCCTTTTATGGATCATGATTTTGGTGTCAAGTCTAAGGACTCTTTGTTTAGCCCTAGATCACAAAGATTTTCCCCCTATGTTTTTTTTTCCCAAATGTTTTATAGTTTTATGCTTTATATTAAAGTCTGCAATTCATTTTGGGTTAATTTTTGTACAAGGTGTGAGGTTTGGATCAAGGTTTATTTTTCTGCTTATGGATGTTCAATCACTCCAGCACCATTTGTGGAAAAGGCTATCCTTTCTCTGTTGAATTGCTTTTGCAGCTTTGTCAAAAATCAGATGGGTATATTTGTGTGGGTTGATTTCAGAGCTCTCTGTTCTGTTCTGTTGATCTGTGTGTCTGTCCTGCCACCAATACCACACAATCTTGATTGCTATAGCTATTCAGTAAGTCTCGAAATTGAGTAGACTGATTTCTCCCAATTCATTTTTCTTTCTCAAAATTATTCTTGCTATTCTAGTTCTTTTGTCTTTCCATATAAATTTTAGAATAAGCTTATCTATATCGACACAGTATCTTGTAGAAACTGCATTAAACCTATATATTAATTTGGGGAGTATGGACATCTTTACTATTTTGAGTCTTCAGTCCATGAACACAAACATAAATACACAAACAGCACAATACCACTTTTTTTTTGGTCTCTTTCCATTTTTCTTTATTAGCATCTCAGCAGCTATAACACATATGGATCAAGTAAGTAATAGGGTGTTCACTCAACAACAATAACAGCAATGCACATATGTCTACATATATTTCACATGCATTTAGAATTGGGTATACCTAGTCTCTGCTTCTAAGATAAACAGAGAAGACACTCATGTTAACTAAAACATCCAGTACTATGTGATATGTGATTTAGTAGGTAAACACAGAAGAAACACAGTGGAAAAGATGCCTACATGTTCTCTCAGATCCAATTTGAGTTAGTGATTCTGACTCACAATACCACTTTTATAAAGATTTAAAACAATAACACACTAAAACTAAACACACGTATTTGGTGAACACATTTTTAAACTAAGGGAATGATGAATACAAGATTCGGGACAGTGGTTGACTCGGGAGGAGGAGGCAGGAAGATGGGATGGGAGAAATACATATGTTACCGGTGTTTCATTTCTTGGTATTGCATGGTAGGTTCAAGGGTGTTTATTAAAACACCTACATAAAAAAATAAGCAATGACTACAGCAGTGATGAACCATACTGACATATCCATGTTGTGCAGATTCTGAAGCTTATCTAATTTGGGGAAGGAGAGACAGTGCAAGAAAAAAATATACAAAATATAAAATCAGGTATAAAAGTATTTAGAACTAGAAATCACAAATTGTAAATTTTAAAAATGTGACAACACAAACATCACAAAATCCAAAAGAATACTATAATATTTTCATTAATAATTGCACTCTAACACACCTCAAGGATACTGATACTTTCTTTCCCCTATATTTTAACATTTCTGACTGCACCCTGTTTGACCATCTATTTATATAATATGAATTTTCTAAAGAGAGGAAGGATAATTCCATTTTCCCTCTGGCATGTGTTATCAAAATATGTTTTGTGTTGTTGGTAATTTGAAAAAATTGGCTTCACAGCTTGTTACTAGTAATATCACACATAAAACTTCCCGTGAAGTTTCCTGCTCAGCTGGTGCTTTATGCCCAGAGGTTATTCCCTGGGCATCTGGCCCAGCTCAGTCCAGTCATCACCATCACTCCCACCTGCCAGACAGGTACCCAAGGAGCACGGTGACAGTAAAGGCTGGATCTTAGTGGCGTCTCCTTCAGAGTCTTCTCCATGGGCTTTAAAATCAGGGTTCACATGTTTGGTGATGTCCCCCAGGGGTAGGTGTTGGGGAGCTCTGTGTACAATACATGGGGTCATGCTGACACCACCAGGGCACAGGTGATCAGACATCCTGCACCCCCAGCAGAGAATGCCCAGCCTTGGAAGGGCCCGGTCAAGAGAGGAGTCCTGAAGCCTCAGTTTCATTAGCTCCACTGCCCATCACATCTGGAACCAAGACTCCTCAGAGGTCACTAATAGTGAGATCCTCCATGCCAAACCAGTGGTGGTTGCTGTACCTCTTTGGAACTCCCTCTGGAGGGGAAAATATCTCAATCACACAACCCAGGGCATGAGAGAGCTGCAAGCCCAATGGCTTACCCACATTTACTGCCTGGCTGTATTTAGTCATTTACTCAACAAAGATACAACAAGCATCTGCTATGTGTCAGGCTCTTGTGCTAGGCACTGGGTACCACAATGGACCTGCCCTGCGGGAGCATCCTTAAAGAGAAAATGGCATCAGTTTAAGTCTGGGCACACCTCCCTCTCAGAGTTAAGTGTTCCTGACCTTAGGCCCCCTCAGGCCCCCGCTCTTACTCCGTCAAACCATCAAGTGTCCATCCCAGGCACACTGGGCACGTGCTTCATGTTTCTGTGTCCCCAGTGCCCAGCACACTTGCTCAGCATGCAGCGGGAGTCAACGTTGAATGGAGCGGGGCGGCCAGAAAAGCCCAGGGCAGGTGGACCTGGAGGCCGTGTTTTGAAGGAGCCCCAGGGAAGGCAGTAGAGCTGGGCTTTAGCACTGACCTTAGACGCATTCCCAGACTGGTGTGACTTTGGCTTCTGACGCTCCACAGGAAGCTGGCCACAACCAAAGTAGATTCCATTCCACTCCATCCCCAGGACGATGGGGAATCAAAGCGGGGAAGCAGAACTTTCCTGAGGAGGGGGGAGGGGTGAAGGAAGCGGCGGCGTCTGGTCTTTGGGAGCAGATAGCGCTGGACTGAGGCTTCTCCCCTCACTACTCAGCAGCCCCAGGGCATCCTTGTACCCTGCACACTTATGACCTTCTTCTCTGTGAACAGTAATGGGTGCCAGCCCAGCCGTGTCTCCTGGGAGGGTGGAAGGAAGGCTACACATCCAGAAAGGCCACAGTGGCCTTGTTATGGACTCCCAGCCCTCTGGTCCCCACCAAGCCTCTCTGCTCCCCACCAAGCCTCTCTGCTCCACAGGCCTGATCTTACACAAGAACAAAAGCTCCAGAAAGGTTGGGGCTTGTCCTTCTCCCCACTGGGCATCTAGGACAGTACCTGGAACATAATGGGGCAAGATAAATATTTATCAAAGGATGGAGGGAAAGGTTATTACAGTACTGCAGAATATAATGAACGTAAAACTGTAATGTCAAAATAACGCATCACTAGGCTAGTTGCTTTGGTTAAAATGACTTCCCAACTATAAAAAATCTGACCTCAAAAATGTGTTTGCCACTTTTCAGGAGTACGAATGCCAATTTGGTGCTATTTGAAGAGCTCTCTCCTTTGTTGATGCTTTTATTACTAACTCACTGTGAAAAGTTCAATTGCAGACTAGGAGAAGCAGAGAGCTGCCCAGAATGAGATTGTTATAGATCTTCAGTGCAGATGTCATAAAGCAGCAAATACTCTTTCCTCCTGTAACCTCCATACCAGCAGCTCTGTAGCCCTAATCCCTACTCCATACCTAACAATCTCAGTGTAGCAAAGGAAGGAGGGTGACTGTGTGTGCTTGTGTGTGTGACGTCTCTTTTCCCGTCACATGTTCAGAATGCATGTTTCACTTGTGCCTCTGGTGAGCCCTGGAGCCCGGCCCTCCACTCTGTCATGTGCCGTTTGTCAGGAGAGGGACCAATGCACCATGTTCAATAGACATGAAACAACATAAGGATGAGCCAAACCTACAAATTATCTGCTCAGAGGTTCCCCAGCCTGGACCCACATTGAAACCTCATCTTCCTGTATGCCCAGAGTTATAGCTCATGTTCCTAAATATCATGCTTACACCTCCTCACCCTGACATTCACTTCTTTCTCTGTCTTCCTATACCCCCCAGCTACAGTTACTACCTGTCTATAGGCTGCCAGTCTACTGCATAGGTCTTGGCCCCCTGTAGTGTGACATAAGACCCAGATTCTCCTTGGCACAGTCCTAATCACCTTCAGACTCTCCCAGTTCTGCCATCCCTCCTGTACCCTTGGAAATCTCCTTTATGACCTGCTCATAGGTCACCTCTATCTATTATGTCTCAACCCCACCTCCCATTGCATTTTCTCCCCCCAAAGGAAAGCTAACATCATTTACCTGCTACTGTTGTCTCCTTTCTTCTTTGTCCTTTGGTCTTATTCATTTTCCACTAGAAATTAAGCTCTATGAGGGCAGGATGTGTCTGCTTTGTTCACCAAAGTATCCCCAGTGCCAGGCACAAGGAAGGCACTCAATAAATATTACTGAACACAAAAATGCATAGCATGGTTGAGCAACTGGCCAGTGGGTTTGGAACTAGCTCAATTCGTCAGCTTCTGGGGCATTTTTAGAAACCCTAGTAGCTCCAGAAATGATGTTACTAAAGCCCCAGGAAAGGAACATTCTATTACATGATAAACAGCCTCTGCTCATAAAAGAAAAAAAAGAAAAGAAAAAAAACCACTTCTCTCCTCCCCACCACCAACCCCATCAAGAATTCCATCCTTTTTTAGACAAATCTACTTGGAGAGTAAGCACAACAGAATGTGCAAGGGGTCCCAGTTTTACTAGGTGCATCTCTGGTTGCCTTAGAACTGTGGTTTGCTATTTTAACTGTGCATCGTAAGTCCTGGGGAATTTGTTTAAAACACTATTCCTGGGCCCTATCCCCAGAGGCTTGGTTTTAGTAGGTCTGGGATAAAGCCCAGAATCTGTGTTTTTAATAATCTCTCTAGACAACTTAGAGGCAAGTGGCTCTCACGTCTCACGTTGAGAGACTGTATCTTAGAGTTATGAAAATTCAGCCAGTATTGTCAGATGTGACCTGACACAGAGGAGGTTAAGGGGAGCTAGTTGATGCCAATATGGTGGCATCAGACACTCTACGAACCACAACTGGAAAAGGACGTACATGAAAACTGAAAGGACAGACAGACACACAGCCAAGGACAAATGCAAAAGCGTGATGTGGAATTCTTGACAAGGCTGAAGGCCAGAGTAGACTAAGGGGTGTTTCCTAAAGGAAATTGATGTATTTGAAGACTTGCCCTGTGAAGGAGAGTATGAACTTCAGGGGAGCTGCTCCAGCGGGTAGTAGTTACAAGGAGACAGATTTCAGCTCAACATACGAAAGAACTTTATCACAGACTCACCCTGCAGTGGAGTGGGCTTCATGATTTGCTTAAAAATTAGAGATATTTTATTTACCACAATTTCCTCTTAGAGAAAGCATTCCATAAGGCTAGAAAGAGGAGTAATGACCAGCAGCTGGACTTCAGAGTTGGATAAACCTCAAGGGGACAACCTCCATAACCAAATGTAATCACTGGTGTTAAATCACTGCTGGGGAATGCAGGTCTGGGAAACTGTGAGCTTTTACTTCCCTGCATGGTGAATGCAAGTTTGGGCTGGAGCTGAACTGCTGGGCAGAGTAATTAAGAGCTGTATGGAGAAAGGGTGGAGGAAAAATAACACTGTAGCATGGTGGGTGGAGGGCAAATCTGATGAGAAGGATGTTTGGAAGCTTTTATTGTTCTGATGTAGAGTATAACATATAATAGAGCCCTCCTCAAAATCTTCACTGAGCTTCATGGTTTTCACTTATGCTTTGGGCAGTGAATTTGCTTTTGCGGGACATGATAAACTCTTGGTTCCTGATTAAGACTGACCTGGGACAAAATCAAAGTTTACTCAGAGAAGAAGAGCCAAATATGGGTTTTAGTGTAAGCTCCTCCTGTGTGCCCAGCATGTGTTAACTACGTCAAATGCAGTATTACATTAAATTTTCACCATAATCCTATTAGATAGAAATTATCATCTCTGTTTTTCAAGGAAGGAAACCAAGGGTCCAAAATGTCAAATGGCTTACTCAGTGATGGAACCTGGGATTCCAACCCAGGCCTGTCTGACCTGAAGGTCTGTATTTTTAAATACTGCTCCCCCCTGTCACTAGAATGTTCAGTCTGAGGCTGGTGACCCTCTGTCAGGTATGTGGTAGAGGGACTTCTGCACTGATAGGAGTTTGGGCCATGAGATTACGCCTACACATAACTACACTGGATGTGAACACACACACGTACACACTCTAAGGATGCACATATGTGTCTTTCCACGCTTACAAAGGGACTGAATCATCCACAGCCCTCAACTTTGCCATGTCTTTTTCTCTGAGCCCTGTGTGGCCTCCATCAGAAGCTCCTGGGCCATGAGAGTTTGGCACCAGGAAGATACAACATTTGCTTCCCCCACTCTACAAATAATGACTGGACACTTGCCCTGTGCCCAGCAGGGTACTAGGCACTGGGGACACAGGACTGAAAAAAAGCAGATAAGCTCCCTGCTCTCGTGGAAG
The DNA here is from genome assembly GCF_028564815.1 of Eubalaena glacialis. Taxonomy (NCBI): domain Eukaryota; kingdom Metazoa; phylum Chordata; class Mammalia; order Artiodactyla; family Balaenidae; genus Eubalaena; species Eubalaena glacialis. Next base: position 67,798,757 of record NC_083717.1, read on the forward strand.
AGACAGACATTAACCAAATAACCACAAAGACAAACATACAATTGCATCATGATTCCGCTGTCATGGGGAGGTCCATGGTGCTATGGAGGGGGTCCCCTGAAGGAGCTGGGCTTGAGGACACGTGGACTGAGGTCTGAGGGTAAACAGGTGTTGTCAGGTAACGGATAGAGAGGAGCACTCTAGGCAGAAGGAACAGCATGTGCAAGGGTCCTGTGGCGAGAGGGAGTGTGGCCTTGGGGAACTGCAGGCAGGCTGATGTAAGCTGGGCAGTGATGGAGGTGGAACGAGGCCTGAGAGAGGGCTGACCAGGCAGGGCCTTGGAGATGTGACAGTGACAATTCCCTAAAAGCAGTAAGGAGCCATTGATGGGCTTTAAAGAAGGGGCACAGAGGAGTGTAACATATTTACATTTCAGAAAGAGGCCCTGGCTTCCTTGTGGGAAAGAGATGGAGAAGACCTAGCAGGCATGCAATTAGCCCTGCTGGGAGGTGACTGTATGGTCCAGAGCCATCACCACCAGAGATGAAGGTGACAGATGCCAAGGTCTTTAAGGAGTAAATACCAGGACTTCACTGGCCCAAGTCCTCAGCCTCTTCTGCAGGGCACTGGGGTCCAGGACGGGATGCTCAGCCTTTTGGCCCACCTGAGAACAAAATAGACACTTGGAGGTAGCAAGAAGTCCCAGCTTTGTCCTCCTAAGAACCATTTCCTCTTTGGCTGAGCTCAGGCATTTTGCTAAGTGGTAGGGGAGTGGTGGAGGGTGAAGAAGGGAGGCAAGTTCTCTAATTTCTGGGCCATTTTCCCATTTTTTGTGGGAAAGTGCCCTACAGTTATCTGCACAGATTGTCAGATTGTCTGGCAGGAACACCAGCTGGGGCCCTCTGGGGAGAAGAAATACATGATTCAGCCGGTGAGATGGAGCCAGGAAGGTTTGCAATTGATGGAGGAGGCTGGAGGGATGTTGGGGGTGAGGGGCAAGGAGTGAGGGGCATGGGTTCCTCCAGGCAAGAGAGCTCTGGGGAGCAAGGCAGAGACAGTGAGGAGGCCAGAATGAAGCTGGCCAGTGCCCCAGGCATGCCAAGAAGAAGGCAGGCTCCTGTGTGCCACTTCCTGGAGGCGAAGCTGCTTGGCCAGGGAGCCAAGAAATAATAAGATAGGACTGATCGAGTGACTGATTCAGCAATGGGGTTGCTCTTGGTCCAGGCCCAGTCTGGAAATTACAGGCCTGGGTTGCAGCTTCTGGGACAGCTACTGGAATCAGGGGCCTGCTGGTAGTTGTGGTTGACAGCCACATGGCCCTGCCTCGCCTTACTGGGCCATGGTCATCGATTGGAGGAGGGGGGTCTCACTCCCGGTCCAGGCTGGAGAGCTGCTCCCATGAAGGCCCTGCCAGGGTTGCCCCAGCAGCACAGATGTCAGAGAACACTGCATCTGCAACCCACTGCAAGATTATCCTAACCTCACCTGGTTCCACGAGACAAGGGTGGTGAATTCTAAGTCTCCTTCACGGTAGTCATGAAAAATGCAGGTCTGTGTAGGTGCCATCATGGTACAAAGGAGATAGGAAGTGGCTCTCTAATCCTAGCTCTGCCCTTGCTGTGTGGCTTTGGAAAATTCACTCCCCCTTTCTGAGCCTCAGTTTCCCAACCAGAAAACGGAGACAATAGTGTCTGTTTTGGTTCACAAGACTGTTGTGATGGCCAAAGTTCAACACATGGAAGAAAAACAAGATAAGAATATAATGACATCCCAACTGCCCTTCACCTCATGAGAAAAAGACCCTTAACCCTATTTTAGAGAAAGCAGAGACTCGTTGAGGTTAAGTATCTGACTAAGATAAAGTGGATGGTGAGCGGCTGAGCCAGCGTTCCAGCCACGTCCACCGACCCCAAGACAAAGGTTTCCTCCATCCCCCACCCCCACAGGTGCCTGTGGGTTAGTCTGGAGCCAATTTGCATTTAAAGAGGTTTTAAAAAAAATATTAGTCCTGAAATTCAGAACCAGAGACAACAGTTGTCGTGTTAATTTTCAGACGTAAAAGTAAGCGAGACTATTAGGGTCAGCTCATAGCAACCTCTCCATGAACTCCAACTAAATAAAATATCTGGAGGTTTGTCCCCCCAGATCTGTGAAACAAGAGTAGCATGGTTAGAGTTGGATTTTTTTTTTTTTTTTTGATAGAGATCAGCAAGTAGCAGGAACTTTAGAGATCAGGTATTTCCCCCACCCCCATTTTATACATAAGGAAACTGAGGTCCCAAGAAGGGAGGACCAGCACAGCATCATCCTTGGCCAGCTAGAGGCAGAGCTGGGAGTCTTCCCTATTCTCCAGTGATGATCTTTCCAAAATAGCAGCTGCCTCATGAATTCACCGCATGTGACTGGGTGATCTCAGGAAGGGAGGGGTGACACTTTCAAGGAGTCCTTCAGCAGGTCACAGGGGTCCTTGCCTCTGCGAAGGTGCTGAGGGCTCTGTAGATGGAAGTTCAAGGCCCATGCTTAGCCCCACCAGGTCCCATCAACTATCTTTCTTCAACCCTCAAGACTCCCCAGCTCCATCTTTGCGCTCTATCCTGTCTGCCAGCTACCACCTCCACCCACTCCTCCCTATTCCCTGCCTCAGTTTCCCCCACTGATGCCATCCTTTCTGTGTATCCAATTTTTACTCTTCCTTTAAGGGAGATGTTCTGCCTGCTCTGTGAAGCTTATCTCAGGTTCTCTAGCCCTCTCTCTCTTCTCTGAACCAGGATAGTAATAACAATGGTAATTATTATTATTATAGTAACAATAATAATGATAATATATAATAATAATTATTATTACAGTAACTAACACTTATTGAGGTTTCAAACATGCCAAGTGCTATGCTAAGAGATCACCTCACATAAATCCTAGGTGCGTTATCACTCCCCAGTGGCTACTATTTTTATCCCCATTTTGAAGGGGAGGAGGATACAGGAGATCTGGAGAGTTTAAGTAAGTTGCCCAAGGTCACACAGTTTGTCAGTGACAGAGCTGGGACGCAAGCCCAGGGCCGGCTGTGTGAGTCAGGGGCTTTGCTCTAACCATCTGGCTTCACTGCCTCTGGGGACAGGGCCTGCAGCTCCTTCAGTCTCTACCACCCACCCTGGCAGCTTCTTACACCCTATCCCATTGGTGTCCATTTCCCTGACTGACCCTCTAGACTGTGACCTCTCAAGGGAAGACGAGGCAAGTATGTGCTCTTTTCAGTCTCCCTGGTTCCTAGAGAATTAGGCAGAATTGGCTCTCAAAAAAAGACCATCCTTACCTTGCCTTCTGGAGAAGGACTCTGCTTCTGGGAAACAGGCAGACTTAAGTCAGCCTGGCCCATCCGCTAGTCAGTTTCCACATTCTCAGAAGACCAGGGTCTCTTTTTGCAGTAGCAGAGCAAGTGGGCTCCTCCCATTCCATGCTGTAAATCTCTCGGGTCAGCTGCCTGTGGAATTCCCTCCTTTTTTCTCCTCCTTCCTTGACTCTCAGCAGCACCCTTCTACTCTCTCATCACCACTGAGCACTTTCAAGGACCTTGCTCCGTCTGTCTTGTCTGTAGACTGACAGCTCCTCACTGCCCCCAAGGCCCCAATCATTGCTCTGCCTGGCAAGTCTGGACAGCACCGGGAACAAGCTCATGCCTGCTACGTAGAGGAAGTGGCATCTCCCAGTTCCCTGAGCATTTCCCCCGGATGGGAGGTAATCAGCATCTCACCCTCATGCTACTCTAATGACCACCCCTGGCTGCTCCGTGATAGCCACGTAAGCGCTGTCAGTGCTGGCAACCTCAGGGACCTGCTTGCCAATAACTTAGATCAGGGCAGTAGTAAGCAAAGTTACCTTCAGAGACAGACTGGTCCCATGTCAGCAAGACTGAGCTGCATCCTGATGGAAAGGTCTAAAGAGAGAATGTGTAGGTCACATGGGGAGGGGTTGGCCAATCACAGAAGAGAGAGACTGGTGGTGTGCCCAGGCCACCACTGGGTAGTGCCTGGAAATACAGGCAGAGGAAGCCCTGGGCCATGGACTGGAAGCATTTTTATTTACATAAATTCATTTCGTTCAATCTCTAGTCATTCATTTATTCATCAAACACACCTGTGCCAGATGCTTCTCTAGCGTCTAGGATTCACTGGTGAGCAGAACTGATGAGTTTCCATTGCATTTATCTCAATTTGTAATTTTATTTTTAGCTGTGTGGTTATTAGTAAATATGTCCTGCCTCCTTGTTAGGCTGTAAGCTCTCTTCTGCTCAATGCTGTATCCCCAGTACCTACCATGGGATCTGGGTCAGAGTAGCACTTGATGAATATTCATTGACTGAGTATAGGACAGGTCACCACTGTTGAGATGAGAGATGCAGGAAATTGTATCAATAGACTGTGAAGATTCCAGCCTCACTGGCAAGGCCATCCAGGTGTGAGAGGGATGGTCCCCCTGTCCTCACTGTGAGTGCCCTGAGCCACTTCCTGCTGGAGATGAGGGCCCCCACTTAGCCCCCCTTCAGGAAGAAAATGTGGGCACACTGACAGGAGTACTGAGTTCTACTCGCAAATTAACAATGTAGTATTTAGGTTTATCCACGGGATTCATGTGCTTTGTTCAAGAGGACCTGCCCTTCCCCTGCCCCCTTGGATGGAGGATGGGGCTGACAGCTGCAGATGTCTGGTGTTCCTGGCTGAGAGTCAGTGTAATGAGTGTCCCCTTGAGGCCTTCTGGGAGATGGCTAACCTGAGATCCCCAGAGACCACGCTCAGGGTCAGCCTGGGAAACCTCCTCTCCACTTAAGTGTCCACACCAGGACAGGCTCATGACCGCTCCCCTGTTCTGGAGCGCTATCACATCTATGTTTAAGAACTGCCTCTACTCCTCTATCACTTCCCCAGAGCTGGAGGCCATCTGGGCAAAGAGGACCCTCAGAGATCATCTAACCCAACTCCCTCACTTTATTATTTTTATTTATTGTAACATATATCACATATACAGAAGTGCACAAGAGATGTGTGTATAGTTTATAGAATCATAAAAAGGAACATCATGTACACATCATCCCCATTAAGAAATGAAACATTATCAGTACATTAGAACTGCCCGCCCCCACTCCATGTAGTAATAACCCCCTCCCCCTAATACACACACTAGAGGTAACCATGTCTTGATTTGGGGTTAATAAGTCTTTAATTATGAAAACAGTTTACCCACCTAATATATATTTATTATTATTATTGAGATATAATTCACATACCATAAATTTTGCCCTTTCAGAGTTAACAACTCAGTAGTTTTTAGTATACTTACACTGTTGTGCAACCACAATCTAATTGAAGAACATTTTTATCACCTCCAAAAGAAATTCCGTACCCCTTAGCAGTCACTCCCATTCCTCTCTCCCCATAATCCCTAGAACCATTAATCTACTTTCCATCTCTATAGATTTGCCTCTTCTGGACATTTTACATAAATGGATCATACAATATGGAATATTTTGTGACTGGCTTCTTTCACTAAGCATAATGTGTTCAAGGCTCAGCCACGTTGTAGCACGTATCAGTTCTTCATTCCTTTTCAAGGCCCAATAACATTCCGTTGTGTAGATGTACAACATTTTGTTTTTCTGTCCATCAGGAAGTGACAGATATCTGTGTTGTTTTCACTCTATAGCTGTTACAATAATGCTGCTATGAACATTCATGTACAAATTTTTTAAAATTAATTAATTTATTTATTTTATTTTTATTTTTGGATGTGTTGGGTCTTCATTTCTGTGCAAGGGCTTTCTCTAGTTGCGGCAAGCGGGGGCCACTCTTCATCGCGGTGCGCGGGCCTCTCACTATCGTGGCCTCTCTTGTTGCGGAGCACAGGCTCCAGACGCGCAGGCTCAGTAGTTGTGGCTCACGGGCCTAGTTGCTCCGCGGCATGTGGGATCTTCCCGGACCAGGGCTCAAACCCGTGTCCCCTGCATTGGCAGGCAGATTCTCAACCACTGCGCCACCAGGGAAGCCCCAAATTTGTTTAATTTATTTTTTTGAGGTAACATTGGTTTGTAACATTGTATAAGTTTCATGTGGTCAAAATTATATTTCTACTTCTGCATACACTACAGCATGCTCACAAAAATTTAGTTTCCATCCGTCACCCGACAGTTTATCATGTGCAATTTTTTGTGTGAACATATTTTCAATTCTGTTGGGTATGTACCTAGGAGTGAAATTTGGGGGTCATAGGGTAACTCTATGTTTATTCATTTGAGGAACTGCCAAACTGTTTTTCAAAGTGTCTGCACCATTTTACCACCAACAATGTATCAATATATGTTCTGATTTCTCTACATCCTCTCTACCACTTGTTATAGTCTGTGTTTTTGATCATAGCCATCCTAGTGGGTGTGAAGTGGTATCTTACTGTGGTTTTGATTTGCATTTCCCTAATGACTAATGATGTTGAGCATCTTTTCAAGTACTTATTGGCCATTCGTGTATTTTCTTTGGAGAAATGTCTATTCAAATCCTGTGCTTATTTTTTAAATTGGGCAATATGTATTTTTAAATAATAAATTTCCACATGCAAAAGAATGAAGTTTGTCTCCTGCATCACACCATATGCAAAAATTAACTCAAAATGGATCAAAGACCTAAACATAAGAGCTAAAACTGTAAAACTCTCAGAGGATGTGTATAGATCTTCATAGCCTTGGATTAAAAATGATTTCTTAGATATGACACCAAAAGTACAGATGACAAAGGAAAAAATAGATAAACTGAACATAATCAAAATTAAAACTTTCTGTGCTTCATAGAACACCATCAAGAAAGCGAACGTGGGAGAAAATTTGCACAAATCATATGTTTGACAAAGAACTTGTATCTAGAATATATAAAGAACTATCACGATTCAATAATAAAAAAACAAATAACCTAATTTTAAATAGGCAAAGGAACTAAAACTTCTTAATTTTAATGCAGTTAAATTTATCAATCTTTGCCTTTATGGTTTGCACTTATTTTATCTTATTCAGGAAATCTTTCCCTACTCTGAGGTCATAAAGATATTCTCCTATATTATCTTCTAATCTTTTTATAGTTTTTCCTTTTATATTTAAGCCTTTATTCCATCTGGAATTGATTTCTTTTTGTACTGTGTAAGGTAGGAAACTAATTTCATTTTTTTCCATATGGATAACCAATTGTCCTAGTACTGCAGCTCTGCAATATCTGGTCTGTCATAAATCAAGCATGTACATATGTGAGACTTGATTTCTGAGCTCTCTATTCTATTTCATCCCTATGCTAATATCACACTGTGTTTATCATATTGCTATGATAAACCCTGATATCTGGCATGATGAGTCCACCATCTGGTTTGTTGAGGTTTTTAAAATCAGAGTGTCTTAGCTATTCTTGACTTTTTTGCTCTTTGGTATAAATTTGAGAATCAGCTTGTTAAAATTTTTTTTAAAAGTCTTTTTAAAAATACTGTTGGGATTTTCATTGGAATTATATTGAATTTACATACCTACTTTGGGAGAACTGACATCATGATGATATTGGTCTTCCTATCCAAGAACGTGGTCTATCTTTCCATTTGTTTAGGTCTTTGTTAATGTCTTTCAGTTAAGTTTTATGATCTATCCATAAAAGGCTAACCCATCTCTGTTAAATTTATTCCTAAATTCTTTACATTTTTTGCTGTTTTGTATTTGGTATTTTTTATAACTTTTTTATTGCTGTATAATATACATTAGAAAAGTACATATATCTTAAGTTAATAATCCACTGGATTGTCACAAACTGAACACACCCATCTAATGAAGATCAAGAAGTAGAACGTTAATAGCAGCCTCAAAATCCCCTTGTGCCCCCTGTCAGTCACTACCCTCTAGGGATAAGCACTGACCCAACTCTTTCTAACCCATCTAGATACCAGTCTATGTCACCTGTTTTTGAAATTCATTTAAATGAAATCATATAGGGTTTACTCTTTGAGGTCTGGCTTCTTCACTCAGCATTATACTTATGCGATGTATTCACATTGTTATGTGTAATTGTAGCTCACTCATTCTCATTGCAGCATTGTGTGAATATACCACAATTCATTTATCCATTCTCCTGTTCATGAGCATCCCGTAGTTTCTAGTTTGGGCCTACTATGAATGGTGTGGTTAATAACATTCTGATACGTGTCTTTTGGAAATGTATTCTGGAGTGGAATTGCCAAATCATAGAGTAGCTGTACGTTCAACTTTAGGAGATTCTGCCTAACAATTTTCCAAAGTGATTTTACCAACCTACATTCCCACCAGCAATGTAAGAGGGTTCCGGATAGTCCCCGCCCTTGCCACTAATTGATATTTTGTCTTTTCTCATTTTAAAATTCTGGTAGGAGTGAAGTTGTATCTCACTGTATGTTTGTTTTGAATGACTTTTTAGAGATATAATTGACATACAATAAAGTTCATTTAGCGGCTGCTCTTGCCTTCTGAGACAGACGGCATTTTGCATTCTGCCTATGGAATGTGTGTCTCTCTAAATAAACTTGCTTTCACTTAAAAAAAATAAATAAAGTCATCTATTTCAAGTGTACAATTCAATGGTTTTTAGTCTGTTTTTTAGCGTTTTGCACCTATCACCATAATCTAATTTCAGAACATTTTCATCATCCCCAAAAGAAATTTTGTGCCCTTTACCAATTACTCTCTAATCTCCCTCCACTTCCTGTCCCTCCCACCTCAGTCCTAGGCAGTACTAATCTACTTTTTCCCCTAAAAATCTGCTTATTCTGGACATTCCATATAAGTGGAATCCGAAAATATGTAGTCAATTACGACTAGCTTCTTTCACTTAGCATAATGTTTCCAGTGTTCATCCATGCTGTAGTATATGTCAGTACTGTATTCCTTTTTGTTGCCAAGTAACAGTCCATTGTATGGATATACTAAGTTTAATTTATCCATTTATCAGTTGATGAACATGTGGGATTTTTCCCCCACTTTTTGGCTGTTATAAATAATGCTGCTATGAACATCCATGTACAAGTTTTGTGTGGATATATGTTTTCATTTCTCTTGGATAGATATCTAGGAGTAAAATTGCTGAATCATATGTTAACTACTTGGGAACTGCCAGACATTTTTGCATGGGTGCTGTTTCATTTTCATTTTACGTTCCCACCAGCAGTGTTGGAGAGTCCCAGTACTTTTTATTGTCTATTTTTATTTTTTTAATTTTTAAAATTATTATTCCGGTGTGTGTGAAGTTGTATCTCATTGTGATTTCAATTTGCATTTCCCAAATGACTAATGATGTTGAACATTTTTCCTGTGCTTATTGGCCATTTATATATCTTCTTTGGAGAAATGTCTGTTTAAATCCTTTGCTCACTTTTAATTGGGCTATTTGTCTCTATTATTATTAATGAGTTGTGAGTTCTTTATATATTCTGGATACAAGTCCTTTATTAGATTTATGATTTGCAAAAATTTACTCCCATTCTGAGAATTATCTTTTACCTTCTTGATGGTGTCCTTTGAAACACAAAGATTTTAATCTTGGTAAAGCACAATTTAGTCTTCTCTTTTATCACCTCTAAGAAATCATTTTTTGACTCAGGTCATGAAGATTTATGCCCATGCTTTCTTCTAAGAATTTTATAGTTTTAACTTACACTTAGATCTGTGATTTATTTTGAGTTCATTTTTGTGTATGGGTGAAGTAGGGGTCCAAATTTATTCTCATTATAGTTTTAATTTGCATTTCTCTGATGACTAATGAAGTTGAGCAGGTTTTCATATATTTATTGGTGATTTGGATTCCTCTTTCTAAAGTGTCTGGTCACCAAGTATTTTGTCCATTTATTAATTGAGATTTTTGTCTTTATCTTAATGATTTATAGGAGTTTTGTCTATATTCTGGGTATGAGTACTTTGTGGGCTAACTCACTTTGTGGATTTCATTTTCACTCTCCTGATGGTACCTTTGGATGAACAAAAGTTCTAATGTTAACATGGTTTGATTTATCATTTTTTCCTTTATAGTTAGTGCTGTTTGTGTACTATTTAAGAGACCATTGCCTACTCCAGGGTCATGAAAGTGTTCTCTAATGTTTTCTTCTTCTTCTTCTTCACTTTTTTGCTTTTCACATTTAGATTTGTAATCCTTCTGGATTTGATTTGTGTGTGTGAGCTAGTGGAGCAAATACAATTTTTTACATGGGGATAACCAATCAACCTAACACCATTTATTGAAAAAAATGGTCTGTTCTTATACTATGTTATAGTGTTGCCTTTATCATAAATCAGGTGCAGAATATTTGTGGATCAGTTAATAGACTCTCTAATCTGTCCCATTTATCTGCTTGTGTATCTACCACGCTGTTTTAACCACTATGGCTTTTTGATTGGTCTTGTTACCTGGTAGTGAAAGTCTTCCAGCTTAGTTTTTCTTGATATTATTTTAAATATTTTAGATTTTTTGCACTTCTGTATGAATTTTAGAATCAACTTGTCTATGTTCACCAAATACACAAATGCACACACACATACATGCATACAGATTTTGACACATTATGATGAATTTGTAGATTAATTTGGGGAAATTGACATTTTTGTAATATTAAATCTTTCAATCCATGAACATGGTATATTCGTCCCTCTTTTTTGGACTTTAACATTTTTCTCAGTATTATTTTATACTTTTCACCATAGAAACCTTGCACATATATTGTGAGATTTATTCCTAGGTACTGATATTTCTTACAGTTTACTATTGTAAATTGTCTTTTAAAATTCCATTTTCTAAAAAAAAAAAATTCCATTTCCTACTTTTTTCTGGTACATAAAAATAAAATAGATTTTTACTATTAACTTTGTATACAATGACATAGCTAAATTCACTTATTAATTCTAGCAGGTTGTCTATAGGTTATTTTTGGATTTTCTAGGCACACATTCATGTCATTTGTGAATAAAGAAAGTTTTATTTCTTCCTTTCCAATCCTTATGCCTTTCATTTCTTTTTCTTGCCTCATTGCACTTGGTAGAACCTCCAGTACAATGTTGAAGAGACGTGATAGCAGGCATCCTTGTCTTGTTTGTAATCTCAGGCAGAAAGTTTTCAAAATGTTATATTGATAATATAATGTCAGTAATAACAGCTTATTAAACAATTCTATAATAGCAACATTTAAGCATGATGTTTGCTGGAGATTTTTTTTTGTAGATACTCCTTAACAGTTTAATTATGTTCCCTTCTGTTTATAGTTTGATATGAGATTTTTATTTTAAATGAATGTTGAATTTTGTCAAACGCATTTTCTGAATCTATCAAGATGATCATATGATTTTTCCCTCTTTTGTTAATATTGTGAATTATATCAATTGATTTTCTAACATTAACCCAATCTTGCATTCCTAGAATAAATCCCAAATATCATAATATATTGTCCTTTTTTATATGTTGCCAGATTTTATTGATAAACTTGATAAAATCTATTGATAATGATTTTTGCAACTATGTTCATGGGAGATGTTGATTTTTACCTTTCATTTCTTGCAATCCTTTTCAGGTTGTAATATCAAGGTGATACTGGCCTTATAAAAAGAGTTAGGAAGTGTTCCTTATTCTGATTTTCTCTGGAAAATTTGTGAAAGATTGGTATTATTTCTTCCCTAAATGTTCAGAAGAATTCAGCTGTAAATCCATTTATTCCGAGAGTTTTCTTTCTAGGGAAGTTTTTAATAACCAATTAAATTTCTTTAATAGGTAACAGACTATTCAGATTTTCTATTTACATCAGTTTTGATAAATTATATTTTTCAAAGAACTTTGTCCCTTAAATTTTCCTTTTTTCTTTTTTTTAAAATTTTATTGAAGTACAGTTAATTTACAATGTTGTGTTAATTTCTGCTGCACAACAAAGTGACTCAGTTGTACATATATATATATTCTTTTCCATTATGGTTTACCACAGAATATTGAATATAGTTCCCTGTGCTACAGAGTAGGACCTTGCTGTTTATCCATCCTATATATACTGATTGCATCTGCTAATCCCAAACTCCCAATCCTTCCCTCCCCCACCCCCCTCCCCCTTGGCAACCACAAGTCTGTTCTCTATGTCTGTGAGTCTGTTTCTCTTTCATAACTATGTTCATTTGTGCCATATTTTAGGTTCCACATATAAGTGATATCATATAGTATTTGTCTTTCTGAGTTACTTCGCTTAGTATGATAATCTCTAGGTCCATCCATGTTGCTGCAAATTATCCTCTGAACTTTCTAATTGATTTGAATAAAGTTGTCCATAATATCTTCTTATATTTTAAGATCTATAGTGGTGTCTAGATTTTCATTTCTGATGTTGGAATTTATGTTTTCTCTCTTTTTTTCTTGATCAGTCTTGCTAGGGAGTTATCAGTTTACTAATCTTTTCAAAGAACAAGTTTTGGGGGTTTTTTTTCACATTGTAATTTATTTTCTATTACATTAATTTCTGCCTTTACCTTTATTCTTTCTATCTGCTCTCTTTGGCATTATTCTGCTGAGCTCTTTAATAATTGTGTTAGAAAAGTATATTAAATTTTAGTCTTTTCTCTTTTCTAAGGAACTAATTTAGAGCTAGAAATTATAAATCAACTTTGTAGGAAAAAGTCCCTACAAGTTTTTATACATAATAGTTTCACTATTGTTCAGTTATAAGTATTTTATTTCCATTGTGATTTCTTTGTTGACCCATGAATTGTTTAGTAGCATGATATATTTAATTTTTTTAATACATGGGTTTTCTTCTAATAATCTTTTGGGTTTTTTTCTAACTCCATTGCATTGTGTTTAGAGAGTATGACCTGTATGATACCAGTTCTTTGAAACTTTTGGAGATGAGTTTTGTAACCTGATATATGGTCAATTTTCATAAATGTTTCCCATATATGTTTCCCATATATGCTTCCCATATATGCTTGAACATTTCATAAATGTTTCCCATATATGTATTCTTTAATCGTTGGTTACAATGTTCTATATATGCCCATTAGATCAAAATTTGTATACTGTGCTTACTGATTTTTAAAAAATTTTATTAGAGGAAGTGTTTACTAGAAGTGTTTTTAAAATCTTTCACTACAGGGTGTATTTGTCTATTTTTCACTGTAGCTCTATGAATTTCTGCTTTATATGTTTTGAGGATATGTTATATGCATACAAATGTAGAATTTCATATTTACTTGGTAGTTTTTTTCTATCATTATATACTGTACCTCTTTAACTCTACAATTACTTTTGATCTTAAAGTTCTTTTTTGTCTTTGATTAACACAAACATTTCAGGTTTAGTTTGTTAGTATTTGTCTAGCGTATCTTTTTCCATGCTGAGACTTTTGATCTTCTTTATTCTTTGTTATAAATACACCTGTGGTAAACAGCATATGATTGCCATATTCCTTTTTAATCTAGTCTGACAGTTTTTTTCTTTTGAGTTTTGTCTAATTACATTTATTGTGTTTACTGAAATATTTAGATTTACTCCTAATATCTTATTGTGTACTATTTCTTTTTCCTGCTTTTTTGTCTCTTTTCCCCACTGCTTTCTTGCTTTCTTTCACATTGAGAGTTTTTTCCTTTTCCCCTTTACTTTTTTAGAAGCTGTATGTTCTTTGTCTATTTGTTGAGTGATTGTGGAAGTTATCTGTATATGCATATTGAACTTAGTACTTGCTAAAGATGTTTTCTGCCTTCCTACCAGATAATATAAATGCCTTAGAATTCTTTAACTCCAGTTACCTCTTTCCAATTCATTTGCTATTATTGTTCAGTATTCTATTTTTATCTTGTTTCTTCTCCATATTATTGACATTTTATGCAGTCCATATTATTCATATTTTAAGCAGACAGTTATTTTCTATTTGCCTACATATTTACACATATCTTTACCCATCATTCCTTCTTCAATCTTAAACCTTCCATCTAGAACTATTTTTTTCCATCTGGAGTACATACCTTATAATTTCCTTTAGTGAAGATCTTTGGTAATAAACTTAGTTTTTGTTTGTAAAGAAATGTCTAACTTTACCCTAATTCTTGAAGGATAGTTTCACTATGTATAGAATTCTACATTGGTAGTTATTTTCTCTCAACCTTTTTTTTTTTTTTTCTGTTAAAACGTCAGCTGCCAAACTGTCTTTTCCTCTCTGGCTGCTTTTGCAATAGTTACTATATGTCTAGGTGGGGTGTGCATGTGTGTGTGTGTGTGTTTATTCTTTTTGGAATTCATTAGGTTTTCTGGATATAAAGAATAGAAGCTTTCAACAATTCTGTAAAATTATTAGTATTTATCTCTTCAAACTTTATCTCTTCCCCATTTTCTCTATTACCTCTTTCTGTAAATAAATTCAAAATATATTAAAATGTGTCACTCTGAAGTAAGTCATAAAGAGAAAAACAAATATCGTCTATTAACACATATATGTGGAATCTAGAAAAATGGTACAGACGAACTGGTTTGCAAGGCAGAAATAGAGACACAGATGCAAAGAACAAACATGTGGACACCAAGGGGGGAAAGCCAGGGGGGTGGTGGTGGTGTGATGAATTGGGAGATGGGATTGACATATATACACTAATATGGATAAAACAGATAACTAATAAGAACCTGCTATATAAAAATAAAAGAAAATTAAAAGAAAAAACTTCTCACTCTGTCTTCCATGTCTCTTGACACCTCCCTCTCTTTCACGTTTTATAGCTCTTTGTGTTACTAGACTAGAACACTTGGCTGTTCTTTGAAACTATTTTCCAATTTACAAATTCTCTCTTCAGAGTCTAATCTGCCCATTAACCAATTCACTTGGGTTTGTAGTTTCAGTTTTTACATTTTTCAGTTCTCAATCTACTTGATTCTGTTTCAGACCTGTTTGTTTCTTGCTCATATTTATAATACTTTAAAATTTCTTCAAATGTATTAAACCTAGTTTTTCTGTCTGCTAATTCCAGAATATGAAGTCTTTATAGATCTGTCCCTGCTGTGTGTTTTTTCTGCTGACCCTACATTTTGGTACCTTATTTCCTTGTATGTCTTGTTTTATTTTGTCTTTACTGAGGCAAAAGTTGCTCATTTTCCTTGGAAGAGAGTTGCTCATTTTCCTTGGAAGTTTATTTGTGGGAATTCTTTGAGGGCTGAGTTTAAAGAGTTCCTCCAGAGCGTATTTATATTTGCTCCTTCCAATGTAAGACCACTTAAAATTAAATTCTCCATTTGAGGTTTTTGAACCATGCTGAGTATGAATTTGGGTGGCAAAGTCACTTAAAGTTCACTTTATAATTTTGAATTTTTAGAGTTTTTTCCTCTTTATCCACAATCAAGATTTTTTTTTTAAAGGCTACTTTCCATGCTCAACCCTCTTTGCAGAGTTCACTTCTTATTCATTTACACTGAAGGTAAAGTTTTTTAGGGATGTCCTAGCTTTATGCAAAGAGATCTCCCATTATATCGGGTGACCCCTAGGCTTTCTGTTCTATTCCCTGCTTCTGTAAAACCATGAAACAGAAGCTGAAGATCCCCAAATTTTGACAGAAGTCCACAATTCAAAAGAGAGCTTTGGCACCAATTTACATCCAGTGAGTTCTGGTTTCATCTCATTTGTGATTCCTTATTTTAATGCCAGCTTAGTGCTTCAATTAAAAATATTTTTTCTGACCAGAGGGCAGACAGCAGAAGCAAGAAGAACTACAATCCTGCAGCCTGTGGAACAAAAACCACATTCACAGAAAGATAGACAAGGTGAAAAGGCAGAGGGCTATGTACCAGATGAAGGAACAAGATAAAACCCCAGAAAAACAACTAAATGAAATGGAGATAGGCAATCTTCCAGAAAAAGAATTCAGAATAATGATAGTGAAGATGATCCAGGACCTCGGAAAAAGAATGGAGGCAAAGATCGAGAAGATGCAAGAAATGTTTAACAAAGACCTAGAAGAATTAAAGAACAAACAAACAGAGATGAACAATACAATAACTGAAATGAAAAATACACTAGAAGGAATCAATAGCAGAATAACTGAGGCAGAAGAACGCATAAGTGACCTGGAAGACAGAATGGTGTAATTCACTGCTGCAGAACAGAATAAAGAAAAAAGAATGAAAAGAAATGAAGAGAGCCTAAGAGACCTCTGGGACAACATTAGACACAACAACATTCTCATTATAGGGGTCCCAGAAGGAGAAGAGAGAGAGAAAGGACTCGAGAAAATATTTGAAGAGATTATAGTTGAAAATTTCCCTAACATGAGAAAGGAAGTAGTCACCCAAGTCCAGGAAGTGCAGAGAGTCCCATACAGGATAAACCCAAGGAGAAACACGTCGAGACACATAGTAATCAAATTGGCAAAAATTAAAGACAAAGAAAAATTATTGAAAGCAGCAAGGGAAAAACGACAAGTAACATACAAGGGAACTCCCATAAGGTTAACAGCTGATTTCTCAGCAGAAACTCTATAAGCCAGCAGGGAGTGGCATGATATACTTAAAGTGATGAAAGGGAAGAACCTACAACCAAGATTACTCTACCCGGCAAGGATCTCATTCAGATTTGATGGAGAAATCAAAAGCTTTACAGACAAGCAAAAGCTAAGAGAATTCAGCACCACCAAACCAGCTCTACAACAAATGCTAAAGGAACTTCTCTAAGTGGGAAACACAAGAGAAGAAAAGGACCTACAAAAACAAACCCAAAACAATTAAGAAAATGGTAATAAGAACATACATATCGGTAATTACCTTAAACGTGAATGGATTAAATGCTCCAAGCAAAAGACACAGGCTTGCTGAATGGATACAAAAACAAGACCCATATATATGCTGTCTACAAGAGACCCGCTTCAGACCTAGGGACACATACAGACTGAAAGTGAGGGGATGGAAAAAGATATTCCATGCAAATGGAAATCAAAAGAAAGCTGGGGTAGCAATACTCATATCAGATAAAAGAGACTTTAAAATAAAGAATGTTACAAGAGACAAGGAAGGACACTACATAATGATCAAGGGATCAATCCAAGAAGAAGATATAATAATTATAAATATATATGCACCCAACATAGGAGCACCTCAATACATAAGGCAACTGCTAACAGCTCTAAAAGAGGAAATCGACAGTAACACAATAATAGTGGGGAACTTTTTTTTTTTCCTAGTTGGTTATTTTTGTTGTTGTTTTTGTTTTTTTTATATTTATTTATTATTTATTTTTGGCTGTGTTGGACCTTCATTTCTGTGCGAGGGCTTTCTCTAGTTGCGGCAAGCAGGGGCCACTCTTCATTGCGATGCGCGGGCCTCTCACTATCGCGGCCTCTCTTGTTGCAGAGCACAGGCTCCAGATGCACAAGCTCAGTAGTTGTGGCTCACGGGCCTAGTTGCTCTGCGGCATGTGGGATCTTCCCAGACCAGGGCTCGAACCCGTGTCCCCTGCATTGGCAGGCAGATTCTCAACCACTGCGCCACCAGGGAAGCCCAGTGGGGACTTTAACTCCTCACTTACACCAATGGACAGATCATCCAAACAGAAAATTAATAAGGAAATACAAGCTTTAAATGACACAGTAGACCAGATAGATTTAATTGATATTTATATGACATTCCATCCAAAAACAGCAGATTACACTTTCTTCTCAAGTGCACATGGAACATTCTCCAGGATATATCACATCTTGGGTCACAAATCAAGCCTCAGTAAATTTAAGAAAATTGAAATCATATCAAACATCTTTTCTGACTACAACACTATGAGATTAGAAATCAATTACAGGGGAAAAAACCATAAAAAACACAAACACATGGAGGCTAAACAATACGTTACTAAATAACCAAGAGATCACTGAAGAAATCAAAGAGGAAATCAAAGAATACCTAGGGATAAATGACAATGAAAACACGACAATCCAAAACCTATGGGATGCGGCAAAAGCAGTTCTAAGAGGAAAGTTTATAGCTATACAAGCCTACCTCAAGAAACAAGAAAAATCTCAAATAAACAATCTAACCTTACACCTAAAGGAACTAGAGAAAGAAGAACAAACAAAACCCAAAATTAGCAGAAGGGAAGAAATCATAAAGATCAGAGCAGAAATAAACAAAATAGAAACAAAGAAAACAATAGCAAGGATCAATAAAACTAAAAGCTGGTTCTTTGAGAAGATAAACAAAATCGATAAACCATTAGCCAGACTTATCAAGAAAAAGAGGGAGAGAACTCAAATCAATAAAATTAGAAATGAAAAAGAAGAAGTTACAACAGACACTGCAGAAATACAAAGCTTCCTCAGAGACTACTACAAGCAACTCTATACCAATAAAATGGACAACCTGGAAGAAATGGACAAATTCTTAGAAAGGTCTAACTTTCCAAGACTGAACCAGGAAGAAACAGAAAATATGAACAGACCAATCACAAGCACTGAAATTGTGACTGTGATTAAAAATCTTCCAACAAACAAAAGTCCAGGAACAGATGGCTTCCCAGGTGAATTCTATCAAACATTTAGATAAGAGCTAACACCTATCCTTCTCAAACTCTTCCAAAAATTGCAGAGGAAGGAACACTCCCAAACTCATTTTATGAGGCCACCATCACCCTGATACCAAAACCAGACAAAGATACTACAAAAAAAGAAAATTACAGACCAATATCACTGATGAACATAGTTGCAAAAATCCCCAACAAAGTACTAGCAAACAGAATCCAACAACACATGAAAAGGATCATACACCATGATCAAGTGGGATTTATCCTAGGGATGCAAGGATTCTTCAATATACACAAATCAATCAATATGATACACCATATTAACAAATTGAAGAATAAACACCATATGATCATCTCAATAGATGCAGAAAAAGCTTTTGACAAAATTCAACACCCATTTATGATAAAAGCTCTCCAGAAAGTGGGCATAGAGGGAACCTACCTCAGCATAATAAAGGCCATATACGACAAACCCACAGCAAACGTCATTCTCAATGGTGAAAAACTGAAAGCATTTCCTCTAAGATCAGGAACAAGACAAGGATGCCCACTCTCACCACTGTTATTCAACACAGTTTTGGAAGTCCTAGCCACGGCAATCAGAGAAGAAAAAGAAATAAAAGGAATACAAATTGGAAAGAAGAAGTAAAACTGTCACTGTTTGCAGATGACATGATACTATACATAGAGAATCCTAAAGATGCCACCAGAAAACTACTCGAGCTAATCAATGATTTTGGTAAAGTTGCAGGGTACAAAATTAATGCACAGAAATCTCTTGCATTCCTATACACTAATGATGAAAAATCTGAAAGAGAAATTAAGGAAACACTCCTATTTACCATTACAAGAAAAAGAATAAAATACCTAGGAATAAACCTACTGAGGGAGACGAAAGACCTGTATGCGGAAAACTCTAAGACACTGATGAAAGAAATTAAAGATGAGACCAACAGATGGAGAGATATACCATGTTCTTGGATTGGAAGAATCAATATTGTGAAAATGACTATACTACCCAAAGCAATCTACAGATTCAATGCAATCCCTATCAAATTACCAATGGCATTTTTTACAGAACTGGAACAAAAAATCTTAAAATTTGTATGGAGACACAAAAGACCCTGAATAGCCAAAGCAGTCTTGAGGAAAGAAAATGGAGCTGGAGGAATCAGACTCTCTGACTTTAGTCTATACTACAAAGCTACAGTAATCAAGACAATATGGTACTGGCACAAAAACAGAAATATAGATCAGTGGAACAAGATAGAAAGCCCAGAGATAAACCCACGCACCTGTGGTCAACTAATATATGACAAAGGGGGCAGGGATATACAATGGAGAAAAGACAGTCTCTTCAATAAGTGGTGCTGGGAAAACTGGACAGCTACATGTAAAAGAATGAAATTAGAACACTCCCTAACACTATACACAAAAATAAACTCAAAATGGATTAGAGACCTAAATGTAAGACCAGACACTATAAAACTCTTAGAGGAAAACATAGGAAGAACACTCTTTGACATAAATCACAGCAAGGTCTTTTTTGATCCACCTCCTAGAGTAATGGAAATAAAAACAAAAATCCAGAAATGGGACCTAATGAAACTTAAAAGCTTTTGCACAGCATAGGAAACCATAAACAAGACGAAAAGACAATCCTCAAAATGGGAGAAAATATTTGCAAACGAATCAACAGACAAAGGATTAATCTCCAAAATATATAAACAGCTCATGCAGCTCAATATTAAAAAAACAAACAACCCAATCAAAAAATGGGCAGAAGACCTAAATAGACATTTCTCCAAAGAAGACATACAGATGGCCAAGAGGCACATGATAAGCTG
Organism: Eubalaena glacialis; assembly: GCF_028564815.1. NCBI lineage: Eukaryota > Metazoa > Chordata > Mammalia > Artiodactyla > Balaenidae > Eubalaena > Eubalaena glacialis. The sequence goes on from NC_083717.1 coordinate 67,819,123, forward strand.
CTCAACATCACTAATTACTAGAGAAATGCAGATCAAAACTGCAATGAGGTATCACCTCACACCAGTTAGAATGGGCATCATCAGAAAATCTACAAACAACAAATGCTGGAGAGGGTGTGGAGAAAAGGGAACCCTCTTGCACTGTTGGTGGGAATGTAAATTGGCACAGCCACTATGGAGAACAGTATGGAGGTTCCTTAAAAAACAAAAAGTAGAATTACCGTATGACCCAGCAATCCCACTACTGGGCATATACCCAGAGAAAACCATAATTCAAAAAGACAGATGCGCCCCAATGTTCATTGCAGCACTATTTACAATAGCCAGGTCATGGAAGCAACCTAAGTGTCCATCGACAGATAAATGGATAAAGAAGATGTGGCACATATATACAATGGAATATTACTCAGCCATAAAAAGGAACGAAATTGAGTCATTTGTAGAGACATGGATGGATCTAGAGACTGTTATACAGAGTGAAGTAAGTCAGAAAGAGAAGAACAGATATCGTATATTAACGCATATATGTGGAACTAGAAAAATGGTACAGATGAACCGGTTTGCAGGGCAGAAATTGAGACACAGATGTAGAGAACAAACATATGGACACCAGGGGGGGAAGTGGCGGGGGGCGGGGTTGGTGGTGGGTTGAATTGGGAGATTGGGATTGACATGTATACACTGATGTGTATAAAATGGATGACTAATAAGACCTTGCTGTATAAAAAAATAAATAAAATAAAATTCAAAAAAATTTTTTTTCTTCTTTATATAGCATTGTCCATTATTTCACTTGGCAGAGTCATTCATGTTCTCTTGTCTGCCATCATGCAGGAAAAAGAAGTCTTATCACTTCGCAAAAGAGGATTCTAAGGACGAGGGAGAAGAAGCCAGCTCCCAGGCACACAGATGCTGACACTGCCACAGCAGTTAAATGAGTCCACCGAGAGCACTGCTCATAGAAGGATCCCCAGGGCCAGGCCTCACCTAGCAGGTTGTTTACCATGGCCACTGTGGGCAGGGTGGCCAGGAGAAGTCTCTGATTTATGGTCAAGGAGGGTGAAGTATCCCCAACAACCTTCTATCCTTCCAAGTCTGCTCTTCCCCTACCAAACTTATGTCCCACTGTGCATACCATCACTTTCCAGTTCTCAAGAGGATGGCTTGGGACACAGCAGGAGGACAAGGCCAGTCTAACTGGAGGCAGAACCATGAGCTTCTTTACAATTATGATCCACTCCAGAAAATGCTCTTTGCCCCTTCTCCTCGCATCCATCGGCACTTGCTGAGTTTCAGCTGGCCTCTCCTGGTTCCTGGCCTCCCACTTAGCAGCAGCCACCTAATGTCTAGCCTCTGGCCCTCCGGTGGCCAGCCTGATATTGGCCTGGGTGCCTGGGGAGGAAATCCCAGCCTGGGGAAGTGAAGAGCCACCTTTGGCTCCTGACCACTTCACTGTACTTGCTTTCAGGTCTCTGCCCAAGGAAGAGCAATAGATGAAGTTGAGCTGAGCACTCAGGCTCACTACCTTCATCGTCTCGAGAGCTCATAACTTATTTACTGAATGCTTACTTTACAGTAGGCCCTGTGCCACACTCTTAACATGCAGTAATTCATCTAATTCTCAAGCCAACTCTGGAGTTAAGCGAGGTTAACTCACTTACCCAAGGTCCTCTATTGGTAAGTGATGCTGGGATTCAGACTGGATCCGTCTGATTCTAGAGACCATGATCCTAACCCCCTTATAGTACTTTATAACCTGAAGTGACCATTTGAATGATCTAATTTAATACTCTCCTTTTGCAAAGAAGGAAACTGAGACTCAGAGAGGTAAAGCAATTGGCCCAAGGTCACACGGCTTATCGGTGGCAGTGCCAAGCTTGCATGATTTTCCCCTTGATGCCCCAGGAGCAATAGGCAGGTGTGGAAGCCCTCCCTGTATCTTCCAAGGGTCTGGCTCTTGACGAACCACATTCTTTTGTCTGGACAGTTTGAAATCTTTTTCAACCACCCCCCCTTCTAGGAACCTGAGTGCTTTCCTTGATGAAAAGAACCTGTTTCTCCTCCAGAGAGAAGAGAGCACAGGCTGGGGGAGAGTCCCACAACATTGCCCCTATGAAGCCCTGACGCCAGCCAGATTCTAGACACACAGGATCAAGAGAGCCCAGCACCAGGCGCTCTCCTTCACGTCTCCTACACACCCAGTGGGAAGAGGAAGCAAATTCCCTGCCTCCTTCTCTGGATCCTCCCCCAGCTGCCTGCCTGCCGCTTACCCACAGGGCTGTGGTCAGGCCAGCCTGGGGAGTATCAGATGCTGCTGGATTTCCATCTTCCTGTCCAGCCTTGGAAGGCCCCCTCCCAGATCTTTGGGCAACAAGCGAATTTGGAGAAGACTGCAAAATTTGGCTCTCCTTTCTGAAATCCTGTGGAGTACCAAGCCTGGAGTAAAAAATAGAGCTGAGCTGTCAGGCCATGGCACAGTCTAATTTAAAGATGAGAGCTCCATTTGGGGAAAAGTCAAGCTGTCCAAAATGAATGAAGCATGCCAATCTCCAAAGACAGACAAAGGGGCAAGCAACGGCCTTTTCTTTCTACTGGGTTTTGTTGTTTGTGTTGCTGTTGTTTCATTATTACTTTCCTCCTGGATACAATTGTTTGAAGAAGTTGGTCCCTGCCCAGAGGAGTGTGTAGGATAGACTAGAAGGATGTGGGTAGTGTTTATATGGGGTGGGGGAGGGCAAATAGGGACCAGTTCAGGGAACAGCAGTGGTTCCATACAGGAGGGATCTCGTGAGACACGGTGTTTAAAAACATAGCTTCAGGGCAAGCTGGAGGGACCCTCCCAGACCACCTAGCCCAGTGTCCTTATTCTACAAGTAAAAAAACTTGTAGAGACCAGCGAGGAGAGGGACCTGCCTGAGATCACATCACCAGTGAGTGGCAGCTACAGTGTAGGAGCCAGAAAGAGTCTCCTGCTCAGGGAAAGTCTTGGTTTATTCAAAGTCTGACAGTTGTCAGCCAGGAACCCCAGTGGGAAATTCCTCTCCAGTGTGAACGCAGGGGTCATCAGCCCCAACTGTCGATGGGGAGGGAACTGGAGATATTTCAGTGGGCTGATTTGGGCATATTCCCAGGGTCTTAACGGCCCACATCCCACCTCTAGGGGTTCTTCCCTTGGTTTGTCCTGGGCTCTGACCTCTTGCGGTACAGCATCCATCACACTGTACTGCACTCCTGTCATGTCTGTCTCCCTGTCATGTCCCCCATCGGACTGCGAGCTTCTAAAGGCCATCTTCATGGTGCCGGCACCATGTGACGTGGTGACACTCAGTAAATGTTTGTTGAATGAATGAACAAATAAGTGGATAGATGCGTGTGTGTTAAGATGGATGAATGGATAAGCAAACCAGTACTTTCCCAATGAACAAAATCTCAGGTCAATTGTAGAAAGTTCCCAGCATCTGGAAACAAAAGGTGGATGTTGAAATCTGAGCTCACTACTTACCAGCCATAGGACCTTACGCAGATCTCTCAGCCCATGCCTGGCACTTGGCGATGGCTGCACTCACCATGTGCCAGTCCCTTTATTAAATGCCTCACCCACATTGCCTCATTCAAAACTCACAAATAACTAATAAATTAAGCGCTATTGTCCCTATTTTACAGATAAAAAAACAAAGGTGCAACAAGGTTAAGAAACAGTGACGTACTCCCTGAAATTAAGGTTCAATGTTATGTACTGTCTCAGTGTCTGGTGAAATTAAGAGGGCCCCAGGTGTCCAAACAGCAAGCTTCCCTCTCCACTCTGCTCTTGGGGATAAGGTTCTCTAGTCAAACAACTCTTCTTATCAGATGTGCAATTCTGGCTTATCCCCAGATAGCAGGTTCCAGTTCCCTGCCAGCCCGCAGAATTATTCACACAAGCCAATCACATTGTCCCGTAGGAACCCGGAGAACCACACCCTCCTGACACTGCAAAGCCTGCCTCCCACAGCCCCCAGTTGTTCACCCTGCTCCCGAGTGGAACCCCCGTGTGGCCCGGATGGTGTAGGGTGTCCTCCCCAGGCTGTCAGTAAAGGTGACTTGAAAATGACTGTTGATCTCATCCGCCTTGTGTTGGGTATTATGTGTTCAGCTATCCCCATAACCCTAGGATGGTAATCTCTCCCTCACCGATGGGGTGAAGAGGAGGCGATTAAAACGGAAACTTGCCCATGGTCACACAGCTAGTGAGCCACAATGCTGGGACTTGAACCCTAGCATCTGGTGCCAGAGCCTACAGCCTTTACTTTTGTGCCAAACTGCTCACCGTGAGCATTCGATCATTACGATCCCACTAGTCTGTAAGCATCATAGGGTCAAGGGCAGTGTCTTGTTCAGAACAGCATCCTTAGAGTCTAGCACAGTGCCAGGAGTATTAAGGGACTCGATCAAGTTTTGTTAAGTAAGTGGATAAACGAACCTAACATTTCTGAACTTCCATTTCCTCACCTGAAAAATCAGAATAATCATCTCCATTTACCTTGCTAAAGACAGTTTTTATCAAAGAGAATAAAATCATTAGTTTGGGAACCAGACGTACTGGGTTTCAATCCAGGTTCCACCAACCACATAACCTTGGGTAAGGTCCTCAACACTCTGTGACTCAGTTCTGCCATTATAAAATAGGATCTACGTCGTGGGGCTTTCATAAGGTCGAAATGAATTCACATATATGAACACTGAATAATATTACTCATTGCTGTTGGTTTATGGATTAGAATGCATATGGAAAAGACTCCAGGGGAACTGTGGAATAGATGGTTTGTCTTTGGTGACCTCCTCCCTCTACTACCAACTCCCTGTGGTGAGCACTGCTGGCCGTCTGTCCAGCATCCATTCTGTTCCTTCTTTCTTTCTTCCTTCCTAACAGAACCCCACTTTTGTCGAGGAATTTACCTCTCCCCTGCATGACCCAAGGGAAGATGGCCCCATTCCCAGCCAGGAACAGATTGTGACTAGTATTGTCCATTGTGGTAATTTTATTTCCTTTGCCAGTGATTGGTATAGGAGAGGGCATGTGACCCAGTTCTGCCCAATGAAAAATGAGGAGAGGTACTCAGGGGTTTCCTGTTTTTACTCTGGATGTTTCCATGGCTGGATGAGACAAGTGGAGCTTCAGCTGCCACCTTGTAGCAGCCTGAGGACAACGAGGGAAGAGGCAGGGGAGCAGCTGAGTCATCAAGACCTCTGTCTGATGTTCCTCCACCTCTAGGCTTAGTATTTTGTGATGGATAGTTCATTCAGTCATTATTTAAGTCCATTTGGGTCCGGTTTCCTGGTGCTTGCAGACGAAGTGTCACCATTAATGTAATTCTTCTTATACTTGGCACCCTCCTGCTCTTCCTATTTCAATCAATTGTTCTCAATTTTCTTCTCAATCTTGCATCACTTTTTTGTGCAGCTATTTTTTAATTTCTCTTTTTCTCTCTCCCCTCTCTCTCTCTCTCTCTCTCTTTCTCCCACTCTCTTTTTCTAGACCTTAAACTTTGGGAGAGAAGGGAAGGTGTCTGCTCTACTTGCCATTATATCTCCAGGGCCTAGATCAGTGTCCTGGACAGAGCAAACACTCAATAGATATTTGTTGAATAAATGAATGAACTAATCTCTTAGTCTTCTGGTTGTGATTAGATAAGACTGGATAAAATCACCATTCCAGGGGAACTTGCTTTTGAATAGGAAATTCTAGGAGGTTCACCAGAAAATTCTTGTTAAGTTTTATGAGATGTTATTAAAGGTCATCTTGAGGAAATGACATTGTCATATTTTGGATTATGCTTCCAATTTTGGCAGGTTGAGTAATGTAGACAAATTTTCTCTCTGAGGAGAATTCAAAAAACTGGACAAAATATTTTCCAAAGATCAGCTTGAAAGTATGGGAAAGCTATTAAAGTAGTAAAAAATGACGGGACTGAGGTGTGAAAGGGGAAGGAGTTCCAGAAAGGAGAGCTTGGCATTTGGGCATTTGCAAATGATGCAGCTGAGAAACTGGGAAACATTTTTGACAATGTTTGTGGGTGGGGGAAAAAGTTGTAGTTCAGGGTCTGCAGAAGTGGGGATCATGGTGAACCTCTAACACGTTTAAACCCTAAAGGGCTGTACCCTAAGAGTAAGGGGGAATTATCAGTAAACCAGCCTTCCCATAGACTACAACCCAGCTCTTAGACATCGGGGTACCCAAGAAAGTCTCAATCCCAAAACATTACTTACAGTATTAACAGTGTTCATGTGATCTGAATGGCCTTGGGAGCCTAGCAGAAGCAAATAATGCTTTTTGGAAGATAAAATTTAAGTTCTCGATCTATTTTTACAAACAATTTTCAAGTACGATGACCTATGTACAATCAAAGATAACCAGTCCCATGAGCAGACAAGACATTATATGTGAGGATCAGGAGAAACAATGCACAGTAGAAACAGACTATAATGACTCTGGTTGAGCAAACCCAGACTTTAAAATAATGATTCTTCTGGTGTTTGAGGAGATAAAAGACAAGATTTAAAATTTTAACAGAGAACTCTAAAGAACCAAATAGAAATTCACAAAATAAATAACTGAAAGTAAGAACTTAAAGGATAGGTTTTGAGTCAGCTAGGGAAAGACTTATAAACTGGAATATAAGGCAGAAAAAAATCCAGAATGAACCAAAAGGAGAAAAAATAATTGAAAAATGTAAAGAGAGGATAAGAGATATGAAGAAAACTGTCTTAGTCCCTCAGGCTGCTATAACAAAAATACCATAGACCGAGTAGCTTAAACAACAAACATTTATTTCTCACAGTTCTGGAAGCTGGGAAGTCTGAGATCAAGGCACCAGGAGATTTGGTGTCTGGTGAGGACCTGCTTCCTGTTTCATAGATGGTACCTTCTTACTCTGTCCTCACATGGCAGAAGGAGCAAGAGAACTCTCTGAGGTCTCTTTTATAAAGGCACTAATCCCATTCATGAGGGCTCCACAGTGGACCTAATCACCTCCCAAAGGCCCACCTCCTAATACCATCACATTGGGGGTTAGGATCTCAACAAATGAATTTTGAGAGGACACAACATTCAGTCTATAAGAGATACAGTGATAAATTCTAATACATGTTTATTGGAGTCCCTGTGGTAAAGGAGAGATAAAATGGGATGGACACAATGTTTGAAGAAGTAATGGCTTATGTTTCCTCACACTGATGAATGGCTTAAATTCATAGGTAAAAGAAGCCAAATTAATCTCAGGAGGATAAATAAAAATAAATCTACACTATAGCAAAACTTCTTAAAGCCAAAATGAAAAGGAAACATCTTAAAGGCAGCTATAGGAAGATTAGACATTTTAGCCTTCAAAGAAGAAATGATTAAACTGAAACTGACTTCTCATCAGAAACAGCAAGAATCAGAAGACAATGGCATCATATTTCAATGTGATGGAAGAAAAAAATAATGCCCAGAGAAAACATGCTTTAGGAATAAAAATGAAATAATGTTACTTTCATACAAACAAGAACAGACAGAATTTGACACCAGAAAATCCACTCCTAAAGGAAATACTAAATGGTATTCTTCTGGCAGAAGGAAAATGATTCCATATGGAAAGACAAAGATGCAGGAAAAGCAACAAAGACGGTAAATATGTGGATAAATCTAAATAATGACTGGCTGTAAGAAAATAAAGTCTCATGGTGTTTAAAATATAAAAAGAATTAAAATAAAATCAACTGTATATAAATCAGGAGTAGAGCAGCTGCAGTGCAAATGTTCTGAGGCCCTTGCATTGTCTGAGAGGGGATAAAAGCACTTCTTAATGTTAGACTTTCATAAATCAAAGATGCATGCTGGAATCTCTAGGGAATTATTAACAAATAGCAAATGACATTATTACTTCCCACCTAACAGAGGGGGAAATAGAATAATTACAAATAACTTATCCAAAAGAAATCAAGAAATAAAAAAGAAAAAGGAACATAAATCAGACAGGACAAATAGAAGGAAAATACTAAGATAGCAGATTTAAACTCAAGTATAGTGACAATTAAATGTAAATGGACCAAGTGCTCTAATTAAAAAACAGTTTAACAGATTAAACTTAAAAACAACTTAATGCTGCTGACATGAGATAGGTCTAAAACATCAAGATACAGAAAGGTTGAAAGCAAAAGAATGGAAAATGATATTCCATGCAAACACTAACCAAAAGAAAACCTGTGTAGCTATGTTAATATCAGACAAAGTAGATATTAAGGCAAAAAGCACTCCTAAAGATAAAGACACATGAAAGGTTCAAGTCATTAAGAAGATATGACAGTTCTAAACTTGTATGTACCTGATGATTTAGCCTCAAAACCTATAAATCAAAAACTGACAATTACAAGGAGGGATACATGATTGTACAATCATTGTGGGAGATTATTTTTGTTTTTATTTTTATAAAAGCAAATAGCACTTACTATATACCAGGGACTTTTCCAAACACTTTACATGTGTTAGCTCATTTAATCCTCAGAGTAGCTACACGAGGTAGGTGAGAATTCCGAAACATCAAGAGCTTAAGTAACTCACCCAAAGTCACTGAATTACTAAATGTCAGGGCTGAGATTTGAAAGCAAGCATTCCAGCTCTGGAGTCTTACTGAAACGTAGTAGGAGGCATTAACACTGCTCTTTCAGTAACTGACAAAACATGCAGGCAAAACTCAACAAGAGTAGGAGATTTGAGTAGAGTCACATGATTCTCCATTACAGTAGCTCTACTCAGCCCAAGGTTTATGGCACAATTATGAAGCTGGTGCTATCTGGTAGTGGCTTGTTGGGAGGTTGAAATGAGATCGCACATGTTTATAAACTGGAAAACGCTGTACAAATATTAGTTCTATTGTTTGACTCTTGGTCTTCTATGTTTTTTTTTTTTGGCAATTTTATGGGTTTGTCATATCTACTTTTTATTGTAATCTCTTCAGATCCCTATTATAAAAAGGTAGAGTATAAACAAATTATTGTTGTATCACTGTTTATACAGTTGGGTATAAAAATGTTTGACTATATAGAATCTGAATTAAACTTACTAAAAGGTCATTTGCTGATGGTTCTTTGGCATTTTTGGCATTTTTTTTTTCAGCCCGCACATATGTAATTCAGGCTCTGGTATATCACTTCAGGCTTGCTGAAGGATGGTATGACAAGAGAGCTAGTGTGGGACCTCATGCAAGTCACTGACCTTTGGGCCTCTGTGTCCTCATTCATCCAATAATCATGCCACTCTAAATGGCCCCCTGCCCTCACAGGGCATCAGGAAGGGTTAGAGGGGACATAATTGGGAAAGCTCTTTGAATTATACACAGGGCTAAACAAATGTCAGGCATTGTGAAGAATCTCAAATGGTGCGGATAGCTCAACTAGTCTGTTTTAATGCCATTTCATATGTTGTTAATGATAAAAGCTAACATTTATTGAGAGCTTGCCATGTGGCAGGCACTGCGCCAAGCCGTTTATAGGCTGCATTCCGTCCACTCCTCATAGCAACCCAAGAGGCAGAGTGGCCCAGGGCGCTGCAGCCAGACTGCCTGAGGCCATCTCCAGGCTCCACCACTTATCAGCTGAGTGTCCTTGAGCAAGTTTATGACCCTCCTTTGTGCCTCAGTTTCCTCATCTGTAAAATAAGGAATAATGAGAGCAACAACTTCATAGAGCCGTCGTGATGATTCAGTGAGTTAATAAATGTCAAGTGCTTAGAAGTGTGTCTGGCACTTGGTAAGTGGTCTCCAGGAGCTTGTTCTATCATTTGCATTTTTTTTAAAATAAATTTTATTTCATTTATTTATTTTTGGCTGTGTTGGGTCTTCGTTTCTGTGCGAGGGCTTTCTCTAGTTGCGGCAAGCGGGGGCCACTCTTCATCGCGGTGCACAGGCCTCTCACTATCGCGGCCTCTCTTGTTACGGAGCACTGGCTCCAGACGCGCAGGCTCAGTAGTTGTGGCTCACGGGCCTAGTTGCTCCGCGGCATGTGGGATCTTCCCAGACCAGGGCTCAAACCCGTGTCCCCTGCATTGGCAGGCAGATTCTCAACCACTGCGCCACCAGGGAAGCCCCTGCATTTTTTTTTAATTAATTTATTTTTTTAAATTTATTTTTTAAACATCTTTATTGGAGTATAATTGCTTTACAATGGTGTGTTAGTTTCTGCTTTATAACAAAGTGAATCAGCGATACATATACATATATCCCCATATCTCTTCCCTCTTGTGTCTCCCTCCCACCCTCCCTATCCCACCCCTCTAGGTGGTCACAAAGCACTGAGCTGATCTCCCGGTGCTATGCGGCTGCTTCCCACTAGCTATCTGTTTTACATTTGGTAGTGTATATATGTCCATGCCACTCCCTCACTTCGTCCCAGCTTACCCTTCCCCCTCCCTGTGTCCTCAAGTCCATTCTCTACGTCTGCATCTTTATTCCTGTCCTGCCCCTAGGTTCTTCAGAACTATCTTTTTTTTTTTTTTTTTTTTTTAGATTCCATATATATGTGTTAGGATACGGTATTTGTTTTTCTCTTTCTGACTTACTTCACTCTGTGGTCCAGCTCTAGGTCCATCCAGCTCACTACAAATAACTCAATTTTGTTCCTTTTTATGGCTGAGTAATATTCCATTGTATACATGTGCCACATCTTCTTTATCCATTTCATTTGCATTTTATAGGCGGTGAAATGGTTGTAAGTAGCAAGTAACCCAGCTGATGAAGGGCCAGATCGGGATTCTAACCCAGGTTTCTCCGAGCCCAGAGCCCACGTGTCTAACCACTACATTTCCTACCCCCACAGTCCCATGAGCAACTGCAGGGGTCACCAGCCATTTGCAGAGCCTGTTTTGAAGCTCGGCAAAGACCAAGGATGCTGCTATCTCCATTTTCCTTGCAACAATCCTCTGCATAATGCTTAATCTTTGGCCTTCACTGAGGGGGAAGTTCTTAAGAGGCCTTAAGCCTAGCACTTGCATCCATATTTTTCTCACTAATGCTCAGCAGAGAAAAAAAAAAATGCTCACGGAAGCATTTGTTACCCAAACATCAACTAAAACATCCACACTCGCCATACCTATCTCCCCATCCGCAAACACCACCACTTGGCCTGTGCCTGTAGCTGCAGATTGCTTGGGAAATGTTTATTTCTGGTACATGCCTGAGGATGAGCAGGCAACTCTGTGAAGTTGTTGCTCTCAGACTGCAGCAGCTGGAGCAGTCTGGGGAAAACTTCCCCCGGCAAAGCGGGAGGTCGGTCCTCTTTGCAGAAATAAGCATAGACAAGCAGAGTCTCCAGGCAAGCACCCACTGGTGGATGCCCCAGCCTGGGTGGCATTGGATCATAGGGACAAGGGCAACTGCTCAAGCCTGTGGCAGAAGAGGAGGGAGAGGGAGGTAGCATCCTTTTAACATTCTAGTCACTAGGTTGAGCGAGACTGGCTGGAGATAGAGATTAGATAGTGGGTTTTGTCAGTGGTCACGTTGTCACGAATGTTTTTTATGGTTTGTCTTGGGCTATGCTCCCCTGTCTCTCCTCTTTAACTTTCAAGAGCAGTTATGCAACTTGTGAGGTTCAAGGCTGAGGACGTCAGCCCAGAGGGCTAGAACTGGCTCTCCGCTAAATGGGGAAACAGGATGCACTCATTTTTATCTCAGCTGCCTTTCTGAGGGTCTGCCTTCTCCTCCTGGGCCCTCCAGCAGTATGAAAGCTAGTGCTCCTTACCTACATTCCCTACAAAATCATACTCCTTTCTCTTTCCTACTGAAGCTCCTATCCTGTTCAGCGACCTTGGGGAAGAAAATGATATGGAAAGTTCATACTATGGGTGAATGGCTGATATTAGCTAATAGGTTTATTTACTTCCCAAGGGGAATTTTCTTTTTCAATGAGTATACCTGGAGCCAGAAATTCAAATGGCAGCATTTTCGGCATTCCCACGCATTCCAGATGCTTGGACAGATGTGAGACAGTCTGGAGGCAGTATAATTAGAGTGGTTTGGAGGCACTATCTGTGTTCCACCCATGTCCCCGGGTTCAAATCCTAATGCTGCCACTTTCTAGCTATGAAACTTGGGGCAAGTTGCTTCACCTGTCTAAACCATCTGCTTTATGTTGGGATCTGCGGAAGTTGACCCTGATGCAAGGATTTAAGTGCAGATGTTCGGGGGGTGGAGAAGGTAGGTGATCCCAGGAAGCACTGCCAAGGGAATGAGGAAGTAAGACAGGAATGGGAAGGATGTCTATACCGGGTGCAGTGGTGTGCAAGTGGCTACTGTGGGTAACAGGGGCTCAGTTCCACAGGGCTCCCCTGGGAGGCTGTAGAACATCTCAGAGTTGCCCCTCAAGAAGGATGTCTTCGTCCATTTGGGTTGCTCTAACAAAAATGCCACAGACTGGGTGGCATTTTTTTTTTCAAAAAAATTTTAAAATTCATTTTATCGAAGTATAGTTGATTTACAATGTTGTGTTAATTTCTGCTCTACAGCAAAGTGATTCAGTTATACATATATACACATTCTTTTCCATCATGGTTTATCACAGGATACTGAATATAGTTCCCTGGAATGGGTGGCTTTTAAACAACAGAAATGTATTCCTCACAGTTCTGGAGGCTGGGAAGTCCAAGAACAAGGTGCTGGCAGATTCAGGGTCTGGTGAGGGCCTGCTTTCTGGTCCATAGATGGCGGCTTCTAGCTGTAACCTTACATGGTGAGAAAAGGTAAGGGAGCTCTCTGGGCTCACTTCCATAAGGACACCAATCCCATTCATGAAGGCTCTGCCCTCTTGACCTAATCACTTCCAAAAGGCTCCATCTCCTAATACTATCAGCTTGGGGGTTAGGATTCAACATATGAATTTGGTGGGGGGGGACACAAATTTCAGCCCACAGCAAGGGGTGTGGGCGTTCTGGTATTCATCCACCAGCTCCTATCAGTCATTGCTTGAGGACTGCTCCCACTAATTCTGAAGCACGCCCAGCCTGCTGTAAGAGCTCCAGGGGCCAGAGGACACCTTTGGGCTTGCAGGTGGAAGCAGTCACAGGAATGGTACGTGCTAAGCCAACACATTAGCGTATTGACAGTGACTGTAACAGCATCCATTCGGCGGGAATAGAGAGACCCCCGAATGCTGAGGGATTGGATGAGATCGTGTCAGCACTCAGCACAGTGCCTAGTCCATGGTTAGTGATGGCCAGTGATGGCTTTTGGTCCTGTTATTCGCGTGCTGGGCATGCTGAGTACTAGCCACCAGATGGGAGAAACTGGTTTGTTTGGGAGAGAGGTAGGAAGCAAAGTAAGGAAAGCAGGAGTAAGGCTTTGAAGGGCAGGCAGGGCATGGATTTGACCCAGTGGGCAACAGGGCCAGGGGGGTGTGGGGCTCCTTGGTAAGCAGAAGGCCTGCCAAGGCCAAGGTGGGAAAAAGACAGCATCTTTATGGAAGCTCGAGGAATGCACATAGAAGCACATAACATCTTGGGGGGCCGTGAGGAGGCGTCTGAAAGATGATCTGTGAGGCAGTGGCACCTCCTCCACAGAACCTTCCTGAACTGGTCAAAGGGCCACAGGCGTCTGTCCTCCTGACTAGTTTGGATACAGACCTCCCTTCCCCTCCCCCATCTCACTCAAAAACCTCTGAAGGCTTCTCATGACCTATCAAATGAAGACCCATTAAAAATCCCCCACAATGTGCCCCCAAATTATTTTTCCACCCTTGTCTCTTAACTATCCCTTCCCCCCGAAAATAACTAGGATTTACCCCTTGGAATTTGACCAAAGAAAAGAAAGTATGAAAAGGATGAAAATGTAGAAGCTTTATCTGGGTCTTTTTCTAACCAAAGAGTGTCCTTCAGGGGCTCTGTACCTGGCGTTTAAGACATGGATGCAATGACTTATAACACTTAAGCTTCATTTGAAAGTGGGAGAAAGAACCATAAGAACCAACACTGCTCTGAGAAATAATGGAAAATGTTATCTCCAGAATCCACTGGGTAATCTGTACATCTGAGATTTACTTAGAGAGAGACGGTTTTCTTCCTTAATGTGGATTTGGATTGTGCTAAATAACGAGAAGAGTGTTATTCATTGTTGGTGTAGGTGTGCATGCATGTACACAGCTGTGTGGTGTCTGTGTGCATGTGTGTTTGGCCCAGTCACACCCACTGGAAGCCCACAGAGAGGGTGCATATCTTCACATCGCCGACCCGGCTGAAGGACACATTTGAAGTTAACCAGACTCAGACCAAAGAAGTGGCTTTCCCAGGCTAACTCAGGAGCAGATGTGAGGCAAACTCCCTCTCCCCAAATACACCAGAGGGAGCTGACCGTTGAAGGGATAGAAACTCAAAACTGGGGTTTCCTCTGTTTTTACACTTTCAACTGCTCACCAGTCCCTGGGCACAGCTTGAATTCCCACTCTCTTGCACAGACCAGGTATGTTTGCTGCTTCCCCTACTTAGAATGCCATTCCTCACTTCCCTTCTGAAAACCTCCTACTTCCAAGGCCAGCTCAGACGTTACCTCCTTCCCTGACCCTCCTCTGGCATTTGGTCACACTTCTATTATAACACTTATCACAGTGCCATCTACCATCCAGTGCCGAAAACCAATGAAACCAATGGATTAGGAGCTCAGAATCTGGGATCAGTCAAGACCAGGTTCAGATCCTAGGTCTGCCTTTTACAAATTCTGGGACTTCCCCTGTCTGAGCCTCAAGTTCTTTCTCTGTAAAAGGCAGATAGTAATTATACCACTTCGTAGGATTGTCATGAAGATTAAAGGAAATGATGTGTCCAGTGCAATAAGTGGTCACTGATTGTTACTGTACATGTTTGCCTCTGCTCCTACATTAGGAGCTTCATGGAGAGGCAAGAACCACATCTGGTTTGTCATTCCATCCCCAGCGTGGTGCTCAGTAAAATACTTCTTCAAGGGCTCAGCGTCTGATCTCTTGCCCCTGGTCCATGTGCTGTGGGAATTCCTTTCTCTGCTGCCTGTCTTGGTTTAACGTCATGACTCTGCTTCCCAAGACCCCTCTGTAAGCCCATCTTAACCCTGATGCATTCCGTCCAGACCCCTAACTCTCGTAGCTTCTCCCTGCCATCTCAGCCCAGCCAGGGCCAGGATGAAAGTTCTGGACAACCACCTGGACCGTGCTGATGACTAAAGGCAATGATGGAGAAGTGGCATTTAGCGCATATTAAGTGCTCAGTTGAAGGCAGTCATTCTTCATACGGTTGTTGCTGGGATGGTTGTTTCTGATGTGGCTCTACAGTCTGGTCCAATGTCAAGGGTTTGCTCATCTAGCTTCATCAGAAATGGCCTCTCAACTAGCATATTGTCTGCTACCTCTAGACTTTGAAGAAGATTTGTATTCTCCCATACACTTTCACATACTTTTTCTTCAAAAGGATGTTTCCTTATCCATTCTGCGTGTCTGTTTGTGCTGTGGCCGTACTCCTTCCCTTTGATATCTTTACTGCAGATGCTGTACATACTTGTGGCTTGAGAAATGGAGATCAGAAAATAACTTCCTGGATTTGGTATAGGTCAGATACAGGGCTTGATCTAGTAGAAATCCCAGTCACTGACTCTCTCAACGGGACTGAGACTGGGGCTCAGGCGCAGTGTTTGGAAGAAGGCATCATCCACCCACTCCAATGTCTTGGATCGGACTTTCTACTTCAAGTGGAAAGTGCCTGAGGCTAACGTAAGCTACTGGTGTAAACACATTTGTTCAAAGCTAACGTCCTCTACTCTGTTGGCAGAGATGAGACCTGGCATGACAAACAGAAACCAAGGGACGCCCTGTAAGCCTCTATGTACGTTACAAATGCAATCACCTCCCCATCATCCACGTTATTGGCCCAGAACATTGACACGTGTCATTCAAACAGCACATAACAAAAGCAATCCTGTAGCTTTCTTTTCTACATCTTTTTGTCCTTTCTTTTTGGCTTTGGAATTTATTATATCATTTTTTTGGCAGAAGATGTGCCTTCCCAGTAACTTTAAGTTTACTTAAGTTTATCTTAAAAAAAAGAAAAAAAAAAGAGTTTGCATTTTCTAAGCACAAACCGACAGACAAGGCATAGAGAAGAGGCCATTTCTGTGCGGGAGGTTTGCGGGAGCAGGGAGGAGCCGGGGAGCCAGGGTGTGCCTCAAGGTGGACCCCACACATGTTGACATGGATAGTGGCTGCATTGGAGGCACCTGGGAGCAGAGAAGGTAGAAAGAAATAACCAGAGAATGGGAGAGACAGATACCTAAGGGGAAGGGGGTGGAAAGGGAAGTGTTGGAGAAAAAAATGGATGAAAATGAGGCAGAGGTCCAAGACAGACAGAAATAGGGGGACCAATCTGTCCCAGGTGGCCAGGGATTGCCCTAGTTTTGACTCTGAAAGTCCAGCAACCCCAGAAACCCCTCAGTCCCAGGCAAACCAGGACAGTTGATTACCCTAGAGGTGAAAACACAGAGAACGGGCAAAAAGAGAGTGGTGCCCTCCAAAATGAAAGCAGATTGGGCTGCCCCAATTACTTTCCTGGAAGAAGTGTGTGAGTCTGAGCTGAACCAGGCGTCTCATCAGTGCCCAGGAGCTGCTGGGTTCCTTGGAAGGGAATGGCATCTCCCCTACCTTTCCTTCCTAGAGAAGCCAGGACACTCCCAGAGGAGGGTGCTCAGACTGAGAGCATGAGAGTCAGAGGACCTGCCCACAGGACTCCCTGGGCTAACATTGCGCGTGCACTCCTGGCCTGAAATACCTGCTTCCCCCATCCAGCTGTGATGCTATGATGAATTCTGAATACGCTACCAGAACACCTGGATTCTAATCCCAGTTCTGTCATGTGTGTGCTGTGGGATCTTGGGTGACTCCCTTGCTGCTTTGAGCTTAGATTTCTAAAGCAGACTTAGTAACTACGAATTTTGTCTGTCCAGTATACTTTGTCATCCCCTTTTTTCTTTTTCCTTTAGGGAACTCCTCTCCTATAATATGTGGTCTTGGTGGGGCTGTCAGTCATAATGCCCTTCTCTTCCCAACTTCTCATGGTTGGGCGTGTGCCCCAGAGGGGGCCAATTATAATACGATAGTCTCTAGACACTGATTGGTTCAGTGGAGGGCATGAACCAAAACCCTGAACTTTTCTGCTGGATCTAGTGGGGAAGGCTGTCTCTCTCCCTTTAGAATCTACAAAGTATAAGTTTGGGTCTGCTGGCTACATCTTTCTAGTAGACAGAGAAATCCTGTATGCTGCAGGAAAGGAGAGCAGAGTGAAGCAAAACTAAGAGAAGACAGAGAGAAAAAGACAAGTGTCTCATTTGGGACTCTTGATCCAGCCATACCTGCAGCAATCACCTTTGTACTTCCTATTTACATGAACTTGTACATTCCCTTTTCTGCTTCAGTCAGTTTGTGTAGAGTTTCTGTTACTTGCAACTGAAAGAATCTTCACCAGTATAATCTCTTTATCTATAAAAATGAATATAATTCCTTGCAGGACCCAGCTGACCCTCTTTATTATTATTATTGTTGTTACTATTTTATTATTATTAAATGAGATCACAGGTGTGAAAGAGATTTCAAAATTAATAAAATATCATATACAGCCCTCATGCATTGCTGGTGGGAATGTAAAATGGTGCAGCCACTGTGGAAATAGTTTGGCAGTTCCTCAAATGATTAAACATAGAGTTACCATATGACCCAGAAATTCTACTCCTAGGTATATGCCCAAGAGAATTGAAAACATATGATCACAGGGAACTATACTTGACATCTTGTAATAATCTGTAAGGGAAAATAATCTGAAAAAGAATAGATATATCTATATCTGTATCTGTGTCTATATCTACATAGATGTAGATATAGCTGAATCATTTTGCTGTACACCTGAAACTAACACAACATTGTAAACCAACCATACTTCAATTTAAAAAAAAGAAAACATATGTCACACAAAAAGTTATACACAAATGTTCATAGCAGCATCATTCGTAATAGCCAAAAAGTGGAAACAACCAAATATCCATCACCTGATGAGTGGATAAACAAAATGTGATAGAGCCATACAATGGAATGTTATTTGGCAATAAAAAGGAATGAAATACTGATATGCAACAATATGGATGAACCTTGGAAACATTATGCTAAGTGATAGAAGCTGGACACAAAAGGCCACATATTTTATGATTCCATTTACATGAACTGTCCAGAATAGACAAATCCATCCAGACAGAAAGTAGATTAGTGGTTGCCAGGGGCTTGAGTGAAGGAATGGAGAGTGGCTACTAATGATTAGTTTCTTTTTAGGGTGATGAAAGTGTTCTGAAATTAGTAGTAATAGTGGCACAACCTTGGGAATATCCTTAAAAATGCTGAATTGCATGGTGAGTTATGGTACGTAAATTACATCTCAACAAAAAAATAAATAAATAGGCTATGTACATATAAAGGATGATTTTTATTATTATTATTCAACTCAAATCCCAGCTTCCATAAAGCCCTTCGTCCAATTCTCTGAACTTCTCCAGACTGAATCTGGATTTTGCATTTGTTCCTCACACACTGCTGCCTTGTGTTATTTAAATAATATTCAATAATCATTAAATAATAAATGATTTAAATGAATGATTAAATAACAATGATTATGTCAATAAATACGAGGTTATATCTTTTTTGATTCATTATTGTAGAAAATTAATTTCTTTTTAAAAAATTTTATATTGAAGTATAGTTGATTAACAATGTGTTAGTTTCAGGGGTACATCAAAGTGATTGTTATACATATACATGTATCTATTCTTTTTCAAGCTCTTTCCCCATTTAGGTTATTACAAAATATTGAGCAGAGTTTCCTGTGCTATACAGCAGGTCCTTGTTGGGACGAGGTTTTGTCTTATCTTCTCAGCTTCTCTTGTGTGACTTGCAGAGCACAGGGGCACGGTAGGCACTTAAGTTTGTGTTGAAAGAATAAGTGAGGGCACACTTCTCCCCCTCCCCACCTTCCCGGATTATCCAAAGGCACCCATCATGTACTGAGGAGCCCCATGCCCCTGATGAGTACAATGTGAGTTAATGAATGGCAGAATTGCTACCTGAAGACCAGCAGCAGCACGCCCACTGCAGAGAGCCCCTTCAGCAAGCAGCAAGCAGTCTCAGAGCGAGGTCCTCAGCCCACCTCCACAGCAGAGTGACCACAGTGCCCGTCAGGACTCCCTGATCTCAGAGAAAATTCTTCGCAAGTGTTCCAGGCAATTCCCGTGCACTTGGAATTTGAGAACACTAGGGAAAGTGTGAATTTGTGTGAGGCAGCGAAGTGGTTTGCAGCCTGCTGGATAGCTGTTATCAGGATGCTCTAAGTTCAAAGCATCCTGACTCAAACTGGCTTAACCAATTAAGGGGACTCATTGGTCACATAACTGGAAAGTCCTTGGGGGAGTGGACTGAGGGGGTGGCTTGATTCAGGGGACCAACAAGACCCTCCTGGACTTGGTTTCTCCATTCTGTCATCCAGCATCTGCCTCATCCCAAGGCCAGATCTCCCTTCCCCACCCAGACCCCTATCAACTTCCAGACATACGTGATTCTTTGTCCCAGCTAGGGAAGGGACGTGGGGGTAGGAGAGGAGACACTTAGTTCGTTAGTTAATTCTAGTGGCTGTTTTAGAAGAGGAAGAACGCTTATTTCCCAGAAAAACTTCTTCCTTGGTCATGTTGCCCTTTCTTAAAATATGGCCCGGGGATGGCAATACAGTGATTCATTTCAGCCTAAACCACATCCCCCAACACACGTGCAAACACACACACACACACACACATACACACACACCCCAGAGATAGAATCAGCCTTCTCCAAAGACTGTGGCTGAATGGGAGAGGTGAGGATACCAGAATAAAAACCAGGGTAGCTAGCAAGAGGACAGCGATGTCGGGGAGCCAGGCACAATGCCCACTACTATTCCTGCGTGAACCTGGGCCTTCTCAAAACCCAGGCCCCTCCTCTGGGAAACCTTCCAATCCCTCCCCCACTCTGTGCACCCACACATCACCTGCCTTCATCCACCTATCCATCCACCCACTTACTATGTTCCTGGGGTGTTGGGGGCTAAGTGCTCAGTGTGAACCAGAGATTTCTACCCCAGTGGTGTTTTCAATCTGGGCAAGGAGAGAAAAGTTAATCAAATGATTACACTAATTAATGTCTAGTTTCTCGAGTAAGTACAAGGAAAAAAATGAGAGTTGGGGGGGAGAGAATGAGCATGTGTCTGGGGACCTGACCTGCTGAGGATGCGGGGCTGGGGAGGGGGGCTTAAGGGAAGGTTTTCCCGAGAAAGTGATGTGGGACTTCTGCTCTAGTTTTCACCACACTGGCCATCCTACCCTCTGCCTCAGCTGTCTCCCTTGCTAGAAAGGCCAGCCTCCACACCCATGGGTTGTGGTCCAGGGCCTGATTTAAAGCTTATGCAACAAATGTGCATTGAATTTAATTGTCAGTGGTTAGAAGCGCTGGGAAGGAAGGTGGCTAGGTTCCAAAGAAGAGCTTCACTGTTATGGTAACAGTGGGCACAGGGTCCTCCTGGATGCTCAGGGGTGGGGGGTGGACAGCGTAGAGGTGGAAGGGGGATCTGCATTTATTCCAGGGCCAGGAGAAGCACTGTGGCCTTTACATTCCAAGCCCCAGGGTGCAGGAGAGCAGGGGGTTGTCTCAGAATGGAAGCTGGACGGACATCCACTCCTCTTGGCCAAGGGAGACCCGAGTCATGGCCCGTGTCCCTAAGTCACCTTAGGTAGCCCTCTGAGCTCTCAGAAGCTCCTTCCTCTGGGACATGAGAATAGAAGCCACTCTTCCTGAACAGACTCTGAATTTGGTGGTGGTGGTGGTGTGGAGGGAGGCGCTGCACTGGTGAGGTGGTTCCCAGGAGCGGTTCTCTGGAATTTTCTCCTAAGGCAGAGGTGGGGTGGAGGCAGAAGGAGAGATCCGGAGAGGCGTCGAGGCCGCAGCCCGCCGCCTGCCCAGGTGGCAGAGGGGCAGCGACTGGCCCGCAGCCAGAGCCCAGCGGTGTCCTGGCGCCCCTCCCCGCCGCTCGAGCCCTCCCACTTCCTCTGAAGCAGCCGCGGCTGTCAGGGAGCCGGGCGCCGCGCGCAGTGCAGGCTCGGGGCGCCGCGCCGAGGAAGCTGTCGCTCTGGCTGGCCGCCCCCCTTCGCCGCTCCGCACCGCGCCCCGCCGCCGCGCCGCGGACCATGGACCTGCCCAGGGGCCTCCTGGTGGCCTGGGCCCTCAGCCTGTGGCCAGGTACGTGCCCCCTTATACCCCCCCACCCCCCGCCTCCGGGAGCCCCTCCCTGACCCGCCGAGGCCTGGGATACAGCTGCCAGGAGCCGGTCGCGGTGCGCACCCAGGGTCCGACCTCGGCGGCTCTAGGGGACATGGGTCCCCCGGAAACTGGCTGCAGTCGAGCGACTCCGCCAAGTTCCGCGCTAGAGGGAGGCGCGCGGAGGCGGCCAGAGGCCGGGACTTTGGTGTCTTTGGGAAGAGTTGAAGAGGCTCGAGTTGAAAAGCGCCGAGGTCTGGTGGCCCCGCCGGGCGCCCTGCTTACCTCCAAGCGCCCCGCCGAGCTTCCCGCGCCGCCGCGGGGGTCACTCGCTTTCCCGGGAGCGCCGAGGGCGCGCGTCCTGGGCGAGGGAAGGGGTCAGGGCGCGCGGAGAAAGCATCCCGAAGAGTGGAGAGCCTGCTGCGGCGGTCCCGGGAAGGGGGGGCGGTGCTGGGGGAGAGCCGGGAGCCAAGAGCCGCCCAGGGTCCCTCGGGCCGGAACGGAGCGCAGCCTTGGGGCGGTCGGCGCCCAGGCTCTGGCGAGCCGTCGCGGGCCTAGCCGAAGGCTGCGGAGAGCAGCCCGGCAGTCCAGGGCTCCCGAAAACATTACCTGACCCTCGAGGTAGGGACGGGCCATCGCCCCACAGCCCGCGCTCAGAATTGTGCGCTCATTCAATAATGCGGGGGATTCCGCCATCGCCGAGACGTGCGCCGCCGCCTAATGCACTCCAGGTGTCGTGTCGCGGCGCGGCGCGGACCCCGGGCCGGCGGGGCGCGCGGCCCGGAGCGAGAGGCCAGCCCTGGGCTATCCTCATTGGGGCACCCGGCCCGGGAGTCCCCACACCCCGAGTCCCGGCGCGACCCGCCACTTGGTGGCAGCGGCCAGAGGCGCTGTTCTACGGATGGGGAAACCTTGCGGGACCCCTCCTTGGCGTGGCCGAGTGCTCTGGCGGGGACCAGCACCTCGGAAACTGGCCGAAGGGCCTAGCCTCCCCTTCTGCGTGGGCTCCGGGTCTGGGCTGGGGCCAGTAGTAGGAGTCAGATGCGGTGGCAGGGGGAGAGGCGCCCTCAAAGAACACAGGTGGAGATCCCCCAGCCCAAGCAAGCTCACCACTACGGGAAACAAGTGCACCCAGCGTCGGTCTATAGTGGAGCTTCTGGGAGGGCCTGTAGTTGAAAGGGGCTGTGCTGGTGGGGTTCAGTTCAGATCGTAGAGTCACAACTGAAAACAAACATTGATGCTTTAAGTTGGGGAGGAGAGAGCGTTGGGGACGGCGGGGGAAGAGCTGCGACCAGGCCTGCATATATCTAGAAACCAGCTGCTGGAGGAGGTGGTGAAGCCCTCTCTAGGTCATTTAGGCAAGAGGGGGAACTCTAGATACTGTCTTCAAATCACTAGGAGACCCAGCCATAGGAAAAGGGAATGCACTCCTGTGTGACCCCAGATATGTGGCCCCACCAGAACTTGAGTTGAAGTGGCTGCTTTAGGGGCCAGAGACAGTCCAGACCTCAGGAAGTTAGGGGCAAAAGCTTTGAAATCAGACCTGGCTTCCCGTTCTGGCTCTGCTGCCCACTAGCTGTACCGCGTTATGCAATCTCTCCAACAGGTATCCTCCTCTGTGAACGGAGATAGATATTCTGAGACCATAAAGTTGTCGGCATGATTAAGTCAGGCTGGCCCTGTAAGAAAAGTTCTTAACACAAGGCTTGGTGCACAGTAGGGCTGAATCAGTGGTTGATAATGATAAAGCAGGGATGGAGGGGGGTAAGGGAGTGCGGTGAAGGACAGGGACAGGATTTGTGACTCAGAACTCCCTTCATATGGAGAAAACCACTCCTGAGTTATGTCTGGTCAGTCTGAGTTCTTGAAATATGGGATTCATTAAACATATCAATCAGTGTTGGAACAACATCTGCCTGCAAGGAACTGGGGGTGGGGCCCAAGCATGTATGCAGTCAGGGCCCTGCCTGTAGCTGAGAACAAGGTGAGACCAGGGAAAGCTAAATAGAAGCACTGGGGAGTGAATGGCACAGAGAAGCTAAGGGCTGCAGTTCGAACAGGAGAAGTTCAGTTCTGCTTGAATAAGGCTTCCTGCAGGAGGAGATAGCATTTGGACTGGGCCTTAAAGGAGTGCGTAGAGTGTGGATAGACCTTAAAGTGGGACTGTTTGTACATTAGAGCGTTATTTCCTGGAACTACAGTAGTTAAAGAACAAAAAGATGAATATTTGAAAACCACAAAGATGACTCTGGTCATTAGTGACTCTGAAGATTAGAAGGGTCACAGAGGTCATTGGGTCCATTCCCCCAGCTCCAGAGCAGGACTGATGTTGATCTCTCATCTGTGCATCACATGGATTCAATGTGAGGATTATCAGGAAGCTTGCCTACTGGTGATGGCACAGTTTGGCTGGTCAGGGACTTGTCACAGGCCAAGTTGGGGGGGGAGTCCTCATTAAGGCCATTATGAGTTCAGAGCCTTGATCTTTCCAGAGCTTCTGCTGCAGGCTGGGAAGGGTGATGAGATGGGCAAAACTATCAAGAAAGCCAGAAAAAAAGTAGACAGGTCCAAAGACTTTTATAGCTGACGTTCAGAGAGAACAGACCCATTGATCAGAACTTGCCTATTGTAATGCATCTGACGATTAGGAAAAAGAATATATATATGTATAACTGAGTCACTTTGCGGTACAGCAGAAATTAAACACAACATTGTAAATCAACTACACTTCAATAAAATTTTTAAAAATAAAATAAAATAAAAGTGAAATCCTCCCAGTTTGGAAGCAGAAAAAAAAACGAAACAAAACTCAGTCTTTACTGAGCACTTGTTACCTGACAGGTGACATAAAAACACATAGGGAGATCAGACAGAGTGTGGGGCTGAAGGCCCTGGGGTTTCACTGCCTGGGATGGGTCTGGCCTCTGCTAATTGGGACTCTGTTTCCTTGGCAAGTTACTAACCAGCTCTGTGCCTCAGTTTTCTCATCTGCAAAATGGGGATGATAACAATAGAACTTAAAGAGTATCCAAAGATTTATGATGTATATAAAGTACTTGGAAAGTTGCAGGCACATATTGAGCATTTAGGAGTTTGTCTTTCTTCTCCATCATCATCATCATCATTGCTCATTACTGGCCATTGAGTAAGGGATCTAAGGATGCAGAGATGTGACCTTCATACTCAGATCCATAAGATAAGTCTAGAGGAAGTGCTGGGGTACTGGAGGCTCAGAGGAAACATACATGCCAGGGTCCTAAATAAACCTAAACTTTCCTAATCCCTTTTCCCAAAGGCCTGGCCCAAAGTCTTGGTCATAATGGGAACTCACGGTTTTTTGTTTTTGTTTTTGCCATTGAGGCTGTCTTGAAGTCAATATGATCCTGGCATGAGTGTTTTGTGTCGTTGGAGAGGAGAAGAACCATACCACTCCCTTATGTGTCCTTGTGGGTGGGGGTCTTATTCAGCAGAAAAACCTTGTATGGAAAAGGCACAGTACTGGGCACCACAGGTGTGCAAAGACTAAAAAGATCCAAGTCCTGCTCTCCAGCTTGGGAAGAGCAGGGAAGGAGATAAAGTATGTCACTTTGCCTCCTCAGTGCCCACCCTGCTTGTCAGCCAAGCCTCTCAGCCACCGTCAGCCAAGGAGCTTCTGGACCCTTCCACAGGCAGACCCTGGGGCCCTAACGAGATGAAAGTAGAATATGACCCTCTTTCTTCTTATTCACTATGCCCCTATCTCTACCCTGCAGTGGATCCCCTAGAGATGGGATGTCTATCTCCTCACCATCCTCATTGTTCCCAGCCCACCCACAGGGCTGTGGGTCCTTGAGAAACTCAGACAGCAGCTCACCTTCATTTTGCCCTCTGTGAACCTCTTTGTCTCCCCTCCTGCAGTGGCAGCTTCCTCCAGCAGCAGGGCTTCCCTTCCATCCTCTCCCCTCATTGGTTAGGACAGAACTATGGTCTTAGCTGGCCTAGCTTGGCTCTTGCTGTATAGAAGGGAGTTTGGAGAATTAAAAAGCCCTCTTTTCTCTCCTTAATGCCTGACCTTGGAGATTCTTGTCTCACTATAGGCTTCCAGATCTTACTTACATTGTTCTATTGCAGTTGCAAAGAGAAAGGATCCATCACAATCCTCCCCAGGTAGTGACAGCCTCTGGCTGACTCAGGGAGGGTCAGCTACAAAACAAGCTTTAAACATGCACTGACACATTCCAAAAATGGTGTCTCAGCTGGCCCTCATAGCTTAATGCCCCTATCCCAACACCACCAAACCGTGGGCTACCCTCAGGAATTCATAGCCATTTGAAACTATTTTCCCAAAACAATTATGAGCTCCAAAGTCACCCATATGCCCTCAGTGTGGAGTGCTTGCTCTAGGGAGCTGTGGTCCAGGAAGGAGGGTCCCCATCCCCCAACATGTAAATCCTGAGTGTACCAATTCTTAGTTGAAAGCCCAGAAGGTTACCAGCCAGGGGAGAAGGGGAGGAGACTGGAGTTGGTCATCTCATAAGCCAAAAATAAATAAGCTCCCCAAAAATTCCATGAAGGGTTTTCATACTCTGTACTTATGACCTTCACGAGATGAATAAAATTCCTCCTGAAGGAAGAAGTCAGTGTGGTCAAACATGCCCCCATCTCCACCCCCACCGCCTCTATCCCAAACTTCTTCCACCTTCGAGCTTACTGAGCTGGAGTAATGATCGTTATGTGTGTGGTCTGGGAGCCCAACTGGATTCAAATCCTTTCTGCTTGGGTGACCCTGGATAAGTCCCTCTGGGCCTCATTTCCTCATCTGTAAAATGGGTAGAATAACGACTTCACAGGCTGATGTGTGCTTTAGATGATCTCTACGTGGTTCATTCATATCAAGTGTTTGGAACAGCATCTGGCACCCAGTAAGCCCTCAGCAAACAATAGCAGTTCATTGATCACCCTTCCCATCATTCACTTGATTCATACCAGGCACTGCGTCAAGCATTTTCTCATATCTCAGCTAGGCCTCACTATGGAAGTCACTACAGCAATCACCAGGTTACATGTGAGAAGTTAAATGGTTCATCCAGGGTCATGCTGACTGAGTAAGAGGCGATGTTTGGTGTTTGCCCTTAATCCATGCATAATGTCTCTTCAGGAGGGCACAGAAAGATGAATAAGATGCCCTTGCTGGAAGATACTGTCTTCAGGGAAAATGAGATCTGTACGCAAATGGCCGTCCTTACAGGGACACTGGTCCAGGAAAAGCAGCTCTCTCCTTCAGACTCAGCTAGACAGCGATTTCCCACTCAAGATGCTGGCTTGGTGAGAAATGGTCCTCACGCCCTGCCTTTTAATACGGGAGCCTCTCTCCCTCGCTTGCCTCCCTGCTCAGGGCTGAGTGGGACTCTACCATATGCCCCCAAGTCCCAATATTCTGAGCCACTCTGACTGCCTCTCCAACCCTCCTCAGGGTCTAGGCTGGGCATTGCTCTCCTCCCTTCCCCGCCTCTGCTTCCCCTAATCAAAACCTGCTCTGAGCTCCAGGCCTAACGAGTTAATTCATGCCGCACAGCACTAATGAGTGATGACAGCTTCATGTGTCCTTCAAAGTGATTTGCATTTTAACTGGGCTGTGCCTTGAGCCAAAGGATCAAGGGGCTAATGATGGAATTTCAGGTACCAGAACTTGAAATAGGTGAGACCAAAAAGTTGAGGCAAGGGACCTGCCTGGCCTGGTCCAGCCCCTTACCCCACTACTCCATCGCCGATCAGATGGGTTCTACCTGGGCCCTTGTGGATGATGGGCGGCCTCATTCTGTAACATAGAAGAAGCCAGTCTGTGGCTTGGGTGATGCTGCTCTAAAGTGGGCAGAGGTTTTTCCACGTGGCATGTGGGGTGAGTTAGGCAAGTTGCTATAGCAATGTGCTCCAGGATTCCAAACAGGATGACACAGAGAAGGGGCTCCTGCCTCCGTAGCTGGGGCTGACAGCTTTCTTCCCCCAGCAGCATCACCCAGATGGGCCAGGCTACAGGAATCCTGGCCCTGCAGATTTCCAGGACCTGTTTCTTTGCAGACTGGGCCTCAAGAAGGCCATGGAAAACTCATGAAACGAGTAAGTGGGTGCAGCTCCCAACAGTCTGCAAAGAGCACTCCCGTGTATTTGTTCTGTCAGTCAGAATAGGCCAGGTGAGGTCAGAGGTCCTGTCGAGGCTGGTGTGTCCATTAGATAGAGGGGGAAACTGAGGCTTTTCAAAGTTAAATGATTTCCTGTGATTTCCCCAAGATCACATAGGAATTCAGGGACAGATCTTCTGGCCAAAGATGAGATTAGAGACCTAGTTTGCTACACTCGTCAGAGGAACTTAAGGAGCAAGCAGTGCTTCGGCCAAAGGAATGAAGTTCTAATGGTAGATATTCTACATCTGTGGCAGGCAGGTAGGACAAGATCATTGAAATCATTCTCTGTAGACCACTGGGGGTGTCTGCAGTCTCCACCATCTGTCCTTTCTGTCTCGCCCATCCCCAGGCCCTCAGACTACTGCTTTCTCCTACTGCCAGGAAGAAGACCACAAAGCGATGTCCATCTCCTCTCCTTCTGCTGGAATTGCTCTTTTCCTAGAGCTCATAGCCTCTCATATTTGGTGACTGGTGGCAACCATAAAGTCCCATAAATAGTATGTAGACAGAGCTCTTCTCTGAGTTTATTCCCACCACTTACCACATATGCAGGATCAGCTACATAACCTATGGGGCCCAGTGTGAAATGAAAATACAGGGCTCCTTGTTTAAAGACTATTAAGAATTTCAAGGTGGCCACGGCAGAGCATTAAACCAAGCGGGGGCCCTTCTGAGTGTGGGGCTGAGCAACTGCTCACAGAGTTCTCCCTGCAGGCTTGTGATTTGGCAAGGAAGACACCAGGATCCCTCTTGACACACGAAGAAACTGTGTGGCTTGTCCATTTGGCCAGTATGTACTGAGCACTCACTAAACCCCAGGCATCTCCACGTTCTGGAAATTCCAAATCAGATAAGGCCCAGCCTCTGTGAGGGCAGGAAGGCACAGATCACACATAGGCTGCAGGGCCCATGCAAAGTGCTGGTGTCCGTAGATGCAGGGGTGCCCATAGAGCAGTTCTGAAGGCACACAGCCAGGGCTGTGGAATGATTTTTAAGCCATGGAATTCAGAAGATGCTTCTCTCTCCAGTTACTGCCTCAAGACCCCTTTGAGAGCCTTTGGGGGGGACCTTCAAGCATTTGATGCTGAGCTCTGGACTAGCCCTCTTGACGAAAGCAAGAAGCCAAAGCTTGAAATGCTGGCCTTGCCACAGCCACGGGTATTGGTGCTGCTGTGGTCCTGCTGGGCTAATCCTTCTAAATAAGGGGTCACTTCTTGGGTTTTTTACCTGCCCACTTCAGCCTCCCCTCTTGGTCTGCAGACGATCAGCAAGTCCAGTGGTCCTCATTCATGGGTGAACAAGAGAATGACGGTGTAAAACAAAACTTTTCACTGACCCCACCAGAACACACCATCACTCTCCATGATGGAGCCTGGCATTGGCATTTTTTTAAAGCTCCCCAGTAATTCTAATGGGCAGCCAAGGCTGAGACTCACCGGTGTCATCTAAACCCAGTCCCCAATCAAGCAGAAGAGAAAACACTGTCCAGGGAAGGGAAATGACTTTCTCAGGGTCACAAACAGTCAGTGGTGAAACCAAGATGTAACCAGTTGTCCTGCTTCCCAGTTTTCCAGCCCACCTCTCCAGCCTGCAGTTTCACAGGATTCATAGCCAGGCTGGGCTGGAGACACAGCGTGGAATCAGAGTTTGAGAGGCTGAGGCACAAGGGGGAATTTGAGATGGGAGTTGGTATTTGGAGGGTTATTCATTTAGTGACCCTGTCTGTGTCCCCCACAAGGCCATAAGCTATTGATCGCCATAAGCTATTGATCACCATAAGCAAGGCCATAAGCTATTGATCCTGTGTGGCCCCAAGTGGGCCAGAGGAAAGCCGAAGAGGGACTATGGGGACACCAATTTGGCTGAGGATCCTGGTCAGAACTGCTCACAGACAGATGGACTGGCACGGTAGGAGGTGTCCAGCAGGGGTTAAACAGAGCCCATTAGGGTCATTCCAGCCCTGCGATTCTGGGCCCCACTGAAGCTGTTGTGAGTGTTCAGGTGAAGGAAGCACCTGACTCTGGATGGGGACTGTCAAAGAGCAGCCCAGGTGGGGTGGGGAAGGGATGCTCCATCAGGAAAAAGGGGAGAGGCTTGCCTGGGGGAGGCAGAGCAGGAAGCCCCTGGAACCAGCCTGAGGCCCAAACTCAGTTATCCTCCTCCCTCCTGCCCCCATCCACCCAGACCTTCCTCAATAGCAGACAAAGTGAGGCTAAAACACAAACTGAGTGTGTAGTCACTTCCCCTGCTTACAACCCTCAGTGGCTCCGTATTGCCTTAGATTGAGTCCAGCCCCTTTAATAGAGCTCACCGGACCCTGAATAGCCTGCACTCAGGACTCCCCTCTAGCAGCACCATGTGCATGGGCACGTCTACACCCCTATGGCAACTCCACTAAACTGAGCTTCTTAGCTTCTCAAACACACTACCTCTCTCTGTCCTTCACTCACATTGTTCCCTATATCCCATTCGACCCCCTCCTTTCTCCTGGCTGTCTCCCACTTATTCTTCAGGTCTTCCTCCTGAAAGCCTCACCTGACTCAGTCAGACCTTGGATCAGTTACTTTTGTGATCTCAAGATGCCTATACTTCCTACAGTGTTATACCCCATACACAACACAGTATAATAGCCTGAACAGCTTTGCCCACTGGACTGGAGCAGGGGCCACATGTCCTATCAGTCTCTGTATTGCCAGCTCTCCCACAGAGCCAGACATAGTACTTACTGCTCAAATAATATGTGTTGAATGAATGTAAGAACTGTCTAAGTCAACAGAAAGATATTTAAGGGCAAGATAGATGTCTTATGTTTCTTTGCAGATGCACCCCCAAGAGGTCCCAACACAGTGGCCTGTATTAGGTGCTGTGCTAGGCGCTCTGAGGGATAAAAGTTAAGAGATAAGTCCTGTCCTTCAAAGAGTTTATGGTCTAATAGGAGAGAGATCTTTGGATAAATAACTAATACAAGGGAGGAAGTAATAAAAGCTGTAAGAGAGCTACAGATAAAAGACTCTGGAATTTGAGAGGTGAAAAAGAGATGATTTGTAACTGCAAGAAGAGCAGAGAATATATCTGGGGAACAGCCTGATGTTTGGTTGGCAGGATGCTGGAGTATGTGCAGAACTGCAAGAATGGAACATGGGCTGAGGCCACCGAGAGAGGACCGAATGCCAACTAAGGCATTTGGATATAGCAGATGGGAGCCACTGAAGGTTTTTGAGGGAGGGTAGAGCATGTTCTAAGCTATGTTTTGAGAAGCTCCTTGTGGGGGGTGGGGGGATATGGGTGTAAGTTGAATGTGACAGGACAACAGCTAGAAGCAAGTGGATTGCTAAGATGGCTACTGCAGCAACCCAGGCAGGAGGATGCCAGAGCCTGATGTAAAGGTGGTGAGAGGAGAGAGGAAGAGGGAACCTGTGAGGGGCAGAATGGAACATCCTTGGTCACCAGGGAAGGAAAAGGAGAGAATATGGGGGCGGGGGGGATTAAGGACCAGGAAGTTGAGTGGATCCTGGACATGTCGACTTTGCGGGGCTCTTGGGCAGGTGGAAATGTTGGCTGGGAGCTTGGAAGCGAGGCTGACTCGGAATGTTTTGACTGGGAGCCTGTCACGTATACATGCTTAGTGGCACGCGGGCCTGAGAGAGAGGGAGCTCCCGTGGCATGGGCCCTCCTGTCCCTCTACCCCCTTTCCAGGCCCAGAAGCAGTGATTCATGCCCCAAACTTAAAGAGAACCCAGATTCTGATTTTAAAAGCCTTTCAGAGCAGAAGAAGCCAACGAGAAGGCCAGGCCAGACCACAAGCCAAACATCAGCTGTGGAATGTGCTTGCTGCTGACGGTGAGGCCAGCCAGGGGCAGACATGCTGGCAGGCTCGGCAAGAGGCCCCTCCGGTTGTCCGGAATATGTCAAAATGGTCACCGAGATGGTCCCTGCTCTCTCCTCTCTCTTCCGTGTTCATCTCTGCATTTGAGCACATCTTAAAACTAGCCCCTCCCCCCACCCCCAGTCTGTAAGTTGCACTGGTCCCCATGATCCTTGGTGTGAAAGCTCTGGTCTGCCCTCCGTCTTCCCACCTCTGCTCAGCCCGGAGGACTAGGACCAGGAGACAGGCAGGGGTCTGGGGGCTGCTCTGGGGGTGCCCAGAAAGGCTGCCGTGGCTTGTGGCAACGGCCAACCAACTGGTCTCCCTGCATCCGCCCTGTCTCTTGAGCTCCTGCACCCAGTAGCCAGAGGGATGCTGCTTGAATGTGGATGGGATCATGTCCTATCCCTCTGCCACGAACCCTCCGGGGCTCCCCTTCTTCTCTGGGTGAGAGGCTTGTGTGATCTGACTCCCCTGCCTTTTCGACCTCATCCTCTACTCCTCCCCCACTTGCGGCTTCTGCTCTGCCCACACAGTTTCCGGAATGTTCTTCAAACATACCTGGCGCCTTGGGCTTCACACTTGCTATTCCTTCTGCCTGGGATGCTCTTCACCAAAGAGCCTCTCTCGCTTCCTTCAGGTCTTCACTCCAACACCTGCCTCTCCTGGAGGCCTTTCCTGCACCCCTAACTAAAATGTCAGCCTCTCCTGCATGCACTCCCTTATATAAACCCCCGTGCCTGCTTTAGTCCCACTGGGGTATTTCTCACTAGCAAGCATTATTACCGATTTTCTTTATTCACCTTGTTTATTGTCTGTCTCCTCCAACGGAGTGTCATCATGAGAGCAAGAATTTCTATATGTTGTTTTACATGTGTATCCCAGGGTCCAGAGCAGTGCCCAGCCAGAGGAGGCAAGTAATAAGTAGTTGTGGAATGAATGAATGAATCAATGAAAACCCCCCCCAGCCTGCAGCAGCCTGAAATCCCATTAGTTAATCCCCTTTGAGATAAGTATCACCCTCTCCCCAGTCACCTTTCTTAGCACACCAGTCCCCTAGGCGTTCAGTCCTGACACTTCGCAGGCCATTGGTCAGTAAAGCCTTTCTTTCCAGACAAGAAGAGTGTGGTGGTAGTTGCTGGTGGGCTGCTGAGGTGGAGGAGGG
This sequence comes from Eubalaena glacialis, assembly GCF_028564815.1. Taxonomy (NCBI): domain Eukaryota; kingdom Metazoa; phylum Chordata; class Mammalia; order Artiodactyla; family Balaenidae; genus Eubalaena; species Eubalaena glacialis. Next base: position 67,851,647 of record NC_083717.1, read on the forward strand.
GATCTTGAAGGGAGAAGGGCCTTGAAAGGGGCAAAGTGTTCAGAGCAGGCAGCCCAGGCCGGCCCAGCTGGCCCCATGCTGTTCAGTGTTATTTACTGTGACTCAGAGAGGACACAAGGAGACATGGGACAGTCCTTGTTTTTACACAGTGAAAACCTAGGTATGTAATGGACTTCCCAGGGAACAGCGGGGTGGAGCAGAAGTTTAAAATGCCTCGTTTCCCACAGAAGGGTAGTGATTCAGACATCCTCCATGGACCGCAGAATGTGGATGTGTCCTCCGGTACCCCAGAAGGAGCTGGGAGTGCCCAGAGAAGATGGCAGGGGCTGAACAGTAGACCCCAATAGTGGACCAGGTTATGGATCAATCCCTGGAACCACCAGACCAGATTCTGCCCTGGTGACTGGGGAGGTGACAATAAACCCATTGTACAGGTGGGGAGACTGAGTCTGAGCCCAGTGAGGTTCATATTTGGGGCATGTAACCACTGACTTGGGGTTTGAATACCAGCCCTGGCACTTATTAAGTGTGTGACCTTGGGCAGGTCACATCCTCTCTTTAGAATGTATAATGGAAATTATAATGCCTACCTTGTAGGATTAGTATGAATAAATAGAAATAATACTGTTTACCAAACCAACATGTCTGGCAGGGATGAGGTGCTCAATAAATGTGTACTACTTGGTAACAGTCATCAGGGGCTTCCATGAATCAGGCTTTGTTGTTTTTTTTTTTAATAAATTTATTTATTTATTTATTTTTGGCTGCGTTGGGTCTTAGTTGCTGTGTGCGGGCTTTCTCTAGTTGCAGTGAGCGGGCTTCTCATTGCGGTGGCTTCTCTTTGTTGCGGAGCACAGGCTCTAGGCGCGCGGGCTTCAGTAGTTGTGACACGTGGGCTCAGTAATTGTGGCTCACGGGCTCTAGAGCACAGGCTCAGTAGTTGTGGCACACGGGCTTAGTTGCTCCGCGGCATGTGGGATCTTCCCGGACCAGGGCTGGAACCCATGTCCCCTGCATTGGCAGGCGGATTCTTAACCACTGCACCACCAGGGAAGCCCCAGACTTTGTTCTGAGCACTCGTCTTCTCAATAATCCTAAAAGAGGGGTGCTGTTATCTCCCCCATTTTAGAGATGAGGAAACTGATGCATGTTGTTAAGTAACTTACCCAAGATCACCAGGGTCATAAAGTCACAGCCTGGGATTGGAACCCACGGGGTCTGACTCCAGAAACTGCAGTTCCCAGAGGTCATGTGACTTGACCGAGGTCTTGCAGCTGCCGATAAAAATGAGATCCAGACTCCAAATCCAGGTTTGATCATCTCCAAAGCCCACCTTCTTTCCTGCTTTTCCTGTACTGCTCACAGGGCTCTGGCCATATCTGTGTAACATCTGGAGTACTTTCACTGAATAATTTTCATTCAACTGACTTTAAATCAACTCAGTCTTTTCACTTACCTTCATCGTAAGCAATAATTGCTGTGAAACCTAAGTTTTGATTTGCTTGTAATTTTTAAGTATCCATTAAACATGAGTTGTCAAGTTTTAATGTTCGCCCTTGTCCCACGTAAACTCTTCTCACCCACTATGCCCTAGGAGACACTAGGTCACCCTGTGTAGCCCTCAGCAAGGACAGATGCCCCCTAGTCCCTACTCATCCAGAACTGAAGTGCGACGGGGCTCAGGTTTGACTGGGGGACGTTTTGACGAGACAGACCTAGACTCCATTCATCTGTGGCATGATTTCTCAGCTGCCCTGGCTCTGTCTCCTTGGAGGTTTAGTCAAGGCCCCCTCCAGGGCTAGTATCCCCTTGGCACACACCAGGAAGAGTCCAGAGAAGTTGGCAGGTGTGGCCATTTTCTCTCGTGCTCAGCCCACCCCAGGGTGAGGCCCAGGAGGGCACTTTCCTGCCACCTGGTGGCCAGGTCCCTTAGTGTTTCTGCAGTGCTGTTTGGCTTGGCAGTGGCCCCACTGGACTGGTGCCCACTGCTGATGGAGACGGGCCAGGGAAGAGGGGTCTGCCCAGGGTGCCCCACTCACGAGGGCAGAGGGAGCTTTTATGTGGAAGCAGAGGCCAAAAGCCCCAGATCAAAGCTTTGCTGAGCATTGCGCTGGCCTGGAGTTGGGAGGGGGGCAGGGAGGGATGTGGTAGGGGGAGAGCAAGGAACCACTGGGGAGGGCAGTCCAAATAAGTCTGTTGTCTCCATGAAAGAAGAGGAAACCCCCAATCCTCTCAGTAACAAATGTCCTTAGAGGATGTCGGTTAAAGTGGAAAGGAGGTTGCTGCTTTCTCTGGGCCCTAGCAGCTCCAGAAAGGCCTCCTCTTCCAAGAAGCCCTCCTGGATCACTGCCAAAGTGATGATCATATTTCTGTGAGCTTCTCTATCACATCAGCTGCATTTCATCAGCTATCATCTTATCAGCTCTACCCTCACTCTCCACAAGGCTGCCTGTCCCTTGGGCAGTGGGCACTGTTCACTACCTTCCCTCTTACCTTCTCCTCCCCTGTATAGCATCCCACCATCCTGCCCTACCTCCAGCTCTTAGGGTCTTGACACTGCCTCAGGCAGTTCACGCCAGCCCGCACTCCTCTTCTTTAAACCTTGACTCCGCTCAGCCTGCTGGGCAGTAAAACAGCTGCAGACTAATTCACACAGAGGAGTTCATGGCTAACTGAATATTAGACCTGCCCTGCCTCTTACTGATTTTATAGGAAAGGCTGTTTGAAATCAGCCATGGCTTAGCCCAGATGGACCAATCTGGGCCAACCCTGAATGTAGCAGAAGTGGAAACCAAAGCCTGGAACTGGATTACATCTCTCACTAACTGGACCCTCCAAGCCTGGGGTAATGAAAAAACCCTGGACTATGGATGAGGACCTCTGGGTCAAGTTCAGGCTCCAACTCTAAACTTAAGTGAGCCATGTGCCCTCTTGAGACGTCCATTCAATCCCTTCTAAAATAAATATTTGGCCTTCATGTTTCTAAAAGCTCTTCAGTGGCTGTGCTTCCATGCTTCTGTGAACATTTCCTGAGCCAGAACCTTGACTCTGGGTATAAAGCCACGTGTAACACAAGAAAGAAGTTGACAACAGGAATTCTATTTTATTTTATTTTAAATTTATTTTATTGAAGTATAGTTGATTTGCAATGTTGTGTTAATTTCTGCTGTACAGCAAAGTGATTCAGTTACACATATGTATACATTCTTTTTCATATTCTTTTGTATTATGGTTTGTCACAGGATATTGAATATAATTCTCTGTGCTATACAGTAGGACCTTGTTGTTTATCCATTCTATATATAATAGTTTGCATCTGCTAATCCTAAACTCCCAATCCATCACTCTCCCAACCCCCTCTCCCCCTTGACAACCACAAGTCTATTCTCTATGTCTGTGAGTCTGTTTCTGTTTCATAGGTAAGTTCATTTGTGTCATATTTTAGATTCCATATATAAGTGATATCAGATATTTGTCTTTCTCTTTCTGACTTATTTCACTTAACATGATCATCTCTAGGACCATCCATGTTGCTGCAAATGGCATTATTTCATTCTTTTTATGGCTGAGCAGTATTCCATTGTATATATGTACCACGTCTTCTTTATCTATTCATCTGTCGATGGACATTTAGGTTGTTTCCATGTCTTGGTTATTGTGAATAGTGCTCCTGTGAACATAGGGGTGCATGTATCTTTTTGAATTATAGTTTTGTCTGGATATATGCCCAGGAGTGGGATTGCTGGGTCATATGGCAACTCTATTTTTAGTTTTTTGAGGAACCTCCACACTGTTTTCCATAGTGACTGCACCAGTTTACACCGGAATTCTATTTTAAAACAACTTCATCTAGAGCATGGGTGGACCCAGTGCATGGTTGGCCCTTCATCATCCACAGGTTCATGAGGATTCCTGGGCTTCAGAGGCCTCTTGAGAGGCCTCAGCAACAAGTGTCTGCCTGGGAGGGAACTTGGAACCTGAACATCCCAGATAAGTAGCTCTCCTTGGCTTGCATCCCTCCAGTGACAAGTGTCTCACCACCTCACAAGGCAGGCCTTTGTTTTCTAGCAAAGGCAGAGGGAATCATGAGCCCTTAACTCTCCTAAGGACCTAAAAGTGGGAGTGATCATTTGGGATAGTTTTGAAAGCATGAGTAACTGACATATACCAAAAACCAAAGGGTTCTGCATAACCCTCAGAGAACCAAAGCACTTCCACTCCCCAGCATCCTCCATCCCCACCAAGCCTAGCCAATAGCATCCAGCTTAGCTTGTGTTCTGGTTGATCTATGTTGAACTCTGTGCAGACGGAGAACTTTTCAAATGGGTAGGGTGTATCCACTGTAGGGCGGGCCCTGCAGGCTTGGAAGGGATGGGCCCTCACAATTCCTTTTTTTAGTTAGCATTCAAAGACCAGGGACAGACAGGCCCAGCAGTTCTCCGGGTCCTCACTGCCCTACTTCCTCTCCTTCAAGGGAAAGCCTTGCCACAAATTGCATATCCTGAGCTTTGTCTTGTTCTTACTTTGTCCAAACACCCCCTGGGCTGGGGCTAACCCCAGATGCCCAGGGCTCTTGATCCACACACTCATGACAAGCAGGAGACAATCTTAGGAGTTGGAAAACCAAAACCAAACTGTCTGAGCTCTTTGAGCTGGTTAGTATGTCAGGAAAGGGAGGGACTCACTGTCTAATTCGTCTCCCCTAGAAATGGCCAATGGCCAGGAACAGAGTGGGCAGGGCCGCCACGTACAGCTGTGCAGGCTGCGCACTGCATAACTCAGTCAACTACAATGTAAACAGCCCCCCTCTGCAGTTGTGTAGTGAAGTGCAGTGACCTGGGAGTGGGGGGTACAGAAATTGGTAACCGAGTACAGAAATGGGCTTCATTAAATCCAACACAGGGACTTAGAGATACAGCATCTAGTCCAGTGTGTGCTTTTTACAGATAAAGACACTGAAGGCCAGAAAGAAGAAGAAATTGGTCCAAAGTCGTAAAACAAGTTAGAAGCTGTGCTGGGATTAAAACTAGGGCTTCTGAAGCCAAATTCAGTGCTCTGAGTTCCCTCCCTCCCTGAGGCTCTGAGTATCACATTCCCTGTCTACTCCTTGTTAGCAGGTTAGTGTGTGAGGTTAGTGAGGTTCTTGGAGGCCTGAATATTCCTATTCTTTCTCTCTCTTTTTGGTCTCATATTGTCTTACATGTCAGGAGGTGCATATTGAGCCTCTTTCGTGTGCTAGGCATTGTTCTAGATCCTGAGGATAAAGATACAGTCCCTTCCAGTGGAGTGCTGGTAAATGTTTAACAACCGATTCTGGCTCTTGGAATGGGGTGGAGAGAGTCCTTCTTTGTAGCCATTTGCCAGTTACTGTGGTGTAAATCCTCCCACCATGGTCAGCTTTAAGTGACCAACAGGCATCACTGAACAGGAAGATTGCACACAATTGTCTCTTGTGAGCAGGGACCGGCACACCACTCGTTCCTTCCCTTGCAGAACTTAAATTCTAGTGGGAGAATAAGCAAATAGCTCTTGTAGCCATCTGTTATTATGTTTAACTGTAAAAGAAAGAAGATGCTTTGAGGGAGAGGAACGGATTCTCCATAGCATGGTCAGGGAAGATTTCTCCCAGGCTGTGACATTAAAACTGGAGGTTGAGAAGGAGCCGCCTGAGCAAAGATCTGGGGGAGACTGTTCCACACAAAGGCAAAGACCTTGAGGTGGAAAGAGCTTGGTTTGAGGAGCAAAGAGGAAGGCAGTGTGGCTGGAAGCAGGAAGTGGTGAAGTTCACGGCACAGGAGCGGACTGATCCTGCAGGGCCTGGTGGGTCCTGAGGAAGGGTCTGGAATCTACCCTACATGCAATGCGAGGAACCTGGAGGGTTTGAAGCAGGAAAGTTCCAGGATCTGATTGGCATTTTTAAAAGATCACTATGGCTGCTGTGAAGAACATAGCTTGCAGCTGAGCAAAATTAGAATTGCGGGACCAGTTAGAAGCCTCTTTCCAAAGTTCAGGCAGAAAAGGATGAGAATGACTTGGGCTGGGTGATGTCAGAGGAAAGAGAGAAGAGTGGATGCACTTGAGAGGGATGGAGAGGGTAGAACCTGCACGGTTTGCTGATGGGAAGTGACAGAAAATCCTGAGGAAGGACCTCCAAGCTTCTGACTTGAGCAATCAAGGTGGTACTGCCAAGTGCATAGATGGGGAGACTTTGGGGAAAAACCAGTGTGGAAGGGAAAATCTAGGGCACCTCTTTGGTCATGTGAAGTGATGGATGCTATAAGACATCCAAGTGAAAATGTTCTGTGGGCAGCTGGACATTGATTGTGGGACTCAGAAGGCAGGACTGGGCTGGGGTATGATTGGGGATTCTTGGGAGCCTGGGCCACTTCGAGGTGAGTGGAGGAAGGCAGCAGCCCAAGGCCCCAAATACTCAGCCAGATCCTAAAGTGGATATTTGGGGTCACATCTCTTGACTCCAGTTTTTCCACGCAGCTTGGGGTGTGTGTGTGTGTGTGTGTGTGTATGTGTGTGTTTTTGTTAATCAAGACTTCATTGCACTTTAAATGAACTTACAACACAGATTCATAATATCACTGTTGGTGTGTTTTAAAATCCGTCACGGTAGCTCCTGAAAGCTTAAAGAAAGAGCTCCATTTTGATCGATGTCTCTACCTAGAGAGAAAGAAAAATGATGTAAGGCAGAAAATACACTGGCTTTCATCACCAAGACATCCGTCTTGTTCCTGACGGAGGTGATCCACGTGTTATTCATGAGGGAGGTGATCCACGTGTTCTCCGAAGGCCTGGGATGGCTGTCCAAGGCTGGGAGTGAAAATAATGTTAATTACAATAAATTTCAGCCTGGTGTTTCTGTTTTCAATTTTTAGGCCTGTTTTCCATGAACCTGACATCTGCTTAACCAGCACATTGGCAAACTCCTGATTTCTTTAAAAAAAAATAAAAAGGGCAGATTTTTGCTCTCACCAGCACTTGCTCTGTCTTTCCATCTCCCCCCTCTGGATGCTTACACAGTGTCTCTGTCTTTCCATCTCCCCCCTCTGGATGCTTACACAGTGTCTCTATTTCAGCCCACATCCACCTGCCCCTGCAAGCGTTTGGTCTCCACCACAGATCTTAGAGATGGGGCCCTCTCCACTGCAGGAGGCTGCCCAGCCTGTGTCTGATTGTTTCTGATTTAGAGAATTCTTCCTTCTGCAGGGCTGCACATGCTTTGGAGAGTTGAAGGGATGTCACGATAAGTCGCACATTACAAGCATGTGTTTATCTAGCACAAAATAGGACACCAGAACCGGTTTTTGATGAGACGAGGATACTGAAGTAGGGGAGAGAGGTTGGCAGGCCAGGGAAGAGGGGCCTGGAGACTGTAAGCACCCAGCATGTATCATGAGGGCACCGTGGAGCCTGGCTGGAGTGCAGAGGGTGAATTGACAGAGGGCCGAGGGTAAAGGGAGGGCTGCCCTGTGTCCCATCTGCTCATGTTCTACTCAGATGAACACTGAGTTAATTTGATAAGCTTGTCCATGGTCATTCATTCACTTGTTCATTCATGAGTTTGTTCTGTCCACTTTGTTGAGAGCCTGTTGTATTCCAGACACTGTGCAGGGAGCAGAGGTGAAGAGGGACAGAACCCTCTCAGCTTGGTTAAAGTAGCCTCCCTTTTGGCACCAAAGGTAAGGTTAGCATAGGGTCTTTATTGCTTCAACTCAAATGAAAGCTTCTCAGAGAGGGCTATCACTGGTCCAGCTGGAAGGGTGTCATTTTCAGGTGTGAGTAGGGGGTCTTATCCAACCCCACCAAGGAGAGCTCTCAGCTGCCCTGCCTGCCCTCTCACAGACACAGCCAGCCTTGATGAGGATGCTCAAAAGCACTAAAAGATGTGTAGCCTGGGAAGCAGACAGGATGAGACCTCGGCACCAGCACCTGGGCCCCAGGCAAGTCAGTCTTGGACCTTTAGTTTCCTCACCTGTTCAATGGGGAAAAAAATCCCAAATCACTTGTTAGAATTAAATGAAATACTCTTCTAAGGCACCTGGCCCGTCCTGGCACTTGGTAGGTGCTCTGAGAGTGGCAACTGAATCCCGCTGGGAGATTCAGGGAAGGAGTGGAACAAGAGCCCTGCCCAGGGACTGGGGAGGGCTGGATCCCCACTCTACATGTGCCCCACCGGCTAGAAGACTGGGTCCCGGGAGGTAACCTTCCTTAGCCTCCGTTTCCCATTGGTGAAAGAGGCCCCAAGCCCACCCTTTGTGTGTGTTGACTTCATATTTGTCCATTGCTTCCCCTAGTGTTTGTAACTCTAGGCCCCAAGGGGATGCAGGTGCAGTCCATGGCGTGGTTCCGTCCCCTGGACTCGCTGCCCCAGGTGGGGAGGGTTGGCTCAGGAGGTAGGACAGTCAGGGAAGGGCACAGGGTGGGTAGATGGAAGGGGTGAGTGGGACACGCCCTGGGCCCCCTGACAGGCAGGTGCAGGATGGGGCTGACAATATGAGAAGGCATTCGGGGGGAGGGAACTGAGAGCAAAACCTTGGAGGGGAGAGGGGCAGCCAGCACTCCTGCTGTGTAGACTGCTTGTTAAGAGGCCGCCTGCAGGGACCTGATGAGCTGGTGAATATGCGAGCTCTCTCCCAGTTGACATCTCTGTGCGCACCTGAGGGCCTCCTCCAGACTCGGCTCTAGTGGGACCCAGAACTCTCCAGCCACGGTGGTCACCCCCCTCATCGCACACACACGGAAGCTTTCTGATTCTTACGTGTTCTTTTTCACACATTTAACATTCAGGGGACATCAAAAGGTGGACATGTGGCCACAGACACCCACGGCACAGCCGCTGGCAAGCTCAGAGCCGCTCGTGGCCAGAAGCAGCAGTGGGTGTGGACCAGGGATGCTCTGGCTCCCAGATGAGATCACTTCCCTGAGATTCCCCTAAGAAACAAGTGCTGTGCTCATTCCATGGGGTGGGACGACGCCTTTCCACGGAAGTCACTCTCCAATTCCCTCTGCCTTCCCTCTCTGTCCAGTCTGGGGATAGAGCTGGCCCTTCAGACTGAAGGCACCTCCCTCCCCTAAACCCGCCCCTCTCTCTGGACTCCAATGGGGAGAAATCATTGCCGCCTGTCATTACCCCTCCCCCCCCCCCGTCCTCTCTGGCTAATCCCTTGGCCACATGTGCACGCGCATGCACACACAGCACACACACGCACACACCAGCTGCTCCCAGTGAGCCGTGTTCTGACCTGCATGAAGCTAGGGGAGCCAAGGATAGGAGACTCCATCCAGAGATAAGGCTCTCTCCTGCTTCTTCAACAGAGGGAAGGAGAAGGAAGAACGGTGGTTGGCTGGTGATATTAGTGGTTGGAGGAGTATGAAGCAGGGTAGACTCCATAGCATTTCCTTCTGAGGAAAAAGCAGTGTGATAATGACCAGTTAGCAGAGAGACATGAAGCCACATCCAGAAGGCAGTCATTGTATAAAAAAGATGCTGATTAAGTTGATTAGAGAAGCTAGGAAACAGGGTGGTCTTTGCCAAGAGTAGGGAGGATGCATTTGTCTCTCTCCTGGGGAGACCCAAGGGTGGGCAGGTCTGCTGTAAGGCACCAGGGGGGCAGCAGGGCCTGGTGGTAAGAACTGGCTTGATATCACCAGACCAGCCCCCACCCGATCATGGCCCCCAGTTCTAGCAGCAGGGCAGTGGCAGCTCAGGGCTAAGCCACTGGGGGGCAGCCGGGAGGGTGTTACAGCTCACTTTCATAAGTGGCTTGAAGCTGAGGGGCACTTGTGTTGGACCCAAGTGCTAGAGAGGAGGGAGGGAATGGCCCCGGTCCTGGCAGCCAACCTGATAGAGACCTGCAGGGGCAATGGCCATCTGCTTGCCCCCTTGGGGTGCCCCAGTGTTCATCTGCCTACTCCTCCCCTCCAAAGGGAGATGAATTTGTAAATGAATCCAGAGGAGAAGGGTCACACAGACTCAGAACATCCTGACTGTAAAGGTTTTTAGACCACCTGGTCTAGCTTCCTCATTTTCTGTATTGGAGACTAAGGCCTGGGGAGAAGTAACTTGTTCAAGGTTCAGCCAGTCAGTGACAGAACCCAGGGGAGGACCCAGGTCTCCTGGTGCCCAACCTAGTTCTACTCATCACAGCAGCCCTAGCTCTCGGGAGGTGGGCATTGTATTCCCATGTCCCCTTTTCTGAGTCCTAGAATCAGCTGTCCTAAAGTCAGGAGTCCATCCTCTGGCCTTTGACCTTGGCAGTGGTCCTCCAGCCATGTCTCCCTCCTAAGGGATCATGGCTTCCATGCCTAGAAGATCCCAGGGAGAGAGAAGCTTTGGTCACTCCAAGGCCATATAGCCATGTACTCAAGGATTCAGTGTATACCACTGGCATCCTCAATTTCTGAAATAAGACGAGTCTGGAAGGGAACTGTGGTGCCCCCTGCCCGCTTGCTCCAAATTTCCTCGCTGAGGTTTTAGCAGCACAGTCCAGCTCCAGGACGAGGCTGGGCTTTCTTGGAAAGGTGATCACATTGCCTGGACCCCCACCAAGGCCTTCGTCCCTTTGACATCTGAGTGTGCCCAGAAGCCACAGCCAGGGAAGTAGGGCGCTGAGGCCAGGTCTCCACGGTTCAGGCAAGGGGAGAGGGAGCTGGGGCCTGGATAATGCAGAGCATTAGGTGACAGTTTTCTTCAACTCTCTTTTGGCTTGGGAATGCAAAATATGATCATTTGTGCCTGGAGAATTCCCCTTCCTAAGTGTGTTTGGCTTCAGCTGACATTAAGATGAGCTTGCATTCCTCCATACCGCCTGGCCTCCAATTCTAAATCGTTTGTGGAGACTCAAGACAGATGCTCGCGTGCCGACAACTGGAAGCTGGCTGTGTGTTTGCTCTAGAGAACCTCTCTGACATGTGCCAGGGCTGGGCCTTAGTAGCAGAGAGCTCAACCCTCTCATTTGACAGATGGGGACACTGAGGCCCAGAAAGGCATAGTGACTCTCCATGGACACTCGGCCAATTTAGTGACAAAGCTGAGATTAGAACGCAGGTCACCCTGCCCTGGTCCAGCCTTCTCTGGGCTTCACTTTGGGCTCTGGTGACATGCAAACATGTCTGTTGGCTCACACATGTGGCTGCAGACTCTGAAGACCACAAGTCATGGCCCTACTACCCAGCATGGAACCTGGAGCATCGTAGCCCCAAATAGACATTTGTGGAATTGAAGGACTGTAGAGCAGGGGTATACAGAGGCAGTGGTGGTAAATAAAGATGGGCATGGTGACCTTGGACAAATCCCAACCCCTCTCCCAGCCTGAGTTCTCTCACTAACAAGGGCCGTAAACCCAATCAAGTGGTTCTCAAACTATGTTCCAGGACACCCTAGGGTTCCAAAGAAATGTCTTAGGATTGTCACTGCAGGTGGGGAGTTTCCTTGTCCCCCATCCTTAACCCCAACCTCAGCTTCCTGTGTCTGCTTTTCATGGTATAGATTTTGTTTCCAAAAGGTGGGATTCACTGCAGAAAAACAAAGTTTTGAGACCACTAGCTTATTGGATCTATAAGATCCCTGTTTGCTCTTGAAAATAAAATCCTAATAAGTTACCCTTCCCTGATAACATATTTGCTGCACACCATTTTTGACCCTGTGCTAAATTGTCCAGGGTTCATGTTCCCTGGCCATTGGCCAGAGAGAAAATGAGGTACGGGAGGGCCCTTAAGGCCAGCATTGATGCTAGGCGTCTGTCTGTATGTTTGTTGTTCTTGTATCTGCCATTCCTATGTCCCAGTGAGGCAGGACAACCCAGCTCTAAGGCTCTTGGTGCATGGCTCAGGCAGGAGAGGTCATGACCTGCCTGCTAGGCCGCTCTGCTACCTGACAGGCTAGGTCCAGGCCTCCCCGTGAGCTCTTGAGAAGGGAATGACTGGGTTACCACCCCAGAAACCATGAATCCCCATTGTGTAATTATTCCTCCCCTTCCCTGATTGTCCATCCTTTAAGACAGGGGTCCCCAACCCCCGGGCCGAGGACCGGTACTGGTCCTTAGCCTGTTAGGAAGCAGACCACACAGCAGGAGGTGAGCGGCGGGCGAGTGAGCAAAGCTTCATCAGCCGCTCCCCATCGCTTGCATTACCGCCTGAGCCATCCACCCCTCCCCGCCGTCTGTGGAAAAATTGTCTTCCATGAAACCGGTCCCTGGTGCCAAAAAGGTTGGGGACCGCTGATTTAAGAGCCAGACTGAGTCGGTTACCAATTGCTACAATAATGCCATGTAACAAATAATCCCCCCAACTCTGAGTGACAGACAATAATTATTTAGTTCATGTGGCTGGGTCAGCTGGATGCCAACTGACCTCAGCTAAGCTCAACTGAGAGCCCTGCTGGCCTCATGGGGCTTGCTTATGTATGTGGGGGATGGGACCCCAGCCGGGCTTGGCTAGGGCAGTTCAGCTCCAAATATCTCTCATCTTTTTCCTGGGATCAGTGGGCCAGACTGAGCAAATACTTCTCACATTGAAGGCCGAAGTGCAAGTGGGCAAGCAGAAACAGACAAGGCATCCTAAGACCTTGGCTGGAAACTGACACACTTTAATTTCTGCCTCATATGGCCCAGCCCAGCGTTAAGTGGGGATGCTTCACAGGCGTTGTTTATGGTTGTTAGAGCTGAATCTTCTACTTTAGTTCAACACATTTTACTGAGCATCTCTGTGTCCCAAACCCTGCAGTGGGACTGAAGAGATAAGTGAAACCCAGTCCTTGTTCTCACATTGCTTGGAGTCTTGGGATGGGGAGAAGATGTATGGAATTCACTCTGCTCAGTGTAGAGGTTTAACCCCAACCCTTAACAGGTATTCACTAAACTTCACAAGTACTCATTCCTCCATGAGTGGAGGTATAGGCAGAAAGAAGCTCACAATCCAGTGTGATTCCCCTGATTCCCCAGCAGCTCTCAAGGGCAGGGCCCAGAGCCCCACCCTCCAGAGGCTTCCTGGGGGAGGGCATAGTTACTAGGTCTCCTGTGAGGGCTGCAGGCCCCCAAGGGCAGGATCCCTGGAGTCGGAGGGCTCCCTGACCTGGAGCCACCTCCTCTCCAGTGGAGGCCTTCCTCCCTCAACTGGCAGAAGCTTCTCTGATGAGGGGACCGCATTCTCCCCACACCCCACCCCTTCTCTCATATCTCACTAGCGCCTCACTAGAGCCTAGACGGGGGTGAGGGGGCCTCGGGCCTCACCAGCCATGCCCCCAAACCTGACATTGCCTTCTTAGATGCCTGTCTTTGAAACAATAGCTTCGGGTAAGAAGGGAAAGACAGCTGGGGCAGGCGGCAGATCAAGAACCACCAAGCTTTCGTTATTTGCCACAGCAGAAGGGGCAGCAATGCAGAGGATGCAAACCAGCCAGGCATCTACAGCTCACCCCATCTCAGGTTGGAATGTGTGATTTTGTTTTCCATAGCAGAAGGAGGTCCACATTACCATTTCTTTTTGCTTAGGGTCTTGTCTTTTGTCAGGGTCTTTTCTCCTGTCCCCTGCCCCTCCCTATCTGTGATTTGCTTTTAGACATGAAGATTCTTGAGGGGCAAGTAAAACTGGGAAGAGGGAGATAACACGAGAGAGTTCTGATACTATTTCAGCCTCTCTGGCCCCCATCCCAGCTCCCACCATCCAAGGAAAATGAAAGCTCTTGCCTACACAATGTACATCTGCAACCCAAAGCAGGACCCAGAGAATGAGCAGAGGCCTGGCGGATGGAAGGCGGCTGAAAGATGGTCACTCTCAGGTTCCCCAGAGTAGCTTCCTCCTGCTGTCAAATCTGGTGCTTCATCCAGATTTTCAAGGTCCTTGGGACTCTGGCTGTGTCCTTCTGGCACACCTGGTCCCCTGTATTCCGCCTGTTGTGATCAGGGATACACCTGTCAGCTCTCTAGCGAGCAGGATCTGAGGCCGTGGGACCCAGGATGGGTGAGTTTTTAAGAAAGGGTGGGAGGGAGGAGGACTAGCCTGGCAGTGAAGAGCTCAAGTGACAGAAGTGGGGAGGAAGGATTGATGGTGGCAGGCAGCCCAGGGCAGGACCGATGAGGCCTCGGAGTGCAACTCTGCCACTTCCTAGCTGCGTGACCTGCCTTCTTTGTGCTTCAGTTTCCTCACCTGTAAAGTGAGAATAATAATATACTTACTTCAAGAGGTTGTTGTGAGGATTAAATAAATTTAGAACAGTACCTGGTGCCTAGTGAGTTCTATGTGCATGTACACTATGATTTTTATTACTGTTATCTAAATGGTAAGGGACTGTCCGTACCAATCAGAGAGCTAGGAAATAAACTAAGGGAAGAAGAGGCCAACAGGTACTGATTTTGGGAACAGGTTCTCAGAGGGTGAGAAATCCATCAGGCAAGTCTCTCTGCATATTCCTGGCACAGAGCAAAGATAAAAATATACAAAGCTACTCCTGAATGTTGCCCTGAATAGTGTGTAGCTGGATAAGAAAGCAGGGAAGATGTGGAAACTACTGTAATCCATGGTAGAAAGCAACAGAAGCTATGAGCAACCCAGAGGAAGGACCACGTTGTAGCAGAGGTGTCATCAGAGCTGGGCCTTGATGTTTGAGAAGAAGGGAAGAAAGGCCTTCAGTCAGGGTGAACAGCATGGGCAAAGGCACTGAGGCAGCTCAGAGAACAGGGAATCTTGATTCAGTTCCAATTGACCGAGATCTACTGCGTGCTTTCCATGGACGGGGCACTGCCACAGGTTAGTCACTGCATTCAGTTTTGTCCACCACACTTTGAGGTTAGTATTATTATTCCCATTTTATAGAAGAGTAAACTGAGGACCAGAGAAGTCCCTGACCCAGGGTCACCCATTAGTCAATGAATGCTGGAGCCAGGCTTCTCACATTGAGATCACTAGGCAAAATTTGATGTAATGGCGGGGCTGGGGGTGGTGGCGGTCAGGGAAGCTTCCTGGGGAGGGGTCAAGAATGGGACATTTGTGCTGAGATCTGAAGGTGATGAGAAGTTCATCAGAGATGCTCAGGCAGAAGAAATAGCACATGCAAAGGCCCCAAGATGGGAGGAAGCAAGGTGCATCTAAGGAGCAGAAAGGCGGCCCTGGGGCCTGGACAGCAGGGAGCCAGAGGAAAACTTGATGAGACAGGCTAGGGATGCTCTGAGGGCCATGGGGCCCCATGGAGACTTTGGACTTTCTCCCAAGATCCTTGGGAAGCTAGCGGCAGCAGTGGGGGGTGTGACTGGTAGAGGGTGGAGGCAGCCCATCATGGATGCTCAGCTGAGTCTCCTTAAGCTCTAGTGAGCACTCCCCGTGGAGCTGTTGAGTCCACAGGAGCTCCAGACACGTGTTGGCCAGTGTGCCTCAGCATTTGGGACTGTGACCACCCTGCCTGGTGATCGGACAGTAGCCTCCACCTTAGCCTGGAGTGGTGGGTTTGAGATCAAGCGATGCTCAAACATCATGCTGTGGTTTCAGTGCTTTCTTGGGACTGGCTGATGCTTTTTTAAAAGATAAGATTCTGAGAAAGGGAGCAGCAGCTGATGTAACTTTGGCCGTAGTCCACAGGAGAGCAGGCCAGGAATTGTGGTTTTTTTCCCCCTCTGTCATCAATATCAAGGGCAGTAAAGTGGCAGGCTGCCCAACCAGGCTCCCACTGTCTCTGCAATCGGCCTGTTGACTCCCATCAAAAACAACTTTGTTTTCTTTTATTGGTATTTAGGGTTCATAAATCTCTGAGAAGAGTACATTCCCCAAGCATGAAAGCCACCTGCCATCAGGGGAGCGGGCCAGAGATCTTGTCGGGAGCCAAGGTCAGGGTGTCAGACTTGACATCACTTTTAGGAAATCCATTCTCTGGTTGGTTCGGTTTGGTCAGAAGCAAATGCCGACTGAGGGAAGAAACCAACACTTTGTAACTTAATGCCCCGTCCCTGAGAGCTTTTGTCCTCTTCCCTGTGGCCAGATTTCACTAATCCTGTCCTGGGGGTTGGGGGGTGGGGACACTGGGGGAGACAGGACTAGTCCTAGACAAAGCCTCTGGGGGGAGGGAAGGAGCACAGGGCTGCCGGCCTCCTCTCCCATCTGCTGCCCTCAACCAAACCCAAAGACAGAGGAGGTGGGACCTGAGGGCAAGAGGGAAGACCCATTTCTCTGAAAAGAATTTTCCCTGCCTCCAGTGGGTCCTTCTCTGAAAAGCTGCTCTCCCAGGGGTAGCACATCTCCCCAGTGCCCTAAGCTACCTGATCATGGGCTTGCCCTAACCTCCGCCTAGCTGAGTGATTTGGGGCAAATTACTTAACCTCCCAGAGGTATGATAATATCTATTTCACAGGGTTGGTGTGAGATTTAACTAAGTAATATAAAATTACTGGTGAGATACCTAGAATAGTGCCTGGAATATATCAGTGCTCAGTAAATATTTTTTCCCCTGTTACTCGTTGAGGGGAGAGAGCGTCCCAGCCAAATGTGGGTCCTGGTCTCTAACCATTCAATCAAGCAGTATCTATTGACTGCTGACTCTGAGCTAGATCTTGATTCAAGGCACTAAGGATACAGCAGTGAGCAGCGTCTCTCGGCACTTAGAAGACATAAGAATATTATAGAATATCAGCCACGTGACAATAAACAGATAAATATGTAACATGTTGGTGATAAGTGCTATGAGGACAGATGAAGAAGAATAAGGGGGATAAGAGTGACAGGGTGTCCTGGTAAGGGACAAGATGGCATTGAGACAGAGACCCGAATGACTTGAGGGAGTGAGCCCTGCGGGTAACCCAGGGAGGAGCTTTCCAGGCAGAGGGAACAGCCAGGGCAAAGATGCTAAGTGGGGACGGGTCTGACACATTCTAAGAACGGCAAGGGGGACAGAGTGGCTGCAGCAGAGGGATGGAGGGGGAGGACAGGAAATGAGGGGCAGAGGGAACCGGGTGGGGTCATGCAGGGCCTTGCAGGTAAGGATTTTTGCTTTGACTGGAAAACGATGGAGCGTATGGAGCTGAGGAGTGATTGGATCTGACAGGTCTTGGAAGGATCCTTCTGGCCATGTTTGCCCAAGAAGCACTGATGGTAGAGAAGGCCCTGAAGACACGACTTATGGCCTTAGCTTCACTGGCCCTCACCCCCTTGTCGGCCTGGGAGTGGTGGGTGGGTCTGGATTTCTTGACTGCCCAGCATGCCTTCCTCTTGTCAAGGTCACCTCCCTTTGCTGGGCTCAGATGCAGGAAAGGGAGGACCAAGGACCACCAGGGAACATCTCCAGGGGGCACCAGGGAGCCAGATAAAGTGTTGCCCCCCAGTCAGGGAATGTGTGTGGCCTGTGCATGTGTGTGCATGGATGTGTGTCTGTGTGTGGGCATGTGTGCATGCACATGTGTGCCTCTCTGTGTGTACATCCGTGCGTGTGCATGTGTGTGTGTCCATTCCTAGGACAGAGTTGGAGAGTTCCTCGTCTGCAACTCCACTTCTTCTTTGACCTCTCTCTGTCCACCTCCCAGCTGTGCACAGGTGACACTAGTGTCTCTCTCTGCTCTGTGACATGCCCTCATCGGCCAAGGACCTGTGCTCCTTCATCCCTCTGTGCTCACCCGACCAGACCCCTCTTCCCCAAGGCTGTCTGCTTCTAACCAGGATGATAAGTCCATTTGTGGGCTGGGCTTTGTAAATAAGAGTATGTAAATAGCATACTCTTCTTCCCCCACCCCCACTTAGGGCTATGACACTAAGTTCATGTGGCAGATTAGCAATCATGAAGACAGGGTTGGCAGCTACGTAGCCATTTGCTGTCACTGTCTGCTCCTGTATCCCCAGCAGGTACTGCTCACTGATCACACTAGTCTTGCCCACTGAGCCCAGACTTGACCTCAGAATCCTTCTTAACTCAGTGCTCCAGGCAACACTAATAATCAATTGACATGGATGAGTGAGAACACATGTCTAACATCCCTAATCTAAGGTGTTCTAGTGTTACCTCAGGGGACTCTAATTCTGGGACTCTAATGATGGAATTTTTGGCCACTGTATCCATTTGCTGAGCAGAAAAGAAAGTGTAGAAGAAACCTTTTGTTCCTGTGCAGTAGGCCTTATTCAAGTACATGCTCCAGGGCATCACTCTTGAACACTCAGACTCAGGGGGTCCATGCCAAGGGAAGGACAGAGGGACGCTCAAGGGTACTAGCCTCAGATTCAGAGTCCCTATCCAGCAGGCTTTGGGACCTTGGGCAGGTCAGTTCACCTCTCTGACCCTCGGCTTTCCCTTTGCTGCCCACATCACAGGGTTGTCGTGGAGATCAGATGATAGCAGGTATGTGAGTGTTCTGTGAAATTTATAAAGTGCCCTACACATGAAAGGAACGACAATGATATTCTGTCTACTCTGTTTTGTTCTGCTGATTGGTTTTCACTTATCTGAGAGTTTTGGCTCATGGTAGGATCCCACCCCTTAAATCCCATGGGTCCCAAGTTTGGTGGTCCTGTAGGTACTGATACGTAACGAGGCCAGACATGCCTGAAAATGCCTCGTGGAGGGAAGGAGTCGCACAGCAGGTACCTGAGGTCCTGGCTCTGATGCTGCTGCTGACCCACTGTGTACCCCTGGACAGCCTCTTAACCTCTCTGGGTCTGAACCCCCCTCTGCCAAATGTGGATGTTGCTTGCCCATTCCCCCGAAGTCCTGTGAGGGTAAATGATGGCAAATGTGAGGAGACCCAGAACCCTAAGCAGCATACAAGTGTGAATTGCTATTTCTTGTGATTCAGCACAAGAATGCCAAAGGGGTAAAGCTCTTTGCCCCAAGGCTCTCCACTAGGTGGAATCGGTTAATTGACCGATTAGGGGCCAAGGTGAAAGGGTTACGGGAATTTCTCTCTGCTTCGCCTCAGCTGCTCCAGCCGAGCAGTAGGCCAGGCGGAGCTTTGCGTGATTCAGAAGGAGGTGGTCAGCCAGCAGCGCTGGAGCCGTGGCCACTAGGACCCCAGGCTTGCTGGGGCGGTGGGGGGAGGCGAGAGAGGTGGGAAATCAGCTCCGTGACTCTAACAGGCAGAGGTGAGAGAAGGGAGAAGGAGAGGGAGGAGTGGGGAGCGAAGGAGGAGAGAGGAGGGAAAAGAGAAAAAGAAAACGGAAGAGGAGACCTGCAGAAGCTAGGAGCAGGGTTGGAGGAAGGAGTGATGGAGGTGGACGGGGACTGTCTCTTCCTTGTGGGACCAGGAATTCTCTCGGGAAGGGACTGGGTCTTCCCCTTCAGACCCGCCTGGTCTCTCTAAGAGTAGGTTTTATGCCTATGCCTCCCCTATCAGATTGGCTCCCCCAGGGCAGTGGCTGGGCCTTTGCCATCAGACTGTTGGCTCCCCAAACAGGAACTGGGGCTCCCCAGGGATAGGGGAACATACTCCATCCACAGCCAAGACCCTGGACCTCCACCTGCCTGACTCCTCTCCTCCCCACCCAGGGTTCACGGACACCTTCAACATGGACATCAAGAAGCCCCGAGTCATCCCCGGCTCCAGAGCCGCCTTCTTTGGCTACACGGTGCAGCAGCATGACATCAGCGGCAAGAAGTGGTGAGTGAGAGCTGCCGCCTCCACCGTAGCCCTGCACCGCCCCACACCCAGCCCCTGCATCGGCTGGCTGGCCGCACTGGCCCTCACGTGTAGACGCCCCCCTTGCCGGGGACTTGACTTCTTGTCATGGCAGGTCAGGGGCTGCCTAGGATCTGCCCCTGTCCATGAAATCATGAGCATCCCATGTCACAGGCCTTGATCTTCTCATCTGAGAAATGGGAATGAACACCCCTCCTTCTCCGGGTTATGGGACAGCACAAGTAGCAGGCACCTAGAACCAATAATTACCCCCTCCCATCCCCTCTCAGGGCCTCAGGGTCTCATCAGTGGGGGCAGTGCCTCTGGTCCTGGCGGCTGGGAGAGCTGTTGGGGAGCGGGGTGTCTCTGAGGGGATAGATGTGAGTGTGCTCAAAGCTAAAATACAGGAACAGTGGGGCAAAGGGAAGTGAGAGCAAGGCTGAGTGGCGGGGAAAGGGCCAGAGAGATCCCAAGGACCCCTCTGGGACGGGGGCGATCAAGAGGCGGGAAGGGTCTGCGTCTGATTTTTAATATAACTTTGTTGGATTATATTTTACATATTATATAATTTACTCATTTCAAGTGTCGATTCGGTGATTTTTTTTTTTTTTTTTTTTTAGCAGTAGTTTTGTTTTTTTTTAAATTAATTTATTTATTTTTATTTATTTTATTTTGGGCTGTGTTGGGTCTTCGTTTCTGTGCGAGGGCTTTCTCCAGTTGCGGCGAGTGGGGGCCACTCCTCATCGCGGTGCGCGGGCCTCTCACCATCGCGGCCTCTCCCGTTGCGGAGCACAGGCTCCAGACGCGCAGGCTCAGTAGTTGTGGCTCACGGGCTTAGTTGCTCCGCGGCATGTGGGATCTTCCCAGACCAGGGCTCGAACCCGTGTCCCCTGCATTGGCAGGCAGATTCCCAACCACTGCGCCACCAGGGAAGCCCCGGTGATTTTTTTTTTAAGTAAATTTACCAAGTTGTGCAGTTCATCAGTTGTAGAACATTTTCATCGCCCCAATAAGATCCCTCACGCACGTGTACCATTCATTGCCATTCTCCTCCTGCTGATTGGTTTTCAGCTGTCACAAGGCAAGGCTTTCCTTCCTTCCTGAGATGGAAAGGACTAGGCCTCTGCTTTGCCCTCTTAGAAGCCCTTGCTGAGTCAAGGGACCATGTGAACACTGACGATAAATGTCCTACCTGCCCTCTTCCCAATCTGGCCTCTGCCTACCCTCCCACCCTCTTCTCCTTTTGCTTCCCCCACCTCCTTTCCTGCGCTCAACACTCTACCACATTGCATTATTTCCATTTTTCCAGTTCTCCAGAGCTTCTTTGCACATTCTGTTCCCTCCTCCCGTGATGTCCTCTCCTACCTTCCTTCCCCACTCACCCTACCCTACCACTCAGATCTGACAAATTCTCTCATACATTGTTTTGTGAAGGAGTATCTTACTATCTTTCTACTGAGGTATAACTTAGATACAGTAAAGCATAGACACCTTAAGTGTCCAAACCAGTGAACTTTTACACATGTATATGCCCATTGTGATCACCCCCCAGAACATGATATAGAACATTTCCTGCTCCCTGGAAAGCTCCTTGTGCCTCCCACCCAGTCAGTTCCTCTCCAGGTAACCACTATTCTGACTCCTATCACCATAGATTGATTTAGCCTGTTTTTGAACTTCATATAGATGATATCACACATTAAGTACTCATTTGTACCTGACCTGTTTTACTCAACATTATGTCTTTGAGGTTTAACATACTGTTGAATGTTTCATACTTGATGTTTCTTCACTGATGTGTAATATTCTATGGTAGCAATGCACCACGTTTTATTTATTTATTCTACTATCAATGGATCTTTGGATTGTTTCCATTTTTGGCTATTTCAAGTAGAGATACTATTAACATTCTTATACACGTCTTCTGATGAACATATGCACTCATTTTTATCCGGTATATACTCAGGAATAGAATCACTGAGTTAAAGGGAAGGTATATGTTTAGCTTTTGTAGGACCTGCCAGGCATTTTTTCCCCAAATGGTTTACCAATTTAAACTCTTTTAGTAACATGGGAGTTCTAGTTGCTTCCCATCCTCACTAACACTTGGTATTATCAGTCGTTAATTTTAGCCATTCTGATGCTGTGTAGTGGTATCTAATTGTGGGTTTAATTGGCATTTTTCTAATGACTAATGATGTTGAGTAACCTTTTGTAAATTTACTGGCCATTTTGGTGTCCTATTTTGTGAAGTGTCCAATTGAGTCTTTTGCCCATTTTTTAAATTGTGTTGTGTGTCTTTTTCTTATTGATTTATAGGACTTTAAAAAATATATTCTATACACAAATCCTTTGTCAGAGAAAAATGTTGCAAAGAACTTCTCCCAGTCTATATCTTGCCTTTTCATTCTTTTAATGGTATCTTTTTATGAACAGAGTTAGTTCTTAACTTTAGTGAAGTCTAATTTATCTGTCTTTTTTATAGTTAGTGTTTCTTGTGTGTCCCATTTAAGAAATTTTTGCCTCTCCCAAGATCATGAAGATATTTTCCTTTGTTTTCTTCCAGAAGTTGATGATTTTGCTTTCTCATTTAAGTCAGTGATTCATCTCAAATTAATTTTTGTATGAGATGTGAGATAAAGATCTAAATTTTTTTTTAATATGGATATCCAATTGATCTGGCACCATTTGTTGAAAGACTATTTCCCCACTAAATTGTAGTGTCATCTTTGTTGAAAATCAGGTGACCCTATATGTATGGGTCTATTTCTAGCCTCTATTCTACTCCATAGAATAGAAAGCTGCCTTGGTTACTGTAGCTTCAAAGCAAGTCTTGAAGTTAGTGTGAGTTCTCCATATTTGTTCTTCTTTGACAAGATTGTTTTAGCTATACTAGGTCCTCTATATTTCCTTATGAATTTTAGACTAGGCTTGTCAATTTCCCCTAATCAAACTTGCTGAGATTTTGATTGGGATTGCATTAAATTTATAGATCAACTTGGGGAGAAATGAAACCGTGATAATACTGAGTCTTCCAAACCATGAACATGTATATCCCTCCATTTATTTAGTTTTTAAAAGATTTTCTCTCAATAATGCTTTGAAATTTTCAGTGTAAAACTCTTGCGTACCTTTTATTATATTAATTCCTAGGTATTCAATATTTTATGCTAATTAAAAATAGAATATTCTTTTTATTTTTTATTTATTTATTTGGTTGTGCCAGGTCTTAGTTGAAACAGGCAGGTTCCTTAGTTGCGGCTCATGGGGCTCCTTAGTTGCAGGTCGCCGGCTCCTTAGTTGCAGCACGTGGGCTCCTTAGTTGTGGCATGCAAACTCTTGGTTGCAGCATGCATGTGGGATCTAGTTCCCTGACCAGGGATCAAACCCGGGCCCCCTGCATTGGGAGCATGGAGTCTTAACCACTGCACCACCAGGGAAGTCCCTAAAATAGAATATTCTTATTTCATTTTCCAATCTTTTGCTAGTATAGAAAAATACAATTGACTTTTGTATATTTACATTATATCCAGCAACTTTACTAAATTCATTTATTATTTCTAATAGTTTGCTTGTAGATCCTTTTGAATTTTCTATGTATACAAGCAGATCATCTGAAGTAATTACTTTATTTCTTCTTTTCCAATCTTCATAGCTTTTATTTCTGTTTCTCTTGCCTAATTGCAATAGCCAGGACCTTCAGTACAAAATTGAATAGAAGTTGTGATCCCAAACATGATTTTCTTACTTCCCTTATTAGAGGGAAAACTTTCAATATTTCAGAATTAAATAAGATGTTAACTGTAGTTTATTGATTTGTTTTTTGTAGATACCTTCATATTAAGAAAGTTTTCTTCTATTCCTACTTTTCTGAGGTTTATTTGTGTGTGTTTGTCTCTGTGTGTGTGTATGTAATAGGTGGTGAATTTTATCAGATGCTTTTTCTGCAAAGATTGAGATATTATATGGTTCTCCTTTATTCTGTTAATATTAATTATATTCATTGATTTTTTTGAATATTAAGCCCAATTTGTATTCCTGGGATAAACTTGGTCACCACATATTCATATATATATATATACGTATATATGTGTGTATATATATATGTATATATACATAAATTGATTCTATTTATTAATATATTCTCAGGAACTTTATTTCTATGTACATGAGGTATATTGTGCAGCTAAATGCGTCCAATGTATTCTTAATTACAAATATTTTGTTTTGCAATTCCTGAATTTCCACTTGATTCTTTTTATAGACTCTAATTCTATTAAAGTAATCTATCTTTCTCCCATTTGCCCATCTTTGACTCTGTTTTTTAAAACATATTAATCACAGTTATTTTGAAGTCCTTCTTGGCTAACTCCAATATCTGGATCATCTCTGGGTCTACTTCTAGTGACTATTTTACCTTATGGTTATCAGTCACTTTTTCCTGATTCTTTGCCTGTTTAATATATATATTTTTATTCTATGCTGAACATTGTGAATTGTACATAGTAGAGGCTATAGATTGTGTTACCTTCCTTTAAGTACATTTTGTTCTGATGGGCAATTAAAATACTGGTGAAACCACCTAGCACTTACCACAGCTTGGTTTGGGCCTTGGTTAGGGCAGGTATCTGGTTTTGCTCTTACTTCTAGGGTGCAGCCTTTACTCCTAGGGCATAGATTTCCTGACGTCTCAACTGAAAGCCCACAGCAGTCATTAAAATGTCTCTATTCTGACTGGGCATGAACCCCAACATCTCCTAAGCACTGGGCAGCCTCTAAAATCTCTGCTCCCCGTGGCTCTTCTCTGATAGATTTTCCAGAATCTCACACTATGCATGCACAGCTTAGGGGTCAGCCAAGACCCTAAGGGGAAATGTTAGCAGAGTTTTGGGGGTCCTTTCTCTGTAGTGCTCTCCTTTCTGCCTGCTTCCACCAAATCCTAGTTATTTTTGCAGCCTCAGCCCCAATCACTGTTTCCTCTACCCAGCAAGACTGCTGCTATCTGACTGGACTCTATTTCCCTGTGCTGCAATAGGAAAGTGCCCTCAGAGAGAAAGCTGGGTAAATGTGGGTTTAGAGCCTGTACTTACCTTTGCTCAAGTATTGAGCTGTCTAGTGCTGTCTAATGCCTGAAAATAGTTGTTTCATGTATTTTATCTAGCTTTCATAGTTGTTTATGGCTGGAATTAAAAGTCCTCTTTCTTTTTTAAAAAAAAAAATTTATTTATTTATTTGTTTATTTATTTAGCTGTGCCGGGTCTTAGTTGTGGCACGCAAGACCTTCATTACGCATTTGGGATCTTCAGTTGTGGCATGCAGGATCTAGGTCCCTGACTAGGGGTTGAACCTGGGCCCTCTGCATTGGGAGCACAGAGTCTTAGCCACTGGACCACCAGGGAAGTCCCAAAGTCCTCTTTCATGTTCTTTAATCAACTTAAATATCATTTCCTCTGAGAAACCTTCTCTGACCATCCCTTCCCATCACTAGATTAGTTGTACCCATAGAATTCTGGATGTTCCTTTTCATAACATTTATCAAAATGGATAGTAATTGCCTATTTCCTTGTCTTTCTTCCTGAAATCAGGGGTATGCTCCCAGGAAATTAGTAGATGCTCAAAAGAACATACTTTGAGAGACTGAATTAATGGTTTGAGTCTCTCTCAACCAGCCCAGACATCAGATGCACAGCATCTGTGTTCTATACATGGTATGAATGGTCAAAGATTAAATGGAACTGACTTTTCCAAGACTGAACTTGTTTTGACCAATGTTTATTAAGCTTCTGTTAATAAATTTTACTAGACTCTGAAAAATTTTGGTATGGTTTCACTCTCAAATAACTCACAGACCAGTTGAGGAGTCGACACTAATATCCTTGAAATAATTTAAAAATAATGCAAGACAAAATACAACCTGGTGTTAATTATGTTCGTCTTTTTAAGACCACTTTCTCCATGAAGGCTTTCTGGATCCTTTTCCTAGCCTAGAATGGCCTTACCCTTCCTAAGTCCTCTCTCTGATGGCCCATATCATTTCCTACCTTGTGTTGGAGTCACTTATGCCCATGGCTCACCTCCCTTATCAGACACTAGCCTCATATCCCTGTGCATGAGAGCAGCCAGCAAGTTGTCTCACAGCAGAAACTCAGCCAGAGTTTGAAAGGAGAAATTTCTGTGGCTGAGGTCTCTGGGAGAGCTTCATAGAAGAGGCGCATTTGAATGGGGTCTTGGAGGTTGGGCTTAGATGAGCAGAATGGTACAATAGAATTGACTCGTGGTCACTCTTGCTGATCTGAGTGCAGCCGGAAGCATCATGGGAGCCACTGGACCAGAGCGTGTTTTCTGGCTGAGAGAAACAGAGAGGCCTTGGAGACCCAGGGAGCTGCACCTCCTGCAGAATAGACAGGAGCACACAGAACCTTTCAGGAATCCCTGTCCTCACTTGCATGGACCCCTCTGCATACCCTACTTGGTTGCTTCCCATCTCCACTTTCTCCCCAGGCCCCCATTTTTTCTCATCCCGTAGGCAGCATTCCAAGAGTTTTATCCAGACCTAAGACCCCATGGATGTGGATCAGGGGAAAAGACAGGTCGATGTCAATGTCATTTGGGGGACACCACCTGGCAGTTATGCACAGGGATGACTCCAGTGGTACATGTTGTTTGAAGTCCATGCCAGGAGGCACCTCAAAGGAAGGACAAGAGCAAGGGTTTGAAGTCCAAAGACGGCCACTTGGAGGAAGACCTTGGAAGAAGCTCTCTCATCCTCTCCACACCTCTATTTGCTCATGCACAAAATGGATATGAAATTACCTATCTCAGGGTGCTAGGCAAGATCAACAAATACCTAAAATTTGAATGTTATAATCAGTAAAGCAGGAAATGGAAGATTGGGTTGCTTGCACCCAGCAAGCAGCCAAATCTGAAATCAGGCCCCTGGTGACTTGGTCAGGAGGCTCACTTTGACCCAGGGTCTTCTGTCTCCTGGGTGTGGACCCAGCTTCCAACCCTTAAGGTAGAGCTGGCACATCTTGGTCTGCATCTCCTGGGCCTGCAGTGGGGCCAGGGAATCTGTGTTTTAAAGAATTCCCCAGGACTCTAGCAGGGAGACTGGGGCCTCCTGAGGATCACCATTTTCACTGAGGAGCGGGAGATGCCAGTGGGAAACAACATCACCCCCCAGCCCCCAGCCCAAAAATCCAGGTCCCAATATTGCCACAGAGAAGGACCCACCAGTTGTCTCCGACCACAGGCACCAATGAGGTCTGGCCCCCATTTATCAGGCTGTGAGCCTCCTTGAACATCAAGGGCACCAGACCCTGATGTAAATGGGTTGGAGGACAAGGGGACAGACCTAGTGGGGCTGCCACTTTATTCTCTTAACCCTTCACCTCCTGCCCACCACATTCCCAACTCAGAACTCAAACTCGGCAAAACTGACTGTGCTTCAGACATCTTGAACGGCTTTGCACATGTCTTGGTTTCAGCAACAATAACGACACTCACAGACACACAAAAAATGAAAAGAGAAGACAGATTCTTCTTGGGATGAGTATTCTCTGCCCCTGCTTTTTAAGCCCTTGTGTATTTTCAGAGAAATTTAATCCACATGACTCTAATGTATGTACATTGAAATCATTAAGTCAGTTGGTTTTCAAGACCGTTTGATGTCCCAGAAACTCTGGTGTAGGGTTTGCAGAGGGCCTCACCAAGGCTTTGGTCCACTGGAGCAGGAAGCCTCCTGGTGCTGAGAAAAAACAGAGCTGGGCCCCACAAATTTCCAATTTGTCACTGAAACTTTCACCCCAGAGAAAGAAGCCTCAGCTCTCAGGGAGGCGGCGCATTTCACCCTCTCCCCTCAAGGGTGCTGGGAAGCAGGAACCTGGTAGCCTCAGTGGGTTCCACAAGGGGAACCCTTTGGAACTCAGTGGGCTTTAAGAACAATAGGGCATGTGAATTCCCTGGGCCACAGGTTCGGGGATGTAAGCAACTTGTAAGAGAAGTAGGCTTGTCCCCATTTTACAGATGAGGCAACTGAGACTCCAAGAGAGATAACATAATAAGTGTCTGAGCTACATCTGGAACCCAGGTCTTGTTAGGCCCAAGACAGCACAGGGCAGAAGCAGCCCCAGCCCAGAGACTGACTGGGAAACTACAGTCAGACCGCAGCGGTGCCCCTCCTGACCAGCCACACTGCTGGCCCCATAAGAGTCGAGGATGTGATGTCCCAAGACCCAGCACTAGCAGATTCACATAAAAATGCTGAGTCCATTCAGAAAGAGAGGGTGTATATTCACAGAACCCCAAGCCCGGATGATAAATACCAAGAGAGGACACACAGAAAGGATCGCAGGAGTTCACGTGAGGGAGGGAATTACTAATTCAGCAGGACTAGGTGGGGGAGGGAATCGGGAGAGGGTTGTGGAGGAGGGGGCTTCCACATGGGTAGGATTTCTATGTGTAGAATAGACAGGGATGAGAAGAGTATAACAGATGGAAGGAACAGCACGGTAAGAGTACAGGGCTGGAAAAGAAGAGGTCACATTTAGAGAAAGGACACTGTCCCATGTGTCTGGAAGAGAAGGTATGGAAAGCAGAGCAGTAGACCAGACCAGAGGCTGGGAGAGGGAGGGCAGCACCACAGAGTTTCTTAAATACCAGAGTGCGGGGATTATATCTGGGAGGCAGTGGGGAGCCATTGGAGGTTTTAGAGCAGGAGGGTGGTTCACTAGAGTTCTAATTTTTAGGATGATCACTTACGCTACCATATGGGAGGAGATCCTGGAGGTGAGGAGTCTGGTGGGAAGGCTATAGAAGTCTAGGTGGGTGGAGGACCTAAGGGGTGGGGCTTGGAGGAAGGGGCCTGCTTTATGAGTGTCAATAGTTCATTCATTCATTCTTGAGAACCTGTGCTAGGTCCTGGGAATTCAACGGTGAACAAAACTTCAAAGTCCCTGTCCTGATGGGACTTTTCTTCTGGTGGGGCAAGACACATTATGAAGTTGCCCATCATCTGTCAGATGGTGACGTGTGCAATGGAGAAGCGTTAGGCAGGATAAGGGGGCTTGGGAGCAGCGGGTGGGAGGGAGGGCTGCTCCCTTATACAGGCCATCAGGCAGGGCCTCAGTGCTAGGGTGACAGCAGTCAGAGACCTAAAGAAAACGGAGAATCTGAGACAATCATGGATATCTGAGAAAAGAGTATTCCAGGCGGAGGGAATGGCAAGGGCAAAGGTCCTGAGGTGGGAAGATGCTTGGGATGTTCCAGGAACAGTGTGTGTGGCTGGAGCAGAGTGAGCCGGGCAAGAATGGAGGGGGGCGAAGTCAGAGATGAACCAGGATGAAGGATGACTGAGGACTTGTTTTGCTGACTGGGAAGATAGTGAAAAAGCAAAATCCAGCAACAGGAGACAGACTTTGGGGGAACGGGTGAGCTAATCTTTGGTCCCGTTGGTTTGAAGTATCCAAGGGTCAAAAGGGTGCAGCTGGACAGCTGGCAGCAGGGGACAGGGGCCTTCAGGTTGCCTGTTCCCAGACAGGGAGGTTGGGGTGCAGTGCTGTGAGGGCTTATCTGTGTGTGTCTCTCCCAGAAGCCGCCGAAGGGGCCTAGCTTGGGAGCTTGCAACTCTGGGCAAATGCTTTACAGGACCAGCCCTTGAGATGTACAAAAGACTCACGATGTACACTCATGCGCACAGAATAAGTCTAGAGTTCCTGCCAAGACTCATTGCAATGTACGCAAAACACCTGCAGTACCACTCTAGAGCGCTGGTCCTCAAGCCTCGGTGTGCATCAGAATCCCTTGGGGGGCTTGTTAAATCGGATCACTGGGCCCCGCCTCCAGAGTTCTGATTCCATAGGTCTAGGGTGGGACCTGCGAATTTGCTTCTAACAAGTTCCCAGGTGGCACTGGTGCTGCTGGGGCCCACACTCTGAGAACCACAGCCCTAGAGATTTCTATGCCCGGTTTCTTAAGTTGGTGACCCAGAGACAACTGGGAATGGGCTGGAGGTGGGGTTGGGAGGGCAGAGAAGAGGCTGTTTCTGAGAAGAGCTGCTCACACCTCATTCTCGTCATCCACCTGCAGCCGCTCCGTCCCTCTTAGCCCTTCCTCTGCTTTCCCTTACTTCTCAATTTTCTTTTTTCTTCTCTTGGCCCATTCCCTTTTCCTGATTTCTGCATTTCCTTCGCCGCTCCTTACTTCCTCAACTTTTCTTCCCCTCTGCCCCTTCAGCCCCCTCCCCTTCCCCATCCCTTCTCCCCTCCTCCCCTCCTCACTTCTTCCACTCCCCTCTTGGCTCCTGCACCAGAATCTCTGATGGACATGGGCAAGATAGGGGTTTAGAGGGTGACCAAAGCCAAGGGAGGCCACCGTGTCCCTGTACCCCGCTGCCCGCCCTGCTTCTGCGTGTAGCCACCAATGTTATTAGTTTCATGGGCCTGACTGCACCCTTGCGGGAAGGGGAAGGAGCCCAGCCCAGGCTTCCTGGCACCTGTCCACCTGACCTGAGGCACCATCCGCAGGGCACTACCTGGCGGTAACCCTGGCTGGGGCCGAGAGAGTTTGCACACAGAGAGGGACAGGGCAGTGAGAGGGTGGGTCCTGGAAGCCAAGAGAAAATGGAGAAAGGCGATCTGGCGGAGGGGAGACTGAGAAGGAAGTTAGATGCACTGGCTCTTGCGGAACGACACCACGGCCTTGGTCTCCGCGATTCTGGGGTGTCATGATGGGAAACAGAGGCTTCTCTTGGGCAAAAGGGAGCCTCTTAAACATAACTGTCATCACCCTCTGCAATGGAAGGACAGACTTGGTGGCCTGGCTCATCCAAAGTCACGAGGGGTCCTAGACAGCCTCCTGCCGCTTTGAAGGATCCTTTTGGATTCTTCTGCAATAATTGAACTCAGAGTTTGTGAGGTCAGATGCTGAAGGGCCTGTGTGATTGGGTGCCCTGCGGACGGACCTTGAGGCAGTAGGGAGGGAGATCCAGAGACCTGCCGGGCTCGGGCTCGGAAGCAAACCCTCCCCCCAGGGCAGCTCCTGCCAGCACCCCGCACCACCTCCACCTCCACCTCCACCCCTACCTCCTCCCAGAGACCTGGCACCACACAGGATGGGCATCCTCAGCCCCTAAGGTGGATAAACTTGGAATGCACCTGCCCGACACAGGTTCACACCCCATCTCTCCCCGGAGACCTCGCTGAAGACATGGTATCTTCACACACAGGGCTATCTCCTTAGCCTGAAAACAGAGTCACCATTGCTGGGGTCTTCGGGGGACCCTGATTCTCAGAGGCAGAGATGGGTTGAGAAGGGGCAGGGGGGCTGGGAGCAGGCCCACGAGGTACAGGTGGACACACAGTGAACACGGGTGGGCTTGGCCTTCAGGACTGCTCCCCCTGCTGAGAGGGGTCTTAGACATTATTTAGCCCCAATTCCTTATTTTACAAGCAAAGAAAGCGAGGCCCAGAGCTAGAAAGAGCCTACACCAAGGTCACCCTTGAAACCCAGGTCTCCTAAAACCCAGTCCAGCATTGTTTCTACTTCCTGTAGTATTTCCACCTGCTACATGTGCGAAAACTGCCAAAGGGTTAGTCCACCCACCATCCTGGGTCCCTTGTCTCAAGATCACTAGGTGATATCTACTTAAACTAAATACTAGTAGAATTTGGGTAAGGCATTAATTCTTCTACTATACCTTCATCTACTGACCTTCCCAGATAACAAGCTTGCATTTTCACTAGGATCTTTCATGTCTAAAACCCACTGATGATGGAATTTAGGGTTGACTGGAAAGGAAATCCATGAGGAATAAATCCACAAAAATTGGCTGGCAAGCCTAGGCCCAGGGGGTGATGCCCTTGGGCCCTGTCATTTCCTCCTTACCAACCCCAAGGTTTCCCAGCCTCTCATCTGTGGCCCTTTTCTGCAGAGTTATAGCAATGTCACAAAATGGGCACAGATCTTCAGCAGATAAGTGAAGGCACACTAGGGTGGCCCTTACTGCAGGAAAAGCCTAGGCTTCAGAACCACACAAACCTGGGCTCAGCCACTTTCCAAGCCATGGGAACTTGAGCACATCACATCCACGTACTAGGCCACAGTTTCCTTATCTGTAAAATGGGCACAATGATGCAAACCCCCAAGAGTACTTTGAGGAAGAAATAGGAGATGGTGTGTGAAGTGTCTACCATGGGCAGATGCTGGGTAAGTTAATTCCCTTTGCGGGACTGTTCCTCAAGAAAGGATATGGTGTCCAGGAGAGGTTTCCAGGAAAAGGACCCCTGGGGCCAGTTTTTTGGGCAGAATGACAGATCTTATCCAAGTCGTCCCCCCTCCTCGGTGACAGTTGTCAGGGCTGGGGCAGCCTCAGACTTTGTTGCTGTGGAAATCTCACTAAGGAACATCCTAAGCTCTTTTCCTAGCTTGGGCCCCCAGAGCGGGCTCCCAACACCACAGTGCATAAATGCCCTCTGCTATTTTCTCTTGGAACAAATAAAATCCGGCACCATGACTCATGCTGGTTAACAGATAAATCACTACAGAAGCAAAGCCCAGGATGGGATGAAACCACCCAACACACACGAGAGAGAGGAAGAAAGAGAGACAAACTGTAGTCATTGGGGAAATGTTGGCCCAGGGCCTGGGGCCAAGCCACCCAGCAGACCCTGGCAGGCAGGCAGCACATGGACAAGAAAAGAGTGAGCCACAGAGGGCTGGACAGTTATCCAGACAGTCACCCTCACAGGCAGGAGCTGGGGGCTCCTTCCAGCCCTCAAAAACGCAAAGCAGCATTGAGAGCAGCCAGGGAAAGCCTGTTGCCCCAGAACGAGCCAGAATTCTCGGGGCAGTGTGAGTATTTAAGACGCAGCCTGCAAATGACCCCCCATCTCCAGGAGATTTGTTTTCTCTTCTCTGCTAGCTCTCTCTCATGCTCTCTCCTTTTTTCTTTTTTCTTTTTTTTTCTTTTTTTAAATACCAAACCAACACAGGAAAAGTCCTAGACTTGAGGAGTATGTCAGCGAGGGCCCAGGTAACCTCTGACACACTCGCGACCTGGTCAACCAGAGTCAGAGCAAAGGCCAGTCCTCAGGGCCATAGAATGACCATAGTGCTGATCCAGGCGGGGCAGGGAGCCAACTTCTACGTG
This sequence comes from Eubalaena glacialis, assembly GCF_028564815.1. Lineage (NCBI taxonomy): Eukaryota > Metazoa > Chordata > Mammalia > Artiodactyla > Balaenidae > Eubalaena > Eubalaena glacialis. Next base: position 67,884,386 of record NC_083717.1, read on the forward strand.
CTTTGGGGGTAAGAGGCACAATCTCGGTAGTGGAAACATTGAAAGGAAAGTCTCCTGGTTTCTAACCTCTAAGAAAGAAAATAAATCTAATTTGGGCAGTTCGGGGAAGCCAGAGAGACTTGCCAGCTCAGCATCTCCTCCACCCGCCATGCCCTCCATCCCCCTCATCAGCAGCCTGTGGCTCTTCCACCCCCCTCCCTCCTCTGCCGCCAACACTGTTCCTTCTGTGACCCCAATGTCCTTCCTAAGACCAGAACAGGAGAGGGAAGGGGAGCTCCTCACATGAGTTGGAAAATAAACTCATGCTGAAATTCACTCCATCTTGAGAATGGCTTTATAATTTCACAGGCTTGAATTTTTACGACTGGTATTCAGTTTTTAATCGCTCCTTGGCACTTTATCTGCAGTTATCATAGCTGACACTAGGGGGAGCAAGGCTGCCTGGTAACAGCTCTTCTCTCCAGTCATCTAAGCTTCCCATGGATGCCACTAAGGACCACACCTGCTTCCATTCGGTTAGGCTACAAGATGTGAAAAACTAAATTCCTTATTGAAAACCACAAAGAGGAATAAACATGTTTTAAAGTTACGTACAATTAGAAAATCAAATCAGCAGGCTATACGTGCTTTTTCCTCACTAATGTTAACTGTGATCCATCACTAACCTAACCCTTGTTTTCTCCAGGCTTGGATAGAATACCTTCTTCTAACTTTCCCTGACTATTTTGTGAAGAATCAAGGGCCCCTCGGGATTTCAAACTCGTGCAGCTGTTTTTTCCTTCTCTTTCAGCAACTTCTCTTCCACACAGTAGCAAGACTCAGATACACAGCCAATGGCAAAGGCTTCTTATTGTTTTGAGACCATCTTGACAAGGTTTCTGTCATTTTCTGTTGAGTTCCTAAATCCTCCTCACTTTCTCTCTTGAATCACTTCTTCCTGATTTAGCTGTGATGAGTCACCCTGAGCCAATAATGCAGAGAGACAGAGAGAGAGAGAGTAGTAGAAAAAGCCAGTTAAGAGAAATGGAAAATGAAATGGGGAAGAGGGAAGAGGAGAGAAGATGGGATGGGGAGTAAAGAGCTCAGAAAGTAAGGAGAGAAAGGGGGCTGTGAGCCCCAGGGGTAGGGCTTGCTTTTACTCGTCTCTGCATGTTTGGTGCTAGGTACAGGCCCACAGGAGGAGAAGGAGAGAATGGTTCTAGGAGTCTGCATTCTAAATCTCAGGGAAGCCCAAAGCTGGACGCTGTTGTTATAAAGAGTCTGGGGACGGTGGCCGCACGTGGGAGAGGTGGAGATTTCCTGGCTTTTTCTTTCCCCTGCAAACCTTAGAAGGGCCTGGCTGAAATGAAGTCAGGCAGAGGGCAGGAGGGTGGTGGACAGTGGCTTGGCACACCTGGGATGGCTCTACCTGCGACAGCAGCTCCCCTCTGTGCTCTCCCCTCTGCCTCTCCCCAACCTCTGAGCCAAGGATTTTTTTTTTAACATCTTTATTGCAGTATAATTGCTGTACAATGGTGTGTTAGTTTCTGCTTTATAACAAAGTGAATCAGCTATACATATACATACATCCCCATATCTCCTCCTTCTTGGGTCTCCCTCCCACCCTCCCTATCCCACCCCTCTAGGTGGACACAAAGCACTGAGCTGATCTCCCTGTGCTATGCGGCTGCTTCCCACTAGCTATCTATTTTACATTTGGTAGTGTATATATGTCCATGCCACTCTCTCACTTTGTCCCAGCTTACCCTTCCCCCTCCCTCAAGTCCCTTCTCTAGTAGGTCTGCATCTTTATTCCTGTCCTGCCCCTAGGTTTTTCAGAACCTTTTTTTTTTTTTTTTAGATTCTATGTATATGTGTTAGCATACGGTATTTGTTTTTCTCTTTCCGACTTACTTCATTCTGTATGACAGACTCTAGGTCCATCCACCTCACTACAAATAACTCAATTTCATTTCTTTTTATGGCTGAGTAATATTCCATTGTATATATGTGCCACATCTTTATCCATTCATCTGTCGATGGACACTTAGGTTGCTTCCATGTCCTGGCTATTGTAAATAGAGCTGCAATGAACATTGTGGTACATGACTCTTTCTGAATTATGGCTTTCTCAGGGTATATGCCCAGTAGTGGGATTGCTGGGACATATGGTAGTTCTATTTTTAGTTTTTTAAGGGACCTCCATACTGTTCTCCATAGTGGCTGTATCGATTTACATTCCCACCAACAGTGCAAGAGGGTTCCCTTTTCTCCACACCCTCTCCAGCATTTATTGTTTGTAGATTTTTTGATGATGGCCATTCTGACTGGTGTGAGGTGATACCTCATTGTAGTTTTGATTTGCATTTCTCTAATGATTAGTGATGTTGAGCATCCTTTCATGTGTGTGTTGGCAATCTGTATACTTCTTTGGAGAAATGTCTATTTAGGTCTTCTGCCCATTTTTGGATTGGGTTGTTTGGTTTTTGATATTGAGCTGCATGAGCTGCTTGTAAATTTTGGAGATTAATCCTTTGTCAGTTGCTTCATTTGCAAATATTTTCTCCCATTCTGAGGGTTGTCTTTTCGTCTTGCTTATGTTTTCCTTTGCTGTGCAAAAGCTTTGAAGTTTCATTAGGTCCCATTTGTTTATTTTTGTTTTTATTTCCATTACTCTAGGAGGTGGGTCAAAAAGGATCTTGCTGTGATTTATGTCATAGAGTGTTCTGCCTATGTTTTCCTCTAAGAGTTTCATAGTGTCTGGCCTTACATTTAGGTCTTTAATCCATTTTGAGTTTATTTTTGTGTATGGTGTTAGGGAGTGTTCTAATTTCATTCTTTTACATGTAGCTGTCCAGTTTTCCCAGCACCAATTATTTAAGAGGCTGTCTTTTCTCCATTGTATATTCTTGCCTCCTTTATCAAAAATAATGTGACCATAGGGTGTGGGTTTATCTCTGGGCTTTCTATCCTGTTCCATGGATCTATATTTCTGTTTTTGTGCCAGTACCATAGTGTCTTGATTACTGTAGCTTTGTAGTATAGTCTGAAGTCCGGGAGCCTGATTCCTCCAGCTCCATTTTTCTTTCTCAAGATTGCTTTGGCTATTTGGGGTCTTTTGTGTTTCCATACAAATTGTGAAATGTTTTGTTCTAGTTCTGTGAAAAATGCCATTGGTAGTTTGATAGGGGTTGCATTGAATCGGTAGATTGCTTTGGGTAGTATAGTCATTTTCACAATGTTGATTCTTCCAATCCAAGAACATGGTATATCTCTCCATCTGTTTGTATCATCTTTAATTTCTTTCATCAGTGTCTTATAGTTTTCTGCATACAGGTCTTTTGTCTCCTTAGGTAGGTTTATTCCTAAGTATTTGATTCTTTTTGTTGCAGTGGTAAATGGGAGTGTTTCCTTAATTTCTCTTTCAGATTTTTCATCATTAGTGTATAGGAATGCAAGAGATTTCTGTGCATTAATTTTGTATCCTGCTACTTTACCAAATTCATTGATTAGCTCTAATAGTTTTCTGGTAGCATCTTTAGGATTCTCTATATACTATCATGTCATCTGCAAACAGTGACAGCTTTACTTTTTTCCAATTTGGATTCCTTTTATTTCTTTTTCTTCTCTGATTGCTGTGGCTAAAACTTCCAAAACTGTGTTGAATAATAGTGGTGAGAGTGGACAACCTTGTCTTGTTCCTGATCTTAGTGGAAATGGTTTCAGTTTTTCACCATTGAGAACGATGTTGGCTGTGGGTTTGGCATATATGGCCTTTATTATGTTGAGGTAAGTTCCCTCTATGCCTACTTTCTGGAGGGTTTTTATCATAAATGGGTGTTGAATTTTGTCAAAAGCTTTTTCTGCATCTATTGAGATTATCATATGGTTTTTCTCCTTCAATTTGTTAATATGGATTATCACATTGATTGATTTGCGTATATTGAAGAACCCTTGAATTAGTGTGCTAAATCCCGCTTGATCATGGTATATGATCCTTTTAATGTGCTGTTGGAGTCTGTTTGCTAGTATTTTATTGGGGATTTTTTCATCTATGTTCATCAGTGATATTGGCCTGTAGTTTTCTTTCTTTGTGACATCTTTGTCTGGTTTTGGTATCAGGGTGATGGTGGCCTCGTAGAAGGAGTTTGGGAGTGTTCCTCCCTCTGCTATATTTTGGAAGAGTTTGAGAAGGATAGGTGTTAGCTCTTCTGTAAATGTTTGATAGAATTCGCCTGGGAAGCCATCTGGTCCTGGACTTTTGTTTGTTGGAAGATTTTTAATCACAGTCTCAATTTCAGTGCTTGTGATTGGTCTGTTTATATTTTCTATTTCTTCCTGGTTCAGTCTCGGAAGGTTATGCTTTTCTAAGAATTTGTCCATTTCTTCCAGGTTGTCCATTTTATTGGCATAGAGTTGCTTGTAGTAATCTCTCATGATCCTTTGTATTTCTGCAGGATCAGTTGTTACTTCTCCTTTTTCATTTCTAATTCTATTGATTTGAGTCTTCTCCCTTTTCTTCTTGATGAGTCTGGCTAATGGTTTATCAATTTTGTTTATCTTCTCAAAGAACCAGCTTTTAGTTTTATTGAAATTTGCTATTGTTTCCTTCGTTTCTTTTTCATTTATTTCTGATCTAATCTTTATGATTTCTTTCCTTCTGCTAACTTTGGGGGGGTTTTTTTTTGTTCTTCTTTCTCTAATTGCTTTAGGTATAAGGTTAGGTTGTTTATTTGAGATGTTTCTTGTTTCTTGAGGTAGGATTGTATTGCTATAAACTTCCCTCTTAGAACTGCTTTTGCTGCATCCCATAGGTTTTGGGTCATCGTGTTTTCATTGTCATTTGTTTCTAGGTATTTTTTGATTTCCTCTTTGATTTCTTCAGTGATCTCTTGGTTATTTAGTAGTGTATTGTTTAGCCTCCATGTATTTGTATTTTTTACAGATTTTTTTTCCTGTAATTGATATCTAGTCTCATAGCGTTGTGGTCGGAAAAGATACTTGATACGATTTCAATGTTTTTAAATTTACCAAGGCTTGATTTGTGACCCAAGATATGATCTATCCTGGAGAATGTTCCATGAGCACTTGAGAAGAAAGTGTATTCTGTTGTTTTTTGAATGGAATGTCTTATAAATATCAATTAAGTCCATCTTGTTTAATGTATCATTTAAAGCTTGTGTTTCCTTATTTATTTTCATTTTGGATGATCTGTCCATTGGTGAAAGTGGGGTGTTAAAGTCCCCTACTATGAAATCTGTCGATTTCCCCTTTTATGGCTGTTAGCATTTGCCTTATGTATTGAGGCATTCCTATGTTGTGTGCATAAATATTTACAATTGTTATATCCTCTTCTTGGATTGATCCCTTGATCATTATGTAGTGTCCTTCTTTGTCTCTTGTAATAGTCTTTATTTTAAAGTCTATTCTGTCTGATATGAGAATTGCTACTCCAGCTTTCTTTTGATTTCCATTTGCATGGAATATCTTTTTCCATCCCCTCACTTTCCATCTGTATGTGTCCTTAGGTCTGAAGTGGGTCTGTTGTAGACAGCATATATATGGGTCTTGTTTTTGTATCCATTCAGCCAGTCTATGTCTTTTGGTTGGAGCATTTAATCCATTTACATTTAAGGTAGTTATCGATATGTATGTTCCTATTACCATTTTCTTAACTGTTTTGGGTTTGTTATTGTAGGTCTTTTCCTTCTCTTGTGTTTCCTGCCTAGAGAAGTTCCTTTAGCATTTGTTGTAAAGCTGGTTTGGATGTGCTGAATTCTCTTAGCTTTTCCTTGTCTATAAAGGTTCTAATTTCTCCGCAAATCTGTATGAGATGCTTGCTGGGTAGAGTAATTTCGGTTATAGGTTTTTCCCTTTCATCACTTTAAATATGTCCTGCCATATATGTCCTCAACTCTCCCTTCTGGCTTGCAGAGTTTCTGCTGAAAGATCAGCTGTTAACCTTATGGGAATTCCTTTGTATGTTATTTGTTGTTTTTCCCTTGCTGCTTTTAATATTTTTTCTTGGTATTTAATTTTTGATAGTTTGATTAATATGTGTCTTGGCATGTTTCTCCTTGGATTTATTCTGTATGGGACTCTCTGTGCTTCCTGGACTTGATTGACTATTTCCTTTCCCATATTAGGGAAGTTTTCAACTATAATCTCCTCAAATATTTTCTCAGTCCCTTTCTTTTTCTCTTCTTCATCTGGGACCCCTATAATTCTAATGTTGGTGTGTTTAATGTTGTCCCAGAGGTCTCTGAGAGTGTCCTCAATTCTTTTCATTCTTTTTTCTTTATTCTGCTCTGAGGTAGTTATTTCCACTATTTTATCTTCCAGGTCACTTATCTGTTCTTCTGCCTCAGTTATTCTGCTATTGATTCCTTCTAGAGAATTTTTAATTTCATTTATTGTGTTGTTCATCATTGTTTGTTTGCTCTTTAGTTCTTCTTGTTAAACGTTTCTTGTATTTTCTCCATTCTATTTCCAAGATTTTGGATCATCTTTACTATCATTACTCTGAATTCTTTTTCAGGTAGACTGCCTATTTCCTCTTCATTTGTTTGGTCTGATGGGTTTTTACCTTGCTCCTTCATCTGCTGTGTGTTTCTCTGTCTTCTCATTTTGCTTAACTTACTGTGTTTGGGTCTCCTTTTCACAGGCTGCAGGTTTGCAGTTCCTTTTGTTTTTGGTGTCTGCCCCCAGTGGCTAAGGTTCATTTAGTGGGTTTTGTAGGCTTCCTGGTGGAGGGGACTGGTGCCTGTGTTCTGGTGGATGAGGCTGTATCTTGTCTTTCTGGTGGGCTGGACCGCATCCGGTAGTATATTTTGGGGTGTCTGTGACCTTATTATGATTTTAGGCAGCCTCTCTGCTAATGGGTGGGGTTGTGTTCCTGTCTTGCTAATTGTTTGGCATAGGGTGTCCAGCACTGTAGCTTGCTGGTCATTGAGTGGAGCTGGGTCTTAGCGTTGAGATGGAGATCTCTGGGAGAACTTTTGCCGTTTGATATTACGTGGAGCCGGGAGGTCTCTGGTGGACCAATGTCCTGAACTCGGCTCTCCCACCTCAGAAGCACAGGCCTGACACCTGGCCAGAGCACCAAGACCCTGTCAGCCACACGTGAGCCAAGGATTTTGTAACCCAAGGAGGAGGACGTTTCCAAAAATGTCATGACAGCCTTCGCTCTCCAGTGGTTCAAGTGAGTCCTCAGCCTTTGTTTCTTCATGGCTTCTCAAAATGAGAGTAATGCTGTCAGAGTAGCCGTTACTCACGGTCCGGAAGGGGGAGGAGAGAAAGCAATCTGAGCTTTAACCCAACTGAAGAAAGTACTTCGAAGGATTCGGCAGAGTCAATGATTCCCCGAGGCAGCTCAGGGCTCCCTGATGTAACACAGGGCTGGCTTCTGTGTACTCTGCTCTCCTACACCCCATCCACCCCCCAGAGATGGGGAGAGGACCAGGAGGGAGAGAGAGGCCAAGGAGCTGCCCCTTAGCCAGCTGTGTGACCTGGGTGAGTGACCTAGCTTCTCTGGGCTACAGTTTCCTCAGCTTCAACACAAGACTGCTGTCTCTCTCTCACAGGACTCTTGCGAGGATTAAGTAAGTTAATGTCAGGGGAAGCGCCTAGCACGATCCCTGACACATACTAAACACAGCCCCCCAAACATTCGTGCTTGCATGCTTTCATTTATTTACTTGTTTATATAAAGTGCTTTGAAAGTAGATGAACGCATGACCCACTTTTGTCAACTCTTCTTATTGGGGCACCCTGTCCCCAATTCCATTATTTCAAAGCCTGATGATCACCTGATAATATAATCTAGGGACTCCCGAAGCTGGCAGAATAGAATTGCCTGTGAAAGTTAAAAAAGAATACAGATTCCTCAGCCCAATCCAAGACAACAAAATCAGACTCTCTAGAGTTAGGAATCTATACTTTTAAACATCCCCAGGCAAGTCTAATGCCCAGCCAGGTTCTGAAACCACTAAATCCTTTTTTAAGAGTCTGTGAGTTCCCATGCATTCAGGGGTTAGCTCCTTTCCAGGCTTATGTGGAGAGTGACCCTCACTGCCTGAATCCAAAGGAGTGACCAATGGCAGGAATATAGAGACCAGAAAGCAGGTAGGGATGACCTGATGAGGGGGGACAATGTGATGCTTCTCAACCAGGTAGGCATCTAACCATCTGTCTAGACTTCAGGCCACTTATGTAGAGTTCTCTGGGCAAGTGAGGGGAGAATGGAGCAGATTTGGAATGTCAGGGAGGTGTGGGTGGCGAGGAAGACAAGGAATGAGTGATGCGAGCCTGTTTTGAGAATGACTCCACCACAAGCTCTGTGAAGACGGGGACTTGTCTGTCCCTCCCAGGCCCAGCCTTCACCGCGGAAGACACGTTAGATAACGCACTTAAGTGCTGGCACCATCAGGACCCAGCTGTCAGTCCTCCCTGCAGGACTCAGCCCCTTCTTCACCTGAATGACATCTATCTACCTGGGAGCCTCCATCCAGGAGTTGCCTGCTCCAGGAAGCCTTCCCAGATGTCTGAGCGAGGGCTCCTCCTCTGTGCCCCGCCCCCGCCCCATCTCGCAACAATGTTCTCCACACTCTCAGCCCCACCACACCACTAAGGGTGTAAACTATGCTTCATTCGCCTTCAGTCCATAGTGCCTGGCACAGAGCAAGGGCTCAATAACTATTTATTTGGATTGAAATTGTCCAAGCGTCTCTTTGTACAGATGAGGAAACTGATGCCCAGAGAGGGCAGGTGGATCACCCCAGATCACTTAGCCCATCCGGGAATAGATCAGAGCTCACCACAGACAGGTCAACAGGTCCAGGACGGAAAAAGAGTATCTGTCCTTTCGCCTCCAGGCCCTCTCCTCTTGTTTGACCTCATCTGAGTCCACGTGGCTGGTGGAAAGAACCATGGACACAATCAGAATACCGGGTGTCCCAGTCGTGCCTCAGCCTCTACCCAGAGAATCTGGACATTCTCTGGGCCTTGTTTTCTTCTGCAGTCTGATGGGACTACCTCTCCTCGTCTGGCTGCCTCCCCTGGCTGTGGGTAGGATGAAACAAGCAGTTCGGCGTGTACACTGGTCACATACAAACTATCACCATCCTAATTATGAGCCAAAGGAAACAGGCCCACCCAGGATGCAGAAGAGACACATACCAAGAAATTAAAACTATACATTCCACTGAGAAACATCTGCCCACACTATTGCTATGTTTACGTTTCATTTCCAGAGGAAAGAGTTGTGATAAAACTGGGGGGGACGGGGGGAGGGGAGACTCAGCATGACTTGGAAAAACAAGCAAGAGTTTATCAGACATTTTGAAAAGAGAAGGGATTTTTACACTGTGGACACAGCCTCTCTGGAGGGACATCAGACCACAGCCACTTTCCTGGGGAGAGCTGGGCCAAGGGCACCCCAAGGTTGGTGGTCCCTCTGCAGATGGCACCCAGAAGAGCTCAGCCCAGCTCTGCTCCCAGCTACATCCCAAGCAGAGTGAAGATTCAGCTTGTCTTTGAAAAATGAGCAGCCTCCTCATTTTCACTCAACAAACAGTTATTGAGCCTTGACTGTGTTCAAGGTACTTTGACCAGCACTGAGGGGGAAATTTAAAGATGGATCACGGTCTCTCTCTGCTATCTAGAGGCAGATTATCTAAAGGAGAGAAAAAAACAGACAAGAGAGGTACAAAGCATCACGGGAACTGAGGGAGAGCTTTCAGCTGAGAGATCAAGGGGTGCTTCCTGGAGGAAGAGGCACTGAAGCCAGTTCAGTGGAACTGGAGTGGAATGGAGCCAGTTCAGCGGTTTGGGATGAGGGGACCGCACGCACAGAGGCAGGAATGAGAATGCCAGGTGTGGTGAAAAAAGGACAGCAGCCCTGTGAGACTTGGCATCAGGCTGTGAGGAGGGGAGGGCATTGAGCTAGATGGCACAAACTGGCCACTCTCTTTTTGACGGTCAGTGGGTCAGGATCTCATTTTCCCTTCAAATGGGTTGAAAATGTGCTTTGCAGTCACCTTCCCTCCCTCTTTGCTCTTCTGTTTTAAGTACTTCTGCACATCAGGGGGAAAATGCTGTCTGGATGTAAGCTGAGGTGGACCCAGAAGTTTCCAGGAACAAGGCAGAGAGCCAATCTTGTGAAATCAACAGCTGTGATGATGCTTGTCAGCGGGCTCTGTGCCCAAGATGACAGGGCAGCTCTGGGGCCAGCCTGCACGGTGACAGGCACATGCTTTGTACCCACTCCTGGCACTGCTATGCATCGCCACTGGTGCACAGGCGGGTTTTTATTCATTCGTATTGATAAAGGCCTTGTGCAATGGGAAAAAATTTTTAAAGCACCTAAACAGTTATCAATAGGAAAAGGGATGAAACTATTTAAATATCCATCAATAGGAGAATGATTAAAAACAAAAAAATAACACTGTGCAAACGGTATAAAGGATGAGGCAGAGCTATACTATCCATCTATACCAGGGCCGCCCCTCACATCCAAGGGGCCTGAGTCAAGAAAACAAACGGGGGCTCCAGCCCACAGCCCACCATCTTTTCTTCCCACCTATAGTTCCCTCTTGGTGATCAAGGGGCCTCACATGTGTGGACACCCCACCCTATACATCCAAGCTCTGTCCACACCCCCAGCAAGCAGCCACTCCTTGGTACCCCATCAGTGGTATGATTCACCATCAGAAAGACAGATCCAGGGAAGAAGCCTGTCCTGAGCTGTTGAAGCAGGAGACTCTGGCATCCCAGTGACCCAGAGTGGGGGGATGTGGGCTCTAGGTGCCTGTCCCCTTGACCCCTAGGACTCCTCACCCCATAGAAAGAGGAACAGCCAGAGAAGGGTCAGTGCAGGGCCCAGGGCAGGGGCCCCAGTGGCCAGGTCTAAGTGTGGAATTGATATATACTGACATGGAAAGTATAAAATAATTAAGTGAAAAAAGCACACTGCAGAACCATGTGTGTAGAATGATTTCATTTTTTTAAATTTCCTACATAAACTCTTAGAAGGTTTTCTGCATCCCTGCTGCTAATGGTAGTTATCTGTAGAGGGCTGGGTTAAGAAGGGAAGTGAAAAAAGCCTTGCACATTATACTTTGCACAGTTCTGTGCTATGAACATTAAACAAGCATGTATTATTTTTATAATCTAAAAAAATTCTTAAATAATACTTTTTAAATGTTACTACTTTTTTGTACCAGTTAAAGTATTTCTTATGTGTTTTCTTGTGACCAAAAGAAACAAAACAAAATTTTTTGAAAATCCAATCCTGGATCATTCCTAGACAGTCAAGGAGGTTGCTGTGGTCATGACCCCCAGATGTAGTAAAAATTCCCCAGACACACACGTTTCTCCACATGTCCAAAGGGCGTCCTATCTGCTTCTTCAGCAGATCTTTCATACAAGGGCTCCCAATCCTGTCTGCACATCTGGGAGCTTCTACAAATAGATTCCCAGGTCCCATCCCCCAACTGGCTGAATTAGAATCTTCTGGAGGTTGTGCCCAGAAATCTGCATTTGTAACTCCCCAGGTGATTCTGATGACCCTCGAAACCCTGGGTGGTAAGTAGCCCAGGCAACGGTTCAGTCCCATTTGGTAGATGAGAACACTGAGGCCCAGGACAGTTAACAGCCTTGTCTCAGGGCAGGATGGGCAGTCTGTTGGTTCTTCTGCTAGAGCTGGTTCTTCTTCTCTCCCAGCTGAGTTAACAGGTACTGGAAGACAAAAGGGGGCTTGCTGTCAGCGGTCCCAATTTGCAGGCTATCAGATTGCAGCGGTCCCACTATGCCAGGTGATTAGCTAATTTGTTCAACAACTATATTTGGAGGACCTACTCTGTGCCAGGCACTGTTCTGGGTATTTAGAGCTGCAAACCTGACCAACAAGGTCCTAGCTCCCTTGCATATCAAATTCTGAGAGCTAAGGATGATTAAAAGGCATATGAAGAAGGCAGCATCCGAGAATGCAAAGTGCTATGAGGAAGATAAGGCAGGGTGGGGAGGTGGGGAGTGACAGGTGGTCCGGAAAGGCCTCTTTGGGGAGGTGACATTGGAGCTGAGCCCTAAATGATGACCCGGCTGTGCCCAGCATTCATAGCAGCCTTGGTAAAAGTGGGGACAGACAGGTGAGCAGCAGTGAGATAATATAGAGCCTCAGAAGACATGATGAAGGGGATGGATTATACTGGAATGGATTTGGGGCTTTGAGCCCAGCGAGGGTTGTGGTCGCCATGCCTCTGCTTCCCCTACATGGTGCTTCTCAAACATGAGTGAGTATCTGCATCCCCTGGAGGGCTTGTTAACACGCAGATGCTGGGCCCCACCTCCAGTTTCTGATTCCCTTCCTTGTTGGTCTCAGGTAGGGCCGAAGACGCTGCATTTCTGATAAGCTCCCAGGGGAGGTGGACGCTGCTGGGCTGGGAACCACTCTGAGAACCACTGCTGTGTTGTAACGGCCTGTTGACCTGCCTGTCTCCTCTATTAGGCTGGAGGTCTCCTGAAGGCAGAGACCACATCATGGTCACCATTGTGCCCCCTGTGCTTGGTGCATTCGTAGGAGCTCAGTAGATGCTTAAGATTCAGTGAATGAATGAGGGTGTGGGTCATCAGCAGCATGAAATAATATCTGTAAAGGCCTTAGAACATACAAGCACTATGTAACTGTGTTAGTCAGGGTTCCTCAGAGAAACAGAACTGATAGATGATAGATAGATAGATAGATAGATGATAGATAGAAAAAGAAAGAGAGAGATTATAAGGAGTTGGCTCATAGGATTATGGAGGCTGGCAAGTCCCCAAATCTGCAGTTTGAGTCAGCAGATTGAAGACCCAGGGGAGCTGATAGTGTAGTTCCAGTCTGAAAGCAAACAGGCCAGAGACCTAGGAAGAGCCGACACTTCAGTTTGAGCCAAGGTAAGAAAAAGCCAGTGCCTCAGCTCGGAGGCAGTCAGTTAGAAAGGATTCTCTCTTATTCAGGGAAGGGTCAGGATTTTTGTTCTATTCGGGCCTTCAACTGATTGGACAAAGCTCACCCTCATTGGGGAGGACAATCTACTTTACTCAGTCTACAGATTTAAATGGTAATTTCATCCAAAAGCACCCTCACAGACACACCTAGCCTAGTATTTGACCAAATATCTGGGCACCCCTTGGCCCAGTCAGGTTGACACATGCAATGAACCATCACAGTACACATAGTTGTTTAAATACACCCAGTGGATTCTCATCTCTGGTGAGGGATTTATGGAGGCAGGGAGAGTAAGGAATGTGCTGGCAAACAGAGGGGTTCTCATTTTCCTGGACTCCTCCTCCTCAGGAGTCCAGCCCTGCCAGGCATCTGAGCCACAGTGAACCACAAGCCCCTCCAACCAGCCCAGGGAGACCTGGAGGTGCCAACCCCCCTCGACAGGTCCCGGGTCAGGGGCTCTCCCTACGCACCCCACCCCCAGCCAGGACCAGGGTTTGCTGCACTCAGCACTTCTCCAGCCCCATCTTGAACACATTAGCCACCATACTCAGCTGGCTGAAAGAGGTTACATTTTCCATGGAGAGAGGAGAGAAACAGCCTCGCTAGAGGAATAGTCTCTCTTTGTTCCCTTGAGCTCTCTGCTCCTCAAGTGGGAGGCCCTCCCTGATGCCCCGATCTGATTTCAGGGAAGGAAATGAAGCCAGGAGAGAAATGGAACAAAGGGCCTGGAGTGGGTTTGAGTGGAGGAGGGGTGCTGGGAGAGGGGAACAGGTGAGAAAGGGAAGAGGCTCCTGGGGAGCAGGCCCGGCTGGCTCCAGGGAGGGTGGCCCTCTCTCCATGCTGGGTGCTGCCCAGCCCCCAGAGCTTCCCAGTCCTTTACAATGGTGGACGAAGCACTGGACTTGCAGTCCCAGCTCCGAAACTGACCAGTGTCTCCCCACAGGCTTGCTACATCCACCTTCTGAGCCTCAGATACAATCTGCCCTTCCAGCTCCAAAGCTGTCCTGGTGATCAAAATCAAATGCAGGTCAATCACATCAAAAGGGATTCACTAAAATGAAAAGAATTGTTGGTAATAATTGGATTTCCTGGGATGCAAGGTCTAGGTCTTGAGGAGAGGAGCAAAGAGGCTGACCAGGGAGGGGATGCAACCCACATCTTGCCTTTCCTAGGCAGTCCGTGCTGGTCCCTGGGCTCAGGACCTTCTCCAGGGGCAGGCCCATCAGTTGCAAATATCCTCTTTCCTTCCCCAACAGCTGATGGCCTTTTTGTTCCCATGGCTTCTGCCGGCCCCATCTGCTGGGGAGCTAAACTGTTCACACCTGCCTTCCCAGACACAGCCAGTAAAAGGCGGAGCAGAGCCAGCCTCTGCCTCCAAGCTTTCCAGCCTCCACGGCTTGGGTGGGGGCACCGCCCTGGGAGTCAGGACACCCTGCACCAGTCCTGCTCTGCCACCATCTCCTCTGAGTCCTCATGCACAATACTTCCTATGCCTCGTTGGTATGTGACAAGCCTAGAGAGAGGAGCCTCCACGTTTCCTCCCAGCTCTGATGGTCTGCAAGGCCAGTTACCAGGTAACTAGAAACATCTGGAGTGCAGGGCTCCCTGTCCAAGGGGCTGTTTTAAGTGGGATGCACACAGAACAAAAGGATTTCTGTTCCCACAAGGCTGGACCAGGGGACAGTTTTATGCATTCAGTTAAACAACCAGAGAGAAATAATATACGTGGTGTCGGCAAGTCTGCCCACCACTCACACAGTAAGTATATACCCCAGATGGAACGTGAGCAGGGGGTTATGAATCTGCTCCTCTCTCATTGGTCCTGGATACTGTGTTCCTCTTATAGTATGGTAATATATGGAATTTCTAGGGGTAATTTTAACTATGTGCTTCTTTTTTTTTTTTTTGCCTTGCTCATTCTAGTTAGGATGTTTTCAGTTATAAATACCTGAAAACTTAACTCAGACTTATACAGTAAAAAGTAGTTATTGCTTATGTATCTGAAAAGTCCAGCAGCAGTCACCCTTCAGGTATAGTTTGATCCAGGGGTTCACAGTATCAGTGGGACTTCAGCTTTTTCTCTTGATGCTTCTCTCAGTCCTCCTTCTCTCATACCCCTCATCATTGCAAGGTGGCTGCTAGCAGTTCCACGCCCTACATCTGTACACTGTGGCATCCAGAGAAAAGGGACCACTTTGGTCCCTAAAGCCCAAGAGGAGGTCCTGAGATTGGGGTGACTTACATCATTGGCCTACTCAATCCCTTCAGTCCAGGGATAACACTGGCCTGGCCTGCAGTACATGCTCAGTCCCTACAACTGGGAATGAAGCCAGATTTTCTAGATCCCCAAACAGAAATGAGGACTGTTGGGAAGAGGGAAATGGAAAATCCAGCAACAGTGACTTTAAACAGGAGCTGGGTCACTGCATTGAACATCTGCGCACAGAAACTATTCAATTTCTCGGCAACCTTTTTTCCAGGCACTGAATCTGGAGGCTCCTCTTAGGCCTGAGGCAAAGCTAAAAGCTCTTGAAGCTGCTGCTGCTGTAGACTGTCAGACAGAAGGTCAGAACCGTCCCTGGGGACCTTTTACCCTGGGCTTCAAGACCACCCTACATTAGTGCGGCAGGGCAGATGAGGGCATCTTGGCCCTCAAGGAATTATGACGCTAAAGCACTGGCCACAGCAGTCAGCAGGGATCACATACTGGTTTATGTGGGAAAGCCTGGTCTAATCAGTGAGGGTTTCCTGGAGCAGGTGGGACTTTGTGTGCTGGGTCTTAAAGGGTGGGGTCTGCACACCATAGCGGATGCACAGGACAGTATACTGGAGCCCAGAAATAAAACGATTCAAGTTCTGTTTAGGTTTATCTTTTATCTGAAAAAAATAGGATTACTGATATTCAATACACAGATTGCCAGCTGTACACTGGTATAACTTACATACAAATTTACATATATTGGGAGTACACATTACCTTTTTTCCTTATAAGAGTGTGCAATTTAAAAGGTTTGGAGATTAAATTGCCTTGAAGGATGGAACCAGGGCTAAGGTCCCCACTGGGCCTTGTTGGAGAGGGTGTGAGGTAGGGATGCAGGGGCCCCTTCTCCTACGCTATGTCATGCTGGGATCCCAGGAGCCTAGCATGCAGAGGGGCCACATCCTGCCGTCCTCAGGTGGCCATCCCCACAGTGAGCCTCCTCCCTTGGCAAGGCCCTGCTTAGAAAGCAACCACTAGAGAAGGGTCCTCCAGGGCTATGGCTGAAGCCTGCCGCCAATTCTCCCATCCGCAGCAGCCCTGCTCCCCGCCTCTGTAGGAGGAAGGCCGGGAGCCCACAGCCAGTGAGTCACGGCACACAGCCCATGGAAAGGGCCTGGTGCTCACCACGACCTTTGGGGTTGGTCATCTGGTGCCCATGCCAGAGGGTGTAGGGTGTCCAGCCCCTGAGAAGCACAGCGGGCCCTGAGGCTGCAGATGGCTATATAAGGCTGAGGCCGCGGGAGTGACAGGGGTGCCAGAACTCAGGAGCAATTTGGCTGGTCTCAGTGGTGACACAAACATTTTCCCTGTGCTTCGCCATTATCCCCCGACAGCAAGACTGAATCATATCCTCAAAACCTCAAGCCCGACAGGCAGACATAATGCCAAGAATCAAGAACAGCAAAGACGGCTAACCCAGACCCTCCCTTCATGGCAAAAAAATATTTGGGACAACATAGAGAAAGCTGCCCCAGGAGAACTAGTGCCAGCTCTGCCACAAATTGTGGGGCCTGGGTCAGCTCATCTCTCCAGGCCTCAGTTTCTGCATCTGTACTATGGGAACAGTAAGCCCTGTCCTGCTACCTCATGAAGTGCCAAGGACCCCCAGAGGAATCAGGTTTGGGAGAATGGGGATAGGACGTAGGGGGTGGCCCTTGTTCTTTGAAAAGGACACAGCCTGGTCTTGAGGCAAATTTGGGGTCACGACGACTTGGTGTATTTACTGCCAGATTGTCATATGTTGGCCACTTCAAGGACAGATGACTTCTAGGAAGGCTCCAGTCTTTGTGGACTTTTTGTGGACTCTCCTATATCTAGGAGCTTACCTAGATATACCCCTTTCTGTTTGTCAGTGCCTTGTGGCATCTGTGGCTCCCCAGATGACCCTAGGTGACCTCCTAGGTGACCCTAGGAAGTAGGCAATAGTGGAATTGTTAACCCTATTTCATGACCAAGAAAACCAAGGTCAATGAACTTCTCCAGGCCACACGGCAAGCTGGTGACAGAATCAGGATGAAGAAACACCCAGCCCTGGAATCTCAGCCCAAAGATCTTGCCCTGTAATTGGGACTCCACCAAGTTGTCTTTGGGGCCTCAAGAGTTCCACTCTGTAAAATGGGGAGAGTTGTGAGGTGTCTGCCTTGTCAGGCAGCGGGAGTGTTTTCTAGAAGACACACGGGCATCGCTTTTCTAGAAGATGGCCAGGTTTTGTTTTTTCTAATCTAGAACTTGCTGTGCCTGATTGTCCCGGAGGCACCCTGCGAGGTGTTCCTCGAAGGCATGCTTTCCAGAAAGCACTCACCATCAGGCAGTGGTGTCCTAGAAGGAACATTGCTCTGGGACACTTGGTCACACACCAGGTTGACCTTGAAAATGGGAGCAGCCAGAAAAGCAACCTTGGAGCCCGAACTTTCCTTACTGACCTCTCTCCCATCTCCTTCTCTCTCTCTCTCTCTTTTTTTTTTTTTGGCTGGAAAAAATGGAGCAGCCTTGACCACACAATCACTCGCAGAATTAAGTAGCCAAAAATCACATTGTCTAGACAAATAGATTTTATGAATCCAGTTAATTCCTGCCAGTCAAAAATCGGCATGCTTAATAAGCGGATATATTTAGAATCTGTCATTATCTGGTCCCCAGGGGAGAAACCTCAGCTCTTATTACATAGACTCTAATTTCAAACAGAGCTCTGTTAACTCCCACACCGGACCTTAGTTCTTTCCTGACGGCACAGAGAGGTGGGTGGGAGCCGGGCAGGGAGATATTTGACCACAAGAAGCTACTTAAGTCCCGTGTTGCCTGAACCTCCAGGTCCGTCCCTCTCAACCATCTTAAGCCAGAAAACGAGCAATTGCTTCTTCTTTGGGTCATGTTTCCAGGGGGTGGCAAGTTGTCCTGAGAGCAGGGCTACAGAAAGGTCTGCACGCTCCCAATGTGTCACATGTCCCTGTGCCCCTCGGGGTCTGGGAGACCTCCAGGGCTGTGTGAGCCATGGCATCTCCTGCCATGACAGTGCAGCTGTGCCTGGGAGAGTGGTTCCTGACTCGCTGTTAGCACCAGGGCCTGAGCCAAGCAGGTGGATGGTGGCTGAGAGCAGAACTGACACCCAAAGCCTAGAGGGGTCCAGATATGCCAGAGGCAGGTGATGCTGAAGGGACACAGTGCCCAATTTCAGGATTTTGCTTCACATCAGCACTGGGATTCCAGCTGCCTGGCTGGGCCACTCTGGGTCACCTCCAGTGGTGCTGCCCGCTGGTGGGCCAGGGATAAGACATAGAGGGGGCTTTGGGGCACTCTAAGGAGAGGGCCTGGGGGCTGTCCAGGTTGTGGTGGGATTCTCCCTGGCCCCGAGGGAGGTGGCACTGCCGGGGCTTGGCCAGGTCAGGAGGGAGTGGCCGCTCTTTCTCTAGAAATATGTGTGCATGTAAGCAACATGCGTTAATTTCCAGTGGGTGCATAACAAATTAGCACAAAGTATTGATAGATGGCTTCCCAAAACAGAAGTTTATTCTCTCACAGGTCTGGAGGCCAGACCTCCAAAATCAGGTCGTCGGCAGGGCTGTGCTTCCTCTAAAGGATCTAGGAGAAATCTTCCTTGCTTCTTCCAGCTTCCAATGGTCCCAGGCATTCTTTGGCTTGCGGCAGCTTCACTCCTAGCTCTGCCTCCATCTTCACATGGCTTCCTTTTCTCTCTGGGTCTCTCCTTTGTGTGTCTCCTTAAGAACACATCATTGAATTTAGGGCCCACCTAGGTAATCCAGGATGACCTCATCTTGAGATCCTTAACTACAATTGCAAAAACCCTTTTTCCAAACAAGGTCACAAAGGCATAGGCTCAAGGCAGAAGGCCCAGCTGGGTGGTTGCCCCCTGCCGTTCTTTAGCCCGGCTGGCTGCCTTGCCCATCCTGAGCAAAGACTTAGTGCCTCAGGGGACAGCCATGAACACTGTGCAAGATGCCCCAGCCCCCGGGTCACCAGCTGAAAGACTCATGTAAGGTGAGGAATGAGGCCACCCACAGGTAGTGGCAGATGGCCAAGACGCCAAAATCATCCTTCCTCTGCCTGAATGACCCCTATTACCACAGTCCCACCATCTAGCAAACTCATATTCATCTGTTAAGACCCAGCTCAAGAACACCTCCTCCATGATGTCTGCCCTGCCCTCTTCTCACAGGGATGGCCTCCATCCCATTTGTTGCCAGACCCATGCGGTCTTCATCTCTGTGTCTCCAGATCCTGGCAAGGGCCTGGATAGGCCACAGCATCCCCCTTCCAGGGAGACGAAGGTCTGAGTGTGAGGGTATGCGTGGGCTGCCCCTCCAGGATTCCCTCTCGCCCTCCCTACCCTACTCTCCCCTCAACACTGCCCCGCAGGTTCCATCCTTTGCCAGGAAGGAGAACCTCCCCCAGCATCTTCACTTGTCTTCTTTTCCTTCCCAGGTTGGTCATCGGCGCTCCACTGGAAACCAACGGCCACCAGAAGACAGGAGACGTGTACAAGTGTCCAGTGACCCAAGGGAACTGCACCAAGCTCAACCTGGGTAACTTGGGCCACTGGTCTCTCCACAAGGAGGCCAGCCATTGTCCAGGGTGGGTCAGGTGCTGAAACACGTCCCTGCCCACAGTCACACTGTGAGGTGACCTAGCTGGTGTTGCTGCCCCCATTTTACAGATGAGGAAGCTGAGGCCAGAGAGAGGAAGTGACTTTCCCACAGTCACACATCTTGTCAGGGGCTGGCCAGGATTCACACCCAGGTCTCCAGTGTCCCAGGCCATGGCTATTTCTGCCTCATCCACGGCCCCTCAGCACAGGGGAGCCAGGAGCATTTCCTATCTTTTTTTTCTGACTTTGAAATAATAACAATAGCCAACATTCATATGTCTTGTATACTGTTCACCACATGCCAGGCACTGGTTTAAGCACTTTTAGGTATTTTTTGACTCATTTAATCCCCACAACAACTGTATGAGATTTAATCATTAACGACAGCCTATGGAGGTGAGGGGACCTGCCCGGGGTCACCCAGCTAATAAGCAGCAAGGCCAGGATTCCAACCCAGGCCGTCTGCAGCCACCCCCTAACCACTGCGCAGCACTGCCTTTCTGATGACTCTGTTCCTCGCTGAAGCGCTCCGGGGCACAGGGGAGCGGCTGTGAGCAGCCTCAAGGCCTTCCAAGTCCTTGTAAATCTCCGTGTACACGTGCGCATGTGTGCGCACAGCCTGCGTCCACTAAGGCACACGCACCACTCCTCTAAAGCACTTCTGCTTTGTCCTAAAGGTCAGACAGTGGCCAGGCCATCATTTTGCTTTCAAAAGGGAGCAAAAGTCCCATTTGGGCTGAGAAGCTGCGATTCCAGGACTGGCCTTCCCCAGGGCAGGACCCTCAGCCTCCCACTCTTCCAGGAGGGGAGCCTCCATCCTAGAACAATGGAGTGGGGTCCCCTGGGGAGGCTGTGGGGAAGCAGGGCCTGGGGCGGGGTTGGGGGGTGGGGAGATGGCAGAGCTTTAAGAGATAAGCAGATGGATGAAAAGGCCACATCAAAGAGAAAGCATGTGAAACCAGATCCCCAGGGCAGCCAGCTGTCCCAGCACATAGTGCTGGACGCTCCCGCTGGCCACATCTGTGTCAGGGCCGTGGATGGGAAGTTCAAACCCCAGCACAGCCGGGGGCCCAGGCTTCAGTGATGAAACGGTCCAGGGCGGGCGGGAGTCCGGCTGGCGGCTTATGGATCCTGGTCGTCACCACCCTGAGAGCACAGGCTCCCAAACAAGCCAAGCTGGATTCTCCTTCCAGCTGTACAGTTTCCTCACTGTGTGTCCAGGGGGAGCTCGCGTCCTCTCTCTGAGCCTCTATTCACTTATGTGTGACCCTAGGATCCATCCCAGGTCTAATATGTCCCCCAGCCTTTCATGAGCGCCTAGTATGTGCCAAGCATGATGCTAGTTACTGGGGATACAGCAGGGAACAAGGAGCCAAGGGCTCTGCTGGGAGGGCACAGTAAGCGAGGAGACAAACTACAGTAGAAAGCAGGATCATCTCAGGTGGGGAGAGATGCTGTGCGATAAACCAGGTGTTATGATAAGAGAGGCTGGGTGGGGAGGAGGTAGGGAGCGGGTACTATCTTAGGAAGGTGATCAGGGAAGGTTTCCCTGAGCAGGTAACTTTTGAGCAAAGGTCCGATGGTGAGATGGAATCAAGTGGGACCACAGCATTCCAGGCAGAGGAGAAGCAAGTACAAAGGTCCTGAGGTAGGAATGAACTTGCTCTGTTGGAGGACGGAGAGAAAGCTGGGGCAGAGGGAGCAAGGGGGGTGGTGGTAGACGTGCGCACTGAGCTTGGGGCCTGGGCCGCTGAGAAAAGCCCCTGGTCCAGGTGGGGACCAAGACACATGAACCCATCATTTAGTTTCCTCTATCGCTCTGGTTTCCAATGTGGACCTAATTTCCTTCCGAAGGAGGAGGAGCCCCTGCTGGCAATGGGAGACATGATGCCATCAGACTCTGAAACTGGGGCTTAAGCTGGGAGGCGGTGGGCAGCAAAGTGCATGGATGCCGAGGAAGAGTACTGGCCAGGAAGCACCTCATTTGAGGAGAGTTTCTTTCCCTCCCAATGAGGAGGCAGGAGGACCATCTGTCAGTTTATCCCCACAGTGGAAAATGCAAGGCAGGGAAACCTGAGTCCTAGTTTTTCCTATGGCCTCTCCAGGCTCTGAGCCCCACTCAACCAGGAATGTTCTTTCCTTTCTCTCCAGGCAAGTGGGTGTCAGTCATTCACACCTCAGTGTTGAAGGGTCTACCTACCTCTGGTGCTTTTTTTCCCAACACCTGGATGAAGTCAGGGTTTTCGCTGAGCGGCAGGGACTCAGGGGGAGGAGATGTGATTCTGGAAGGCAGGCCCTGTGTGAGGAGGGGCTTATGCCCCAGCCCTCACACAGACCCACTGAGCAACGTGTAAGTCTCTCCTGGTCACAGAGGGGAGGTTAGTGACTGCTCCAAATCCACGAGCAGCAGAAGCCAGACTTGAACCTGAATCTTTCTTACTCCAATGCAAGGGTCTTCCCCACCATGCCATCTGCTTCCTGGCCCACAGTTTCATTGAGGACCTCAGTCATTGAGACAAGGGAGGAAGAGAGGGGGCGGGGTGAGGTGGGGGACGCACCCTTTAAATAAATGGGGGGCAGAATTCTCCAAGCCGCTGAGGGGAGGACGTTGCCCAGCTGGGGCTTGGAGCTTCCTCTCCAGACTTCTCACCACATCCCTCTGCAGCCACGGCCCTGCTGTCAGATGGGGAAAGTCAGGATGTAACATTGGCTCTGCTGGGTTCAAGTCCCCACGCTATCATTTATCAGTGATTGACCTCATAGAAGTCACTAACCCTCTGTGCGCCTTGACTTTCTTCTCTGTAAAATGAAAATGGTGACCCCTGGGCATCCCAGGACCAAGAGGGGGTCCTGGGAGGGTAGTTGGGCGCAGCACTTTGTAAATGGTAAGGCACCCTAAAAGCACCAGGGTTATTACTATTATTTCCTCTCCGGTTGGTTTGGACGGACAAAACAGAAAACAATCCCAGGCACTCGTAGAACAGCCAAGAGGGGCTGGATTTCAAAAGGAACCTTACTACAAACTGAAGGAAACCAAGGGGAAACAAACAACAAACACAGCCGCCCCACCCTAGCCCACAATACAGTCGGGGGTCTGAATTTCTGGCCTCCGCCCATGCCCGGCCCCAGGTCTTGCTGGCCTGGGCCCCAGAGGGTCGGCCAACTCTTCACACTTCCAATCGCCAGCAAAGCTAAATGCTCCTGAGCCCTTAGAGATCACTCCCCTCCCCTGAAGCAGAGAACACATCTAGACCCTGCTCACAGCAGATGAGGACTGCTCGCTCCGGCTTAACAAAATACCCAACTCACTTCCCCCTAAACTCTCCCCGGCAAGTGTCTGCACATGTGTGCGCGTGCATACACCACACACACACACACACACACACTCGTCTGGGGAATTCAAGCTCACTTCTTTCCTTTCAGTGGCCTGACAGAATGATCTAGTAAAACCTTCCCCAATATAATCTGCTTAGTAAATTTAATCTCCACAACCCTCTCCCTCCACCCAGTTGGCCGATAATCCTGCCCCTGAATACTCCTCTGGGGACCAGCCACAGAATGGCATTCTTGGGCAAGACCTTGTGCCTCTATAGAAGGCTCTTGTTAAGTTGGCGATTTGCTCCCTGTGAGAAAGAATCAGCTATCGTGTGTCAGTTTATCAGCTGAGCGGAAAACTGGACCCTGAGAGAGTTGGGCAGGGGACTGCTACGTTTGATGGCAGGTTGTCTTAAAGAAAAACGCGGAGGAGGCACTGCATAGAGGAACCAGCCTCGGGGGGAGCCCTGGTTTGTGTGGGGTGGGGCACAGGGGGATGGCTGGGGGAGGGAAAGCTCTGGACGAGGAGATGGAAGGCTCTGCCATCTGCCTCCTGTGTGACTTTGGGCAGTTTGCGTGACCTCTCTGAGACGCGTAGTCCTCATCTCACAGAGAGTTGAGAGGAGGTAATTAGACCGTATCTGGGCAAGGCCTTAGTAAACTGTGAAAGGCTGCCCTGACCTGCAGGCGAGTGAGGCATCCAGAGAGGCAGGGAGAATGGGGGAGGACCCTGCCTGGTACCGACTCGACCTCGGGCCCCTCTGGTGGCCAGCGGCAGCAGCAGAGTCCGGGCGGAGGACAGGCAGAAGGGGCAGCACGCTGAGTTTCTCCCTCCCACCCCAGGAAGGGTCACCCTATCCAATGTGTCCGAGAGGAAGGACAACATGCGTCTCGGCCTGAGCCTGGCCACCAACCCCAAGGACAACAGCTTCCTGGTAAGAGCCACCCACCCACCCTCTCTCCGAGCCCTAGCCCTTCCTGCCCCACAGGCCCTCTGCTTGGGGCCGCGAGGGGCGTGGGGTGGCTGAGCATGCCCACCCACCGGGCTGCCTGTCCGCACGCACTCGGGGAGCAGCCCCTCCTCTGGCTTCCTGCCTGTGCCATTCTGCCTGCTGCGCCCGAAGCTTCGGGGGGGTACAATTCAGGCAGGAAAAAGGATTGAGCCCTTTTGTGTACCTTCCCTTTGGGGCTGGGGGGAGTGCAAAGCAGATAGCCTGCAAAGGAATAAGAATAAATAAAGATATTCAACAGTCCAGTGGTAGGGGCGTCTATCCTTTCCTTTGGGGAGGCCAATTTCCTTTGGGGCTCCTTTGGGGAGCCGAAGGCAGAGGCT
Organism: Eubalaena glacialis; assembly: GCF_028564815.1. NCBI lineage: Eukaryota > Metazoa > Chordata > Mammalia > Artiodactyla > Balaenidae > Eubalaena > Eubalaena glacialis. The sequence goes on from NC_083717.1 coordinate 67,908,864, forward strand.
GAATCTCTGCTCCAGAATTGATGAAAGAAACAGGACACACCACACACCCTGAGAAGACTTTGAGGGGAAGCCGTAAATGAGTGAACGCAGATTTACTACAACGGAGGGAAGGATACAGAGGGATGGGCCACCTGGACTGCATAGGATCAGATGGGAAAGCTGCCCAGAGGAGGATTCTGTTTTGTTTTTAAAGAAGAGACTAGTCTTAGCAAGGAAGAAAGAGGAGGGGGTACTTGGGCTGAGGTGGTAGAGACATTCATTCATTTAAACTATTTTTTGAGCACTGACAATGAACGAAGGCTGATGCCAGGCACTGGGGATTCAGCAGTCAGCAGAGCTCCTGCCCTCCTGGAGCTTACATTCTGGCTGGGGGAGAGACGATAAGCAAATGAGTAATGTGAACATGATGCTGGGACAGAAAGGCAGCAGCGGGCTGTGCTGGGAGATCTCTGCACCCCACCCAGGCGAGCATATGCAAGCTTTGCACACAGTGGGAGAGTGCGGGTGGCCTGATGGATTGGCACTGCCTGCCCCTTGCCATCACGTTCGGGTGAACCACCACGAATGTGGGTGAGGCTGGGACTGATAGTTCCTAGAGTAGCTGCAAGAAGATTTCTGAGAAAAATTACCCCAGAAAGCCCAGTAAAATGCACCGCTCATTTTAAGATGGGAGGGCTTTTGTCACTCTCTGTTGTCACCCATCAGTTCATTTCTGTTGACACATGAGACATCTTGGGTGTGAAGCATCAGACATCAGGGCAGTGAGATGACTGGGATGCTCAGAGACTTGACACGAGCATAGTGGCTCTGCCAGGGAAAGTCCTGAGGTGCCTCGATGTATGGTTGGCCCACAGCCCTCATCATCCCCAACCAAGGGCAACAGGACCCCTGGCCCTGTCCACGCATACTTGTCAGGGGCTTTGGTCTGACCCTCTTCTCCCTCTGAGGCTCCTTGTCATATGCCTACTAACTTGATTTCACCTACTTCATAAGGTGGGATGAAGGTCCAAGAGGGATGGTGTGATACAAACCCTGGGGCCTCTGTGGGTAGGTTAAGACCCTAGTTTATAAATAGCAACTTTTGTTAACTCATTCACTCATCCATTCATCCATTCACTCATCAGCCCATCCCCCAACCAAATGTCCTTCCCTCTATTCATCTATCCATCCATCCATTCACTCATCCACCCATCTGTCTACATGTCAGTCCACCCCCTCATCCTCCCATCTAATCATCCATCCTTGCATCCATCCCCTCCCACATCCATCCATCATCCATTCATCTATCCATCATCCATCCATCCATCCATCCATCCACCCATCCATCAGCCTTCTAGCCCTCCAGCCATTATCCATTACCTACTCTCCCATTATTCATTCTCCCCCACTTCCAAAAATAATTTACCAGAGCTTCAACAAAGGACACAGATAATACAAAACCTTTAAAATCTGAGTTTAAAAAAAGAAAGCTAATTAAAGAAAGGGATTGGAAGTGGAATAATTATTCTTCCAAACCAAGGGAAGTTAGAGCACAAAATTTAGTCCTGAGTTTTCCAGCAGCAGGACAAAAATGGAGGCAGAAGCTGGGCTTTCGTTTTTAATGACCCTGACACTGAGAAGGACTCATCACTCAGTCTTTAAATGAGGGGCTGACATCAATGTTTTCGGTAGCAAATTGCAGAGAAAGAGCAGAGACATTCTTTTTCCTTTCCTTAGTAAGAGCCATGGGCATGTTTTGGGGACCCTGTCCTGGAAGTCTGCCCAGAAATGACCTTCAGGCGACCTCTTCAGAAAGACCCTTGAAGGGTCCACTCTCACGGATGACAATGCTTTCCCGCATCCTGTGTGGTGGGCAGGGGGAAGGAGAGTCACAACCTGATGATGGGGTGGAGAATGGGACCCTTGAAAAGACAACAAAGGAGGACGCTAAGGTTAGTTTTTCTCCATTTCACCTGAAACCAAGGGAACTAGTACATGTTACAGCAAGAGAGATTTCAGTTAGACTCAAAGAAGACCCTCTAAATCCTAAGGATAACAACACTCAGGTGGACGATTCTGTCTTGGGTCTTGGAGGTTGGGACTGGGCCGAAGGCTATTGGGCCTGGACCCTCCCTGAGGCCCCCCGCTGATTGGGGGTCCATGCTGTGCTTCACAGGCTTGCAGCCCCCTCTGGTCTCATGAGTGTGGGAGTTCCTACTACACCACAGGGATGTGTTCACGAGTCAACTCCAACTTCAGGTTCTCCAAGACCGTGGCCCCAGCTCTCCAAAGTAAGTGGCTTCAAATCTGCAGACTTGGGCTGAGCGACCGACAGTCCATGGGAGGCTCCGAGCTCTGGTCACCACTATCCCATGGCTACAAAGCAGAACTTGGACTCTAGCCCCGCCCTGCTCCGGCTCTCTGGGTAACCTGTGGGGTCATAATCTTGGCCCACCCTCCCGGGGCAAATGAGCTAAGGTTATGAAGACCATCCTGGCAGCCAGAAAGGCTCACTGCAAACCCACCCTGAGCGAGGAAGAGATTGCTGGCCCGCCATGTACAGCAGGCAAGCTGCGTACTGCCGAAGTCTGGGGACATCGTTCACTTAGACTACAGTGTGCATGGTGCCCTCTGATGTTATGGGATGCAGCTGCCCTGTAGGTGGAGGGCCAAGGAGGATAGAACTACCCCTGGTGATAGTCCCATCTAATCAGTGTTCCTGGACATGAGGAAGCGCTGCCCAGATTTCCCAGAGCCTCGTGGAACACAAAACCTCCCACTCTCTCCCCACCTGCCAGGAAAGTCTGGGGAAATAACGCTCAGACCTTGCTTCCTGCAAGCCCAGACTGCTTGGCTCCGAGCCTCACTCTTTCCTGTGGGCTAACCACCAACACCCAAGCAGCTGCTGCCCGTTTTATTGAGGGTGAGGGGATTAGCACTTCTGGCTAGAGGCAGCCTCCCTCCAAGCACCAGGGCCCAGTCGGAGATGGGAAGGTGGTGCTTGGGGGGAGGGAGGAGGAAGGTCAGTCCAGCAGGGGCTGGAAGATGGTCCTCTTAGGGGCGACGAGGAGGAGTCGATTCTATTCTTACAAAACGTCAGCGGGAGAGGCAGAGGCAGTGCTGGGGCTGGGAGGAGGCTCGCAGCCGGTCACATGAGGTGTGTCACCCCCTAGAGAGGCTCTTTCCTCTGGGCCAAGGTGTGACCATCTCAGCCTCCCAGATGCTCCTGTGGCGGAGACCTCCTCACCCTGCTGCCCAGCAGCGGTGCCCTGGGAGCTCAGCAGATCCAGATCCCAGGGCACCCCCCGCCACCCCTGCCAACACCACGGAGGATCTAATTCAGCAGGTCTAGGATCAGCCGCAGGGCGTGTGTACGTGCGCACGTGCGTATGTTTCAAAGGCGTGTTCTGCCATGTTTAGCAACCACAGACCTAAAGCAAGGTTCTTCCCAATGTGTCTTAAAATGAAAAATTTGAAATCGTAAGAAAGAAATCAGTAATAATAAATGCGTTCTAATAAAATTGGCTTTAAAATAAAAGAAACCTGGCCCCTACCAGTAGATTAGAAACCCCTCCTAATCAAGGAGTTACTGTCTCGTGTCCTTGTGGCTGCCGGCACCACACGGCTCTCCAGCACATGGCGGGTGCTCGGTCCACAGGTGTGGGGCGAAAGCACACTAGAGAAGGACAAAGCTATCAGGCACCATTAGCCTGGAGGTGTAGGGCCATCACATGCTGTATGCGGCGTGTGCAGACGAGACCAGAGTGTACACACAGCTTCTCCTAAAGCAGAGGTGACTCTGAGCATCTAAACGCTTCTAAAGTGCTCTCCCAAACACAGAACCTGTGACAGGCGCCTAGGCTCAAAGCCACCACCTTCCCCTCCTGGGGAGCTCTGACATCAACATACTACACCTTCCCGATGCAGGAGTTACTGGAGTGGTTAACTCACAAAGGCCCCTGCTGTATTGCTGTAAAGTAGATTTGAAGACAGTGTGAAATTCTCCAGTAAAAATAAGCAGATGCCCAATATTTCAATGTGATACGGTATAGTGTATATCGTATCAGATTGTATCATCTCTTATTTCAAGATAAGTCCTGCTGTTTCACAAACAGAAATAAATTACTTAGATGTACAGAGAAGTTTTTAAGTTTGTTAGGTTACCAATGTTTCATGTTTTCTTTGTTGCTTTCTATTATTCATTTTAATTTGATATTAATATTACAAGAATACAGAGAAACCTTCAGGCTCAAAGCAGCGAGAGCTTGACCTGATAATGTCATTGTTACATTAACAAAGTGGTTTGGTTAAAAAAAAATAAAAAGAGGATAAGCTAAGATTCTTGAGCATTTACTTGTGCTCAGCCCTAGAAGCGTCACCTTGTTAATTCCTCGTGGCAATCCTCTACTATCATTATGCCTCTTTTACAGAAGAGAAAACCGATGCCAGGATGTTAAGTAACTTGCCCAAGGTCAAAGCCAGGGGTCAAACAGTCTGACGCCAGATTCCACATTCCTAGCTATTACACCGTGCCTCCCTCCTAAGAAGTGAAACCCATTCATTTGGGCTGAAAATGGTAATGCCAGCCTACCCATTACAGTAAAATAAACAATAATGAGGTACTGATTTGGGCACTGTTGGCTGCCTCCCAAACATTGGCCAGCGAACGGTGGTCAGTCCCTGTTGAGGAGCAGAGGCAGTTGGGCTTAATTTATGCTTTGTTCAGACAGCCAGTGCAGAACAGTGGAGCAGAGCCAGGAATTCCTGGGCTCCTCATTCACATTGCCCAAATACATGTTCAGCCTGAGGACAGCTCCCAGGCCAGGCTTCCCTGGACAATCATCCAGGGAATCAAAGATTTGCAGACACCGGCTCCTTGGGTAGCTGTGACCATGTTCCCACTTCCCAGGGTGCCAGACCTACATGGACATCATCATTGTCCTGGATGGTTCAAACAGCATCTACCCCTGGGTGGAGGTTCAGCACTTCCTCATCAACATCCTGAAGAAGTTTTACATCGGCCCTGGGCAGATCCAGGTGAGTGCGGTTGGGACTCTTTCCTCCTCCAAATAGGGCCCCCCCAAAACCCATGGCAGATGCTGCCTTGGGGTGGGGGGGAGCATCTGTGCATGCGCTAGAAAGGTGTAGGTGAAAGCGCCAGCAGCAGGGCCCTGCAGCCCAGGACACCCATCTCTGCTGGGCACATCAAGGGACAGTGTAGGGGAGGCATCACTGAGTGGGTCAAACACTGTCCTCTGGGATAGACACCACCTATTAACAAAAACTTTGATCAGCCAGAGAGTGAGAAGACACTAGCACCCTGCTGGGTGAGGCACAGGGGAGAATTAGACACTTTGATCTTGGAGAAGAGACAGGGGAAGAGGTCATAGCTGCCAGCACATATTTGAAATGCTGCCTGGCTAAGGAGGGGGTAGATTTATTCCGTATTGTTTTGGCAGGCCAGATGAGGACCAATGAATAGAATGGACAAGGTGGCAGATTTCAGGTCAATCTAAGAAATTATTTTGTAACAATTAGAGCCGTTAAAAGGGGAGTGGGCTTTCTCATGAAGTAATGAGTTCCCCACCACTGGAAGATCATCTTTTAAGGTACGGTGGATGAAAGTCCTGTATTGGAAATGCACTTGTACCAAATAAACTCTGTGGGCCCGTCCAACAGTGACATTTTTTCATTCTAGTCCTACTATAGGTAGGTTTCTGCTTATTCTTTAAGGTTTTTATTTTGAGGCTATTAATATTTGAGTCTTATTAATATTTCAAACTTCTCTTCCAAATTTGAAAGAACCTTAGTTCCAGAGTTTGGTGAACAATGCCATGGCCCTCCACCCACACTGCTCCTAAGATTTTAGACTTCAATTCTATGCTCAACTTTTGTCTTTTTAAGTAAGAAACTTAATCTGCTGGGCCTTTCTTTAAATCACAGTCTCCTCTCTCAATATGCACCTCCCACCTGCCTCACCAAGCCAGCCATTCATTCCTGGAACTGTGCAGAACCTGCTTCCCTTCTGCTTAGTTCCTCTCCCTTGGGAAGGTCCCCAGCCCTCCTCACTCCTGAACCGTCCCAGAGAGATGACTCCAGAAAACCTCATCACCAAAGGGCCAGCCTTCAGGGGTTAAGATGTCCTGTTTCCCTCTCCTCTAACTTGCAGGTTGGAGTCGTTCAGTACGGAGAAGACGTGGTACATGAATTTCACCTCAATGACTACAGGTCTGTAAAAGATGTGGTGGAAGCTGCCAGCCACATTGAACAGAGAGGAGGAACAGAGACCCGGACGGCATTTGGCATTGAATTTGCTCGGTAAAAAAAAAAAAAAAAAAAAAAAATAATTAATTTTCTAAATCTCAGATACTGTTACAGTTATCTTTTGCTGCCCCACAAAAATCTAGTATCTGGAGAGACAATAATTAATCCCTCAAAGTTCTGGGTATTGGCTGGGCTCAACTGATCAGTTCTCCCTTGGGTTCTCTCATGTGGTTGAAGGCTGGTGTCAGCTGGGGCTGTTGTCATCTGAAGTTTCGACTGGACTAGACATCCAGAATGGCACACCCATGTGGCTGGCAGTGGATGTTGGCTGTTGGCTGGGAGCTCAGCTGAGGCTGGTGATCTGAGCACCCACACGTAGTCATGTGGCTTGGCTCTTTCACCGTGTGGCAGCCAGGCTTTGAGAGGAAGCGTCCCAAGAGTGAGTTTTCCAGGAGACCCACACAGGAACTCTGAGACTGCCTATGACCTAGCTGCAGGAGTCCCAGAATATAACTTCTGCTATAGTCTTTTGATTGAGCAAGTCACTGAAGCCAGCCCAGGTTCAAGGGGAAGAGAATTTAACTTCTCCTCTTGATGGAGGAATGGCAAGGTCACGTTACAGAAGAGCATTTTGGGGCTGGGATTTCCAGTCAACTTCAGGAAATATGTTCTGCCACAGAGACCCTATGAAAAGTATGTGGGTTGTATGAGGGCAGAATCTTCTTGTGGGGTGTTCGTCATCAGTAGAATGTGAAGAACATAGTTAAATCTAACATCTGAGATTGTAGAGCAATGAGGCTGTTTCCTTAAACATCACACCAGGACTCACAATAATAATGAATGCTATCTCTGGTCATCCAGACAGATAGCTACGTGCTTATTCCAGTAACTCTGCCATGGCTCAGAACACACTGTACTCACCCCCACTGGAATCAGTGAATGATTTTTTTTGTTTGTTTTTTTTGTTTTTTTTTGTTTTTTTTAAACATCTTTATTGAAGTATAATTGCTTTACAATGGTGAGTGAATGATTTTTAAAGTCAGTTCCCCCAGATCTTTCCAGCTGTGGCCTAAACTCCTACGATAACTATGTCCAAAACATTTAGATTTTAAATGTAGAAATTTTACACCTACGAATATGAGCTCTGCTATGTTCATTGAGACCACCGTCCCATTACCTTATAATCCCACCTCACATAGGGTTAGTCGACGTGTTTAGCAGAATTCTACAATGTGAAAGCTATTTAGCAGTAACATGATTTCATGTGGTCAAAAGATTAACTCTTTTTTTTTTTAATATTTATTTATTTGGTTGCACCAGGTCTTAGTTGCGGCAGGCAGGCTCCTTAGTTGTGGCTCATGGGCTTCTTAGTTGTGACATGAGAACTCTTAGTTGCGGCACGCATGTGGGATCTAGTTTCCTGACCAGGGGTCGAACCCGGGCCCCCTGCATTGGAAGCGCAGAGTCTTAACCACTGCGCCACCAGGGAAGTCACCCAACCTCACTACTCTTTATGATTAAGTTACTGCTCCACCAGTGTATTTCTGTTCACTGATAAAACTTGCTCACGCTTTTTTGCTAAATGAGCATCCCTCTGTGTAAAGATGGCTCTTACTCACCCTCATGAGAAATGGGCCCTCATGGGGATGAGTCCCTGAGGCCCCAAGCAGGCTCTTGTGAAGTGGCCAGGGGAACGGAGGAAGCCCACGCCCGCTGAGCTATCGCTGAGAAGCTAACTGACTCCCACAGGGATGGAACACACTGCTTCCATCTCATTTCGCAGCCCATCTCCCCCAGGTCAAGTGTGTGCGACTCACCTAGTAGTTTGAACCATCATGACTCACGAGCACTGCTGGGGTGTGTGATCTACACCTCAAGTGAACTTTGAAATCTGATCTTCCCAGCCAAGTCTGGGTCCCAAATTACAGCTGGTGCCTTTTAAGGTAAAAGGTTTTCTCTCCTCACTCAGCTATTCATAATGCATTTTTTTCTGTGGACCTACTAGAGTACAAAGATCCAGGCCATGGACTTGAGGGGTTATAAAGAGGGTAACCCGTGACCCCTGGTTTAATAGGGGAGCTCTGGTAAGCGTCACCCTAACTCAGTGAGGATGAGAGAGGAGGGCTCCAAGGGAGGGACCAGAGAGGACTGCCAAGATGGGGGATATCTGACAGACCCCAGGCTTCCAGCAGGGAGAGGTGGAGAGAAGACATTCCACAGAAGACATTCTGCCCCAGTAAGGGCAGAGGAGAGGGAAAGTTGAGGAACGTTTACATTCAGAGCCTTGCTCTGAGCATGGTTCGTGTTGGGGAGTAGTAAGCCCTGCAGCTGCAAAGATGGTTTGAAGTCAGATTGTGAGAGTTATAACGTTGTAGCTAAAACAAGTGTGATTGGCCACTGAAGGTTCTTGAATGTCATCATCAAATGTGCGCATGAAGGTGAGTCTGGCAGCCATGTGTGGCTTTGAGGGGAGGGGGCAGGACAGCACTGCAATGCCACCTTCATTCACTCAATACTTTTTATTGAGCATCTACTATGTGCCTCACACTGTTTTAGACACTTGGGATAGATCAGTGAACAAAGCAGATAAATGTCCTGCCCTTGTGAAGCTGGTATGCTAGAGGGTGAGGCAGACAATAAGCAAAAAAACAAAAAAACAAAAAACAGGTAAATAGCTAGTATGCTAGAGGGAGATACAAGCTATGGGGGAAAAAATAGAGTCTGGTAAAGGCAGTCAGGCAGGTTGGGGAGGGCAGGTATTTAATCAGCATTAACCAAGTAGTCAGGGAAGGCTTCACCAAGAGCTGACATTTGAGCGGAGACTTAAAGGAGGTGAGGAAGTTGGCCAAGCAGGTGCCTGGCAGGGGAGGTTCCAGAAAAGGGAGCAGCTCAGATAAAGGCCCTAAAATAGGAGCATGCCTGGTGGTTCCAGGATCAGTGAAGATTCCAGCAGGAGGAGGGGCTCAGAGGGATTACCAAGGGTTTCGCCGACCATTATCAGGACCTGGGAGAAATGGGAGCCAGGACAGGTTTTGAGCAGAAAGGAGACGTGATATGACCTTTCTCCACGGGGTCACATTGGCTTCCAGGTTCATGGAAACTGTCGTGAGTATAAAGCTTTCACTGCACTCCAGGAAGTTATAGTCTGATTTACAAAGCAACAAATCCAAGTCTTTTACAATATACAAATTCACAATTTTAAATCTGATGATTTATGCCAATATTTATGCTCTTACAGATTCATACAGATATTCACACCATTCCACTCTATGGAAATATGATCCTGAAATTTCCTTGGCTCCATATGTAATAAAGCCTGTTTTTCCCATGCTATATTTTTTCTCCTGGAGTTTTGTTCCTGGACCTGGCCCTCCAATGAAGTCATGGAAGCATCTCGAGTCTCCTTTGAAGGACTAGCAGCATTCTCCCTCCACTGAGTCGGGCTTAAGCCCAAAATATTCTCTGTATTTTGTCATGTCAAGTGTGCCTCTGCCCCCCTTCAGTCCATGCCTCATACTAAAGTTAGAGGAGTTTTTAAAGCCAGAATATCATAGAATTGCTAAGAGAATGGCAGATGGTCTGTTTCTCTTAACTGGTAGCTTGAAGATGCTCTGAACTAATTTATTCCAAGTTTTGTGAATTCCTTAACATCTAAATCACGCACGTCAGCTCATCAGCTTGCTGTGTAACAAAAGATACCCCTGGTAACCAAAGCCTTAGGGTGATGGGATTTAACCTGACATCATGGTACTTGAACCTGTGGGTCAGACCTTTGAGGACTCACTGCAGAGTCTAAGGGTAACATTTATTTTTAGGTCCTTATTGGAAAATTCAGAACCTCATGGTCTGAAGGAGAGTTGGCCTCACACAGGCACCAAGAGCCAGTGATGGTTCAGGAGCCAATTTTTCCTGCTTCGTAGATGGGTCACCAGCTCCAAGAGTCCATAGGGTGCCAGCCCCCCGGCTCCTGGTTGGACTGCCCAGCAGGCAGGCCAAGCACCTGCTCCGGCCACTGAAAACAAAATAAAAAGCAAGAAAGAGAAATATTTGTCATAGAATTTGATATTTAATAGTTCCCAAAATAGAATCAAAGTAGTTCTCCTGGGAAAAATAGGAACTTTGTCAGGCTTCATCACACACATTTTATGGACCAGCGTTGTTCGGCTGTTGAATTGCTCTGGCACGTCACCTTTTCAGAACTGAGGGAAGTGGTTCTCAACTCCGATGTTCATTAGAACGTTTGAAAAATGCTGGTGCCAGGCCACACTCCAGAAATTCTGATTTCATGAGTCCAGGTGGGGCCGGGGCATCACTTTTTTTTTTTAACCCCCCAGATGATTCTAATGTGTGGCTGGGTTTTTGAACAGTGAATTTAGGGCCTCTAAAGGTCTCCACCTGACCCTGAACTCCCCTCCCAGACCCACCCCGTCCCCCTGCTTCCCCAAAACAGCAAGATCAGGACTTGAGAGGGGCTTTTTAAAGTCACTCTTCAAAGACAAGCAGATTTAAGACGCATCTGAGCAGCTGGCGAACAAGTAGTCTGGGCATCTCAATCCAGCTTCTTCTCTGGTTCGAGGTCCCAACACCCTGTAGGGTTGCCCGGGGGCTTAGCCCTGGCTTCGTGGCGGTAGGAGTGCCAGGGCTGCCCCATCCCCAGCTTCCTCTGTGACCCTGCCCCTGTGCTTGGGTTCCAGCTCAGAGGCTTTCCAGAAGGGTGGAAGGAAAGGGGCCAAGAAGGTGATGATCGTCATCACGGATGGGGAGTCCCACGACAGCCCAGACCTGGAGAAGGTGATCCAGCAAAGCGAGAGGGACAACGTGACCAGATACGCTGTGGCCGTGAGTCCTGCCCTACCTGTCCTGCCCCTGCCCACCCTCTAGAGGCTCCGCCATCAACCCCTTGGGGACTCTGGGGTGGGGGGCGGCTCTGGGCAGTGAACCAGCCATCCAGGCCCTCAAATGGGCCTCTCCTTGTTACATCTTCTCCTAAAGAGCAGTTGAGAATCTCCTTTCCGTCCTGCCCAGGTTTATCCGCAACAGCTGTGGGGGGTTTTTTCTCCATTGCCAGGGAGGTTCTAAAACCTCCGAAAACTAGAAAACACTCCCAAGCCCCGGAACCCTGTCTTAGAACAGGGTCCGAGTCTGGGGCCATGGGTGTGTGGGGAGGTCTGTGCCATGTCCCGGTTTGTTGCCCCTGCCCCTGTTCCCTGGCAGGTCCTGGGCTACTACAACCGCAGGGGGATCAATCCAGAAGCTTTTCTAAACGAAATCAAATACATCGCCAGTGACCCCGATGACAAGCACTTCTTCAACGTCACTGATGAGGCGGCCTTGAAGGACATTGTCGACGCCCTGGGGGACAGGATCTTCAGCTTGGAAGGTGAGCGCTGCTTCTCGAGAGGGGTCCACGCTCCTGGGCTCACAGCAGGTGAAGCCCACAGAGCGAAATCCAGCCCCCCGGGGTGGGAGGGTTTAGCAGGAGTCCTCCCTTTGTGATGACCGCCAACACTGGGGCGCTCCTGTGCTGGACGCGAGGCTGTGCACTTTCCAAACAGCCCCGGAGGCTGGTTCTGCTGATAATTCTCTCCTCTTAACCGTGGAGGAAACTGCAGCTCGAAGGGGCCAAATGACTTGCCAGAGCTCCGACAGCTCAGGAAGGAATTGGGGTTTGAACGAGCATTGCCAGACTTAGCAAATATAAAATACTACATTTGTGGCAGACTTGTACTAAAAAAACATTAGTTGTTTGTCTGAAATTCGAATTTAACTGAGCGTCTCGTATTTTATCTGGCAACTCGAGTTGAGCCCAGCCGAGCCAGACTCCACCGCCTGAAACGCTCACTCCCCAAGTCCCACTACTCCCACTCGACCTTTTGGCGGGGTTTCCTCACATTGCCTCTCTCCTTAATAATTCAAACTCCAGTTTTGATTTGCATGGGTCTCGTTGGCACCATATATTGCTGTAGAGGGGCCCTTGCCATACTGGGCTCTACCATATGGGGGGATTGTCAAAAGAGATAGAGGGCAGCATCCCAGAGCCCAGGCAGTCTGCTCTGCATTGGAGATGGCGAGCTACAGACACAGGGAAAGAGAAGAAAAGCCCTCATAACCCATGATAAAGGAATAGAAAGTATGAACCTGTTTGATCCTCACCTTAGAATTAAACATCCAAATCAGTGAGTTTATTCTCGAAATGGTCGCCTCGTGTGACGAGAACATTGGCTCCAGTGACACGTCAGGAGGCCCTGTGCAGGGAGGAGCTTTCAGCACGCATGGGATTCTTGTGCAAATCTGTGGTGGTGACAGGTCTTCCTCCTAAGGGTCAATTTGATATTTGGGAACCATCCAGAAGCATCTGGAACCAAATCTGGTGAACAGTAGGAATGAACAAAGTGGGAAATTCCATTTCTTGCCAACAATGCAGATTACTTCTTTCCGTGCACTTTTCTGGATCTTTCCCCTACGTTGACATCCCTATAGTATGCGTGCCCTGTAATATAAGTCGTTGCAAGTCCTTTTCAGCAGGGAGTGAGCTGCTAATAATAAACCTACACGACCACCTGGAAGGTGCCTGCTGCTGGGGCAGATGAGCTGGTCCAGGCCCGGGGCCCCCTCTCACCTCCCTGCAAGTGCTTCCGGGTCACAGGTGCTGGGGACTGAGCTGCAGGCATGTCTGGTGCTAAGAAATCAGGTGCGGAGCTAACATCTTTCTGTCCCTCTGTTTCAGGCACCAACAAGAATGAAACCTCCTTCGGGCTGGAGATGTCACAGACGGGCTTTTCCTCTCACATAGTGGAGGTAAGGACGGGTTTAGAGCTGCCCTCCTGCCCTCTCACTCTTCCCAGCTCTCTGGGTCATCATCTCGCCATTCTTGGGCTGTCTCTCATCCCCCTTTCTCTCTTTCTTGGGGTCTCTCTGCCTCTCGTCTTCTGTGGGTGGAAGAGGGATGTCAAGGTCATCAACTTATAATAAGCTGTCTCAAGCCCCCCCGTGCATGGGGATGTGTCCCCCCAGGACCAAGGGTCCCATTCAGTCCATAGAGCTTCGTGCAAAAACTAGGTCAACGTGGCAAAACCACTTGCCTGGGCTGTAATAGTGCCCTGCATGCCCCTGGTGGCCTGTGTGTGCAGGGGCACGGCCCTGCATCGATGTTGGGAGGGTGTCCAGATGTGCCAGGTGTGCTCTGGAAGGCAGCCCACGTGGGCTTCTCTCTTTGCGGACTCGGCATCGTGTTGCAGAGGTCCCAAGCAGACATATGGTGTCACAAGCGTCATGTTCTGTCTGGGGCATGTGCTTCACCTGGTTCTGATTCTCAAGATGAGGCTGAAACCTCATAGGATTTCCAGAGGGGCAGAGGAGTGCATAGCTGCATGCTTTATAAGCTGTTTGGGATATAGCCCCGCCGTGGAGTACCATGCAGGGAAAGCCTGTGTTGTCAGTATCAGCACATGCCCCCGTGGCATGCTTTGGACAGACAGGTGTCCTGGGTTTGCATGCATATGCTCTGCCCAGGCTGGCCCCCATGGGAGTGGACTTGCGCCTCCTAATTTGCCAGAAAAGGCCTATCAATCCATCCATATGTCACTTTCAGTAACCCACCGAATTCTCCCAACTCCTCTGTGAGGTGGACAGGGCAGGATTCCTTGTTCCCAGTTTCCAGATAAAGAAGCCAAGTCCCAGGAAGGTTGAGTGAACTGCTGAAGTTACAGAAGTGAGAGAAATATCAGTCTCATGCTCTCTCCCCAACAACGAGCAGCTGCTCCGTGAGAGCGTTTGGAATCTAAGGGGCCCTCAGTCAGAGATCCCAAATCGGAGGGAGGGGGACAGATGCACAGCAGACAGCAGGCAGATGGATGGAAACGCGACTCACGCTCAGCGTTTCCTGAGCTGCATCTGGACTGTCTCGTGCCTGCTTGAATACAGCAAAATATAAATATAACTGCCCTATATTGATAACAGTCATGTAATATGTGCCGAGCACTTTAATATTTCCAGAAAATTTCTGTGCCTCATTCATGCTCAGAAACAGCCCTGCAAAGTAGGCAGATGGTAATAGTTGTCCCATTTTAGGTTGTTATATCAGCAAATCTTTTCAGTGCCTTTTCTGTGCTGGGCCCTGTGCTGGATGCCAGGAGGTTCAGAGGTGAGAGCCCTGCCCTCAAGGAGCTCCCAGTCTGAGGGTAAGGGGCCGAGTACCAGGAGGGACGAGGGCATCCATTCGTACAGGTCAGGCGGCAAGTCCTGTGCTCCAGCTGGACTAGGCCTGGTCTCCTGACTCCGGGGTCAGGGCTGATTGGAAAACGCAGCAAGGAAAATCAATTTCATTAAATCCAACAAGCATTTGTCAAATGCAACTAAGGTATCAAAAGGGAGCGGAAATTATTCTTGCCAAACAGGAGTCAGTTTGCAAACAATGCAGAACAGCAGTTCTGAGCTTGGAGAATAAGATAACAGAAACTACAGACTTCTCCTGGGTACAGGCATTCTACTTCAGGAGCCTCCCCCCATCCATGGAGCCCCTGTGGAGACCCCCTGCTCAATGGGGAACCACCTGGACTCATCTAATACTAATTAAGGCAACATGTGATCAGGATCTTACAGAAGGAAAGGCCCAGGCTAGGGGAGGGGGGTGTCAGGGAAGGATCAGGGGAGGCAGGCACTTGGACAGGCCCCTGAGGACAAGGATTTCAGCAGCCATGGGTGGCAGCAAGCAGAAGAGAGGAAGTTGTGTGCACAGGCCTGGGGGAAGTCTGAGCACAGACAGGGTTGGGGAGGGGGTCTCGGAGCAGCCCTGATGTTGGGGACAGCAAGAGAGAGTGAATGTCCCATGTCTCCATCTTCCATTTCGAGGTCATTTTTCGAGCATCTCCCCGTGTGCCCAGCTCTGTGCGAGGCAATGGGGATGTATTGGGTTGGCCAAAAAGGTCGTTCGGGTTTTTCCGTAACATCGTAGGGAAAACCCGAACAAACTTTTTGGCCAACCCAATATACAGAGAGACGAAGGTAACATTTCAGCTGACAGCAGCTCACAGTCTAGTTAGGGAGAAAGACTCTTAAATGGTAAGTTCAGTTTCCTGCTTCTAATACTGTGATCTGTGTGTGCCCAGGAATCAGGGAACCTAAAGAGAAGGGAGGTTAAGACAAGCTTCAGGGATTCGGGGGAGTTCAGCTGAACCCTGACAGTGACCCAAGCAGCAGAGTGTGTCAACAAGATGAGTCCTTGCAGGATCAATGAGTTCCCCGGCTGCAGGGGAGAGACCAGGAGCTCAGAGCCCCAGCTTGTTATTGAGGTCAAGGTCATGTGCTGCCCTGTGCAGCTTCTTCCACGTGCTCAACTCTTGTTCTCTTATCCTAATCAGAGAAACCAGGGTGCCTCTCCCCACCCTGTAGATACAGACCCCAGTTCTTCTATCACCCGTGTCTTGTTTTCAACTGACAGACATCTGGAAGTTTTTATCTGATAGGACTTTGAAAGAGACAGTGATTACATTTGAATCTGAGACTCTTTTATACTTTTTAAAAAAAATTTCTAAATAAATAAAATCCTTCCAAATCCAAAGGAATTGTGCAATGATGGTGGGCTGTCTGGCACTGTGACTGGCCATTGGGTTGCTATTTTAGAGCACAGAGGTTTTTCAGTTCCAGGCTGCTGATGACATCATAATTGGCCACAGGGGCTTCCCTGGTGGTGCAGTGGTTAAGAATCCGCCTGCCAATGCAGGAGACACGGGTTCGAGCCCTGGTCCGGGAAGATCCCACATGCCGCGGAGCAACTAAGCCCATGTGCCACAACTACTGAGCCTGCGCTCTAGGGCCCGTGTGCCACAACTACTGAAGCCCGCGCGCCTAGAGCCTGTGTTCCGCAACAGGAACAATGAGAAGCCCGTGCACCGCAACGAAAAGTAGCCCCCGCTCGCCACAACTAGAGAAAGCCCACGCTCAGCAACAAAGACCCAATGCAGCCAAAATAAATAAATAAATAAATAAATTATAAAAATAAAATAAAATATTGGCCACAGCTGTCCTGTCCCTCAGAGTCCAACTCCGCAGCTCTCAGGGTCAGTCGGACCTCTCTGGGAACTGGAGGCAGGAAGGTCTGGCCTTTCAGCTTTGCCCAGAACTGGTCCTGAGCCCGAGTCCATCTCTTGTTTGAACCCCTGGGCTCCATCTCCCCTGGAAATGCTCCACAGACAGCCTCAGGCAGCTGTTTCCTGCAAATGTGCTGAAAGAGTCTTCAGCTGCCCTGGGCCTGTTGAGCTCTGTCAGAAGGATAGATCCCTAGTCCCAGGGGAAGGACCCAGTAGAATGTTCACAAATGGCAGAGGAAAGGCCCAGGGTCTGATAACCTGGTCTGCTGCCATCTTACCTAGCAATGAAAGCAGCCTTCAAGTTAGGAAGGGTGAAAGCAACAAGAGGAAGGAAGGACCAGAGCCCAGGTTAGGAGAGGAGACCCCAAGACATTCCCTGGCCTCCGGATGCACTAAAGCTCCAGGCCACAGGCATTACTTTCCAGGCTGATGGCCAAAGTTCAGAGCTGCTGGGAAAACCCAGGGACCTGGAGCCCCAGGAAACTCTAGTCCTGATTAGCAAAAAGGGGAAAGAGAATATTCCAGAAATTACCATCAGGAAAATTAGCTATGGATCCCTGGCCACGTTTCAGAATGGATTTGTAAGCCAATGGTTCCCTTAGCATTTGGAAATGAATGCAAAATCCGCTAAGAGCTGGAGTGGCTTCTGTTAGTGCTGGCTGCTTGCTGAGGTGATGAACTCCCTGTCAAGCTGGGTAACCAAGAAAAAGCTGCATGAATCTGTCAGAAAGCTTGCAGAAGGGATCCATACCTCTAACTCTGTAATCCCCATGGGCCACAAGGTGTGAAGGAAGGAAGAGGACCATATATAATTGATGCCCGTGGTGATGGATGGAGCTTCAGGGGAGCCCCCTTCCGTGATGGACTCTCCTACACTGCACTCCATAAATCTCCCCAACACCAAAAGTTTACAGAAGGAAGCAGTTTTATTAGGGTGGATCTTGTCTACACAAAAGACTTGACCACTCACCCAAGATGGGAACAGATCATTTTTCCTTTAAACTACACACTGATGGGCCGGCAGGCCCAGCCTCAGTTACATTTGAAACAAGCCAAGAGGATGGGTTGGGGGTGAGTCTTATTCCCAGACCAACAGCCCCAGCCATCCCGCTGCCTCTTCAGCCTGTGCCCTTTTCAGCAGCCCTCCTGGGGCTGTGGACGAGATAGCTAAGGTTATTGGCTATTATGTAAGGTTCTCAGCTGTTGAAGCCTTAAAGTTGTCATCTTTCCTAAGAGTTTTGCATTTGAATTCGCTTTGCATATCTGATTCAATCAAAAATAAAAGAAACTCATCCATAATGGTGAAATGAGGGGTTGACACCTAAAGGCTGTAAAGCCCTTCTGAGTCCTCTTAGCCCTAGATGGTGGACTCTTCCCCCTGCCAGCTCTGGGGCAGGCAGTCAGGGCTGCTCCCATACGAGGCCAGGACATGGTAGCCAAAGTCTGCCACCATGCTGTTCTGGATTGTTTACAAGTTGACTCCTGGTGGCAGGAATCATTTCTGGTTCATTGAGGTCCTCCGAAGCCCAGCCCCATGTCCTCAGGCTGTGCCCTGGTGCCCAGCGCCTCACTCCTGGGTCTTGTTCCAGGACCTCTGAGTAGAAATAACCCACCCTCTGATCTGGAATGAGTAGTCAAGTAACAGCGTGCCCTTTGCTCCCCACACCCGCTCCTCGACGCCCCCTCCTCACGCCCTGACCACTGTCTTCCAGCACCACGAATGGTGCGGGACCCCTCTCCACAGAAATGTTGCAGGCCTGTTTCTGGGTCTTTCCTGCCCAACCCCACCTAAACCTCTGGGCACTCATCCCTTTCTCAGGCTCCACTTTAGGCTTGTTGAAAACATCTTCTACTGAGAGAATCTGAGCAGCTAGTTAAAGCATAATCCAACCTCTTAATGATGCATTTGCCTTAGAAGGGGCTCTCGGGAACAGAGTCCTGCCCGCCCCACGGCCACTCTGGTGATGGACATGCAGGCGAGGGAGGCTGGGGGAGGAGGCCAGCCCTCGGTGCCCTCTAGGTGGTCTCCCTGTGAACAGAACCACCAGGGGCCACCTCCACCTGCCTCCACAGTCCTGCCTCTCCAATGCCAAGAACTACTAGCATCTGATGTTCTCATTCCATTACTACCAGGCCGGAGGAAAACACTGCCTGGCCGTGTGGCCTCAGACAAATCATTTAACCTCTGTGAACCTCAGTCTTTGAGCAGATGTCTGAAAAATATGTGTGGAATTGAATCTTGAGGCTTGGAATTGGGAAGTGTGCATTTCGAGACTTCCTAATAAGTCAAGTAAGGTTTTCTTAAAATCCTTTCCTAACTCCACCAGGCACCCACCCACCCCCTCGGCTGGTCACCCGCTCCAGTGGGTCCTCAAAATAAGTTGTCCTTGCCTCTTTCAGATCATTCCTCACAGGCGGCTGTACTGACTCATCTGTAGGTCCAACCTGACTGTGAGATCTGATTCTTTGACTCCTGCCTCCCTGGAAGTGCTTTATGGGTGAATTAATGAATGAGAAGAACTACTATGTACCCAGTCCTTATTGGCTGCCAGGTGCCCTGCCAAGGATTCAAAATGCTAGTTCTCACCACAAAACTATTTACAGCTGAGGACCCTTAGGCTAGGAGAGAGTGAGGAACTTTTCCAAGGTCACACAGCTAGAAGTTTTGGAGCTAGAAGTGGAACTCAGGAATGTCTGACACCAGAGATCATGCTGTAACCCCCAGGCCAGGGATTCTCAACCTCTTGACCCCCTGGGCTGGGTACTTCTTTGCTGCAGGGCTGTCCTGTGTGTCGTAGGTGCCCAGCAGCATCCCTGGCCTCTACCCACCAGAGGCCATAGTAACCTCAACACCACCCCCAGCTGGGACAACCAGAGCTGTTTGCAGGCACCGCTAAATATTGCCTGGGGGGCTAAACGACCCACAGCTGGGAAGCACTGTTCTAGAATATGCTGCTTCCTCTGCTGGGGATGCCACCCGACCCTGGCTGGGGGCAGGGACTGGCTGGAACATGGAGTTTGGGGAGATGTGGCCACACACCAGGGAGCACTCAGCTCAGCTGGGAAGGTAATACTGCTGCAGGGCTGGTCAGAGGGCAGCTGAGAGCTGAGCTGGCGGGATCTGATGGTGAGTGCCAGGCTCAGGCACGTACAGGTACAGGTCGTCCTCAGGGAGGGCACAGACTTGGCCTTAGACCTCCTGAGGGCCACCAAGCTTGTGTCCTCATTTCCTCACAGAGCACCAGGAAAGTCAGCTGGTGCCGAGGGTCCATCTGTGCAAGGCCACCCAGGTACACCCCGGTAATATCTGGTGGGGGCCCCAGAGGCCTCGTAGGAAAGGAGGCCGTAAGTCAGGGAGCCGGTGCCAGGCCTGGGGCATGGGACACGGCTCTTCCCCAGAATGCCCTGCTGTTTGTTTTCCAGCTGGGCTTGCATGCCTGGCTTCTTCTGTCAAAGCTTTCGTCCTTTTTTCGGCCCCACCCTTCCAGATTTTTTCCAAACTCAAAATGTCTGGGCTCCCCCAACTGGGAAAAGATTGTGACAACCTGAGGTTTGCCTTGTGGCCTTGGCTTGCCCTCTCAGCCCGCCCACTCCTCAGAGTGCGCCCTCTCCACAGCAGGGCCCCCAGGAGACCCTGCTCAGGAAATGGCCTCCCACTAGAGCGCAAGCCTAGAGCCACTGCCGGGTAGAATGGCACAGGTGAGAGCCTGGGACCTCCACCCTTGCCCAGTGCTGCCAAATGCAGAAATCCTGATGGAATTCCCCAGCCCCACATGTGGTGAGTCAGCATCAGGTCTCCCCAGCTGAACCCCAGGCACCCAGGTTGAGCCAGCCCTTCTCAGTACATTGCAAAGGCTTCCGGTCATCTACAAAGCCAGACATTCATCTTCAAAGGCCTCCCGTGAAGCAGAGACTGGTCTGCTGTTGCATCAGAAGCAGAATCTAGGGGCTTCTGGTGAAGCAGATAGTCATTTTCTCCTCTGACCAACCCCGTCCCAGCCCTGCTTCTGACTTGCTGTGTGACCTCGGGCAACTCCCTTTCCCTCTCTGAACCTCGGGTGCTCATTAGTCTAGTGCAGATAATAAATATCTGTCCCTCTGGTCTCTCACAAATGAGTGACTGGGTGAGAAAGGGTCCCTCAAAGAATGGAGCACATCCCAAGTGCAAGGAATGTTGGCGCGAGTCCCTGAGGCCCTGGCCCGGATCCTGGACCCGGCAGATTGTCAGACTCTCCCAGGCTGAGGCACACAGAGTGGGAGGGAGAAAGCTAATGAGAAAGTGAGACTTTAAACAGAACCCAGCACATCGGACTCACCCAAGAGCAGCTTATTTATAACTGTAAAAACATCCTGTCTGAACAGTCAGTTCTACCTCTAGAATAATAGGACTTTTTAATCCTTATATATGATCAACTTTACTCTTTAAAGTGACACCTTGGAAATGAGAAAAGGAAGCTTAGATTATTATGGTTCACAATCTTGCCCTCTCCACCGCCAGTAATGAAATTAGTGCCTGGGGATTCCGCCTGTGTGTTTAGTTATGGCTCTGATTGTCCCAAGGCCAGAGTCACATTTTTCTATTGGCACCATTGCTTTGGGGGCAAGGAGAAATTGAGTGCCTTGGACCACAAGTGGTGGGGAAACCGCAAATCCCACCGACCAGCTGGGTTGAAGGAGGGCTCAGTGGGAGAGAGGTGACTTCACCAGCTTGTGCTTTAACAGCCCAAAGCTGGGAGGCAAAGCTGGATGCCCCTGGCACATGATCACCAAGGTGACCCAGGAAGGCAGCCCCTCCCTGCTTCCATGCCCCCTCCTCAGCCCCTCATTGTCCCTAGTCACTTCTCTTCCTCTTCTGAGTGCTTGCTGTTTGTCTTCCTATACCCACTAGTTATGTGGATGGTTTCGGGGCGGGGGGGGATAGGGTGCAGGGACAACCCAGGGAGTGAGTGGACCCGGTCCTCGGAAATGACCCTGGAGGCTTCCCCTCAAGGAGCCAGAGCTCCCCATCTTCCTGCCCAGGCATCGCAGCATCTGCTTACCCTGCAACTAAAGACAAGCTCCTGTCCTTGGGGTGCTGGCTGTCACAAATGTGGCCCTGGCTTATTTGTCTAGCCTCATATTGAGCCACCTTGCCCTCTTACTCAAGACTCCAGCCCCATCAAACAGCTTTCAGTTCCTTAAGCCAAAGGCTCTGAACTCTCTCCAGCCTCAGGGCATTTGCACAATGCTGTAGGTTTGGTGGCAGGACCTCTGGAGCTTTTGCTGTCTTAAACTTGTCCAAACACACAAATCACAGAATGAAGACTTAAGTCATAATAGTTTTCCATTTCCTTAGTTAAGATGAAGCAACCATTTCCGAGAAGGTAGAAGTATGTGATGTTTGTATTAAAGTAAACTTAAATATCGCTAAAAAACAAAAAAAAAAGTCCCATCCCTCCGGGTGTCTGGGTAAGCATCACTTGCTCAAAACGCTTTTCCTGAGCCCCCTCTCAATCTAAATTCAACCTCACCATGACATTTATCATATCCCTCATTGTGTGGCATTTATCACAGTTTGCAAGTATTATGTTTATTTGTATATTTATTTATATCTGTGAGCTCTGTGAGGGCAGGGACAGTATCCCCAGCACCAAGCAAGTGTCTGACACAAGATAGACACACAGTGACTTTTTACTGAAGAAATGAAGAAGTAGGATTTACACACTCAGGAAAGCAACTCAGACACTGCGAAGGAATGGGAAGGAGGAAAAGCATAGGGACACCACTTAAAGGAGTGTCAGAAGGAAGGGATGGCGACAAGAGATTTCCTAGAGGGGTTCTGAAGCCCAAAATGGAATGGAGCTTTGGTCCTGGATTTGGAGTTTGTTTCTAGAACATTCCTTCAAAGTTCCTTGGCCCCTTCAAAAGCCAAGAATCCTGGCTGGAAGTTGGGCTATTAAATAACAAACCCAGGAGAAGGTGCCAGAGGGGACGGGCAGATGGATGCTTCATGGTTGCGGACGTGGTGCGGCTTCCTGGTGAGGGGCACCTGGGGGACACGAGCTGATGTGCATCCCCTTCCCAATGTCAGGATGGGATTCTGCTGGGAGCCGTTGGTGCCTATGACTGGAATGGAGCTGTGCTAAAGGAAACCAGCGGCGGGAAGGTCATTCCTCTCCGAGAGTCCTACCTGAAGGAGTTCCCTGAGGAGCTCAAGAACCACGGCGCGTACCTGGGTAAGAGCCAGAGCTGAGGGGTGGCTGGCGGGCGGTGGGCGAGGAGGGGACCTGAGGGATCCAGAACCTGCCCACACCTGAGACCAGGGGCCTGTCTGAGCATATCTGTGCTGATTCAGACACAGTCAGGGGCCATTGCCTCTCCAGCCTGGCATCCACCACGTCCAGCGCCATGCCTGGCACGTCACACGCTCTCCATAAGCAGGCAGAATAAATGACAAGCAACGCACCCCAACCTGAAATGTGTTGTTTCGGTTGATGCTTCTAGACTCTAGGGCAGCTGTTGTTGTGTTTTCAGGTTTGAGTGCACGAAGCCTGGCTCCCCAAGGCAAAATGCAAGTCGAGGATGTGTTAAGGTTTACAATCAAGGCAGAAGTCAGTTCCCATTAAGTACCTTAGAGTGGTCGTAAAAAGAAAAGCATGAATCGTTGACCTGATGGTGATAGGTCCCAGCTGTGAGACCTTAACCTGACAGATCCCAGTCACCTCTAGCTCTGCAGGAGCAGGGCCTCCACCATCCATGCTGAGGCCCTTCTGCCATGGCCTTTCTGAAAGGGCTGAACCAGAACGAAGGGAGCAGGGGGCGAATGTCCAGGGCTCCCATTGTCTGTGAGTCCTGAGTTTCTGAACTGAGTCCACCAGCTGTGAAGTTACTCATCACTGATGCAGCCTCGGACTCCACTTCTCCGTGAACATGGGCCATCCAGACTTGGCAGTGGATCTCTCTGTGGTGGGAAGGTCACTCCTCCTCCCAGAAGATCCTGGGGGCGCAGAGCCAGGATGATGGGCCTTCATGAGGCCCAACGGTCTCACCTTAACTATAGTCACCACCTCGGGTGTGAGTCCTGAGAGAGTGCCTTTCTCTTCCTTCTCCTCCTCCCTCTGGGGGTTCGTGCAGTGAGGGCAGTCTGGAAGATTGGTCTCTGGAAGATTCCTCCCGATGTGCCCCAGGGGAGAGGGGGAGTTTGGGGAAGGAGACAGGCCGGCCAGGCTCTCCGCCTCCACACTGGGGAAGCTTATGGACTTCTGGCCACGGGTCCTCCTGTCAGGTCTTCAGGGAGGCTTGTCCAGCTTTCGGGGGGGCCCCGCCTGCTGGTCCAGGAGCCACATGGGAACTGAAACCACTGCCAGCAGACGGCTGGGAAGCAGGAAGCTCTCTCTCAGCGCAGCTTGGAGCTTTGAGAGTCAGCCCACGCCTGCCCCCAGGACACTCAGCCCCCAAGACCTTCCCACCACCACTGTCCCTCCTTCTGAGGAAGCCCAAATGCCCAGGGCCAACTGAGAACATTTTCAGTAGTGCCACTAAGCGCTCAACTCAGAAGAAACCTTTGCTCCACACCGCAAGCCTAACCCCGCCCTACCCTCAATACACGGCCACGTTAGCCACCCGCCATGGGATATCTTGGTCTCACCTACCTTTCAAGCTCCACTTCCCAGAATACATTTCCAAGAGTCAAACACGGTGTGTCTGGAACCAGAATAGCCCACCCTGTTGCACCCACCCTCCCGGCCACTGCATCGGCTCCTCTGTGCATCCCGCAGCCAGACTGAAAGCAACCGGTGACCCGAGAGACAGTGTTACCCACAAACACACAGGCGCACGCACACACACGCAGGCATGCACACGTGGCAGAAGGAGACATGCGTTCCCCAGAAACCGCCCAGGAACTGCCAACAAGGCCTGACACCCATCTAAAAACTGGGATCCATGATCCAGTTGCCTGGCAGAAAGTGGGACTCTCAGCTTTGCACACCTTCCAGGGCCCCACTTTCAGGAGAGTTGCCTGAAGGTGCTGCACAGTCACTCCCCAGAGCTGGGCGCTCGACTGGAAATTCACAGTGATCAGGCACAGATCCCAAGAACACGGATTGGTGGCCTTTCCCAAAGAGCCTCTGGGTTTCCATCTCTTTCTCTTTTGAGTGCACTGAAAGAAGCCTAGTCACTCCCTCTTTTGAGTTTGCAAAGCTTTGGGGCTGCAGGAATCCCTGAGACTCCACCTAAATGCCCCGAGCGGAGCAGTTCCTCGCCTCTGCACAGCCAACTCTTCAGTTTTCGGTGGACCACTTAGCAGGGGGTTCCGGTAATGAAGAGGACACTGGTTGATCCCCAGAGAGACTATCGGTGGGGATCAAAAACAAAGCCTGCCCAATATAAAAAGAAATGTGGCTAGGGTTTGCCTTTCTCTTTCCTCCCTGTTCCGTCATGCACTCACCTGTGAGGCAGGTGAAGCATGTGATGTGCATGTTCCAGGTCAGCAATGCCTATTAGTGGCCCCACCTGGCTTCCTTGATGCCTTTAAGCAGGGGGTGGGCGCAGTGAGTTCTCCCCACCCTTCACCGGCCCTGCCTCTTCCAGGCCTCCTCAGCTGCGCCTGGGAACTACCGCTCTGTGGTATCACATCTGCTCGGCCTGGTCTGAACACTCTCCGTTCAGCGGCCAGTCCTCAGCGGCACAGCTGAGCCGCACACAGGGCCCTGGTGAGGTCTGCCAGGCCACGGGGCCAGAGACCAGCCTGTTTTCTCCCGTGGCAGGGTACACAGTCACATCGGTCGTGTCCTCCAGGCAGGGGCGGGTGTACGTGGCCGGAGCCCCCCGGTTCAACCACACAGGCAAAGTCATCCTGTTTACTATGCACAACAACCGGAGTCTCACCATCCACCAGGCCCTGCAGGGCAAGCAGGTAACGCAGGGGAGGCTGGGGGCGGGGCAGACGGGTGGGACAGAGGGGAAGGTGGGGCTGGAGGGGACTGCAGCTCAGCTCTTCCCTCTCAGGACCATCCCCAGACCCACCAGCGTCCTTCCTGGTTGGGGGTATACGCCTCCTTTACACCCGCCTTAGAGCTGATGTCCTTCCCCAGGAAGCCAGGCCTGGTCCCTGCCGCAGCAAGAGAACCCGGGAGAATTTGCTTGCCCGCACTTCATGGAGCCCTTGTCTCTGGTGCCTTGGCCCCGACCTCTGCCCCCAACTACCAGCCTCTTTCTGGTCGTGTCTAGAGTTCAGGGCCAGAGGCAGCATCCAGGCTATAGCTTCCCAGCTTGGACTGCCAGGGCCCGTAGGCATCCTGAAGGGGCACTCGTGTTCCTCAAGCCACCTTGGCGCTACCGGAAGTGAGAGGAGTCATGCCTCCACCCATAGCGCGGCCCCATGGGTTCACCAAGATGCCAACTTCTTTCCTTTCCCGGACTGGGCACAATGCAGAACTATACGGCTGCCAATGTCACCGCCCCGGATGTGGTGGGCAACCAGGGCTGTGCTGCTGAGAGTCTCGTGTTGGATGGTCATGAATGCAAGCTGGAAAGCTATGATAAGAGTCAGTGATGGTGAAAAGATCAGAAAACAGGGTTCTGATCCAAGTCATTTCAATAGCCCAGGAAAACTGTGGTCCTGAGAAGCAACATAGCTTTTCCAAGGTTATAGGGTAGATTCACGGCTGGGTCAAGTTCAGAATCCAGGACTCTTGGTGGGGCTCTCTACATTATGCTACCTCCTGACCCCCAACAATCCCCAAACCAGGCCATGGGCCCTCCTGCCTGGCAGCATCCAGCATCCATCATACCCTGGGCCTGAGCTGAGCCCTGTCCAGGCCCTTATTGTTATTCTTGGCTCACCCCCGGCCCTCCAGAGCCTGGGAACAGCCCTGTCTCCTGCGTTTTCTACTGCCCTTGGCCTGTCACCATGAGGACATGTTCTTCACCGGGTCAAACCTAAATCCCTCTAGCTACAGGGAGCCATCCTTCCACCATTCCTCTTCCCATCCCAGGGCACTGGCGGACCCGGGCACTGCTCTGGCCCCAGCTTCCACCCTGCCCGCCCACACTCTACCCAGGGCTGGCTCTGTCGGGAATCCTAGGCTAGACCTTGAGAGCTGAAGGGAATTCGCTGATGAATTTATGACATTTATACTGCCTGGTTCCACCTCCAACATCCGAATGAGAAACCGCAGCGCTGAAGGCAGCTAAGTTAAGTGGATTCCAAATCAACATGACCCACATAGCTGAGGCCACATGTTTAGACAGGGTCTCCCTCCGCCTCCCTCTTTGCTCTCTGTCTGCCTCTTAATTACTTCATGTGGGCACATCTCTTCCCCCCCCCACCCCGTGTTTATGATTTCCTTTTTCCCTCTTCTGTATTTTTATCGTTCTCCTCGGTTAAATGCTTTTAATGCTTGAGGATAAATTTCTTCTGAAAACACCCTAAGCCAGGGAGGGAGAATCACTGGCTCAAGTGTCAGATGGATCGGAGTTCCAACCCAGTTTGGCTGTGACCAGCCTTCTGACCTTGGGCAAGTGACTTGAACTCTCTGAGCTTCAGTTCCTTCCCTGTAGAATAAGGACGATAATCTCTCCCAAGACAGCGTGAGGCTCACACAAGCTAACCTGAGGCTGTAAAGCGTCTCACACAGGGCCTGTCCTTGGGAAGGGCTCCTCTTCTTTCCTGAGCAACCCCTTCCTCCTATAAACATTTACTGAGTACCTCCTGCGTGCCAGGCACGGCACCCACGCCTGGAGGGAACAAGACAGGCACAGCTCCCACTGTCCAGAGGCGCTGGTGGAGGGAGCCGGGGCTGGGGGCAGGAGCACGGGGCTAGGGGAGCGTGGAGGAGGGACCATTGCAGGGAGTGGAGTAGGGAAGGGCAGGGGTGCTTCTAACAGGCAGTGACCTGAAGGACGATAGACATTACCGGGAGAGAGGGGAAGGGAGAGGGTACAGGTCAGACAAAAGTATGTGCAGGGGGCAGCTGGGAACCCAGCTGGAGCCGGGGGGCTTTTGGAGAAGAGAAATCACTTGGTATGTCAGGAGGGGATGTGGGAGCCAGAGGGTAGGGGACAGAGGCTGGTCTAGGAAGGTCACACTGAAGAGTTTGGACATTTTCCCCCAAAGCAAGGAAGCGGCATGGTCAGCTGCTGGAGGCCACTCTATCTCCCCGCAGTGGTGGGCTGGAGGGGCCATCCTGGAGGGGGTGGGGCTTTGGAAGGTGCCTCACATGGGGGAGAAACATCGGAGGAGGCGGGAAGTAGATGGATTCGGGACATGTTTGGCATCCACCAGGTGGACTTGCGGGGAGACTGCAGGTGGGAGAGGTGGAGGGTGGAGCCAGGGAGGACCCTTAGGTTTCTAACCGAGTGGTCAGATGGTGCCCTCACTGAAGGGGGGAATCACGGCACCCATGGTGGGAGAGGAACACAGTAAGTGCTCAAATACTGAAAAGAAATCATAAGTCACCACCCAAGGTGCTAAGCCCAGAGTTATTTGGAATATAAAAAATTGAAAATGAGCTAAATGTCCAGCAACAGAGGATTGATTAAATACATTTGGCACACGTGTAATTTGGAATATTATAGAATCACCAATGATCATGTTGTAGGAAAAAAATATAACACGTCGGAGAAAATACTCATGATCCATTGTTTTATTTAAAAAATCAGAATATATAAACTATACATCCAGTCTGATCCCAGATTGTAAAACTAAAACCACACACACACACACACACACACACACACACACACACACACCCTAGAGAAAACAGTCCAGAGGAAAAATATACTGAAACATCCATGGTATAGTTGGTTGTTTGGACCGTGGGTGACTTTTATTTTCTTCTTCATATGTTGCTTTTATTTTGCTCACTTTTTGCCATTATAATGTATCACTTATCACTTACAGAATAAATGGCAATCAATAAAATTAAATAATGGAAAGCCGAGTGGGGGCGGGATGGATAACAGAAGGAGAAAAGAGGGAGGGACCTTCTCATTTGTGCAGCAAAAATTCTGAGTCAAAGGCTGTGCTCAGTTTCCATCCACTGGCGAGCAGAGGCCTCTCAGTAGCCCAGCCCCACACCCCTCTCCCCATCCCTGTGCCGCAGATAGGCTCTTACTACGGGAGCGAGATCACCTCGGTGGACGTCGATGGCGACGGTGTGACTGATGTCCTGCTGGTGGGCGCACCCATGTACTTCAGCGAGGGCGGAGAGCGGGGCAGGGTGTACATCTACAACCTGAGACAGGTACGGAGCGTGGAGGCTGGCCAGCTTTCCAGGGGCACCTGATCCCTGCCTTGATCAGGTGTCCACGCGGGAACTGGGAGGCCGGCACCTGCCTGTGGAGCGGGGGAGGATGGGAACCTCTTCTGTCATTGGGCTTATATAGCAGGAGAGAAATGGGGAAACGCAGAGGGGATGCTGCAGGCCAGAGGGGGTCACGACCCAGAGAGCCCTTGCCAAGTCCCCCTGAGCCTTTTCCTGCCACTGGTTTCACAGAACCGGTTTGTTTACGATGGAACACTGAAGGATTCCCACAGTTACCAGAATGCCCGATTCGGCTCCTCCATCGCCTCGGTTCAGGACCTCAATCAAGATTCCTACAACGATGTGGTGGTGGGAGCCCCTCTGGAGGACAACCACAGAGGAGTCATCTATATCTTCCACGGCTTCCAGGGCAGCATCCTAAAGACACCGAAGCAGGTAACGCCCCCCCCTCCCCAGTAGATGGATGGAGCTAGGACTTGGAGTCCTGGTAGCTCACGCCCTGTCCTCACACAGGAAAAGAGAACTTGCCTCAAATCAAAATTTTGAAATGGGTGCATTTGTCTTCAAGCCCTTCCCATCACCCCTTTGGATACCCTCTCCCTGGTTAACTTTATTCCCCCAGCAACAGCAACAAAATCCCAAGGACCCGAACCTCACTGGCCCTCATATGTATTCATGCAATTGACTACACGTGGAGAACGCCTGTTTGGGCTCCTCGTCTCTGGAAGTGCCTCAGGCTGGAAACAGTGCTCTTCCTAAAAGTGACCCATCCCAAGTCCCCTCAGGTCATCACTTTTGCCTACCTATTTTATTAGTAAGATATACCACAGTTAGAGATAATGGTGGGTTACCTGCCAGGTAATGTGTATTTACACCCAGTGGGGAATTCTTTTTTTTTAAAATTGAAGTGTAGTTGATGTACAATATAAGTTACAACACAGTGGTTCACAATTTTTAAAGGTTATACTCCATGTATAGTTATTATAAAATATTGGCTATATTCCCTGTGTTGTACAATATATCCTCATAGCTTATTTATTGTATACATAATAGTTTGTACCTCTTTATCCCCTACCCCTATCTTGCCCCTCCCCCTTCCCTCTTCAGTGGGGAACACTTTTTTATGACACACTATTTTAATCCAAAAGAATGACTTAATGGCAGGAATTTCAGGTGCCATAATGGACCAGGAGAGGAGATAGCTTTGGGCCAGGGAAGCTTCCTGATGATTTCAAACAGGCTGTCTCCAGGGCTCCCAATTGTATCTACCCCTTAGGGTGCCCATGCCCAGCTCTTTCCTTCCACTCCCTGCAGAGAATCGCTGCCTCAGAGCTGGCTCCAGGCCTCCAGTATTTTGGCTGCAGCATCCATGGGCAATTGGACCTCGACGAGGATGGGCTTGTGGACCTGGCTGTGGGCGCCCTTGGCAACGCCGTGATTTTGTGGTTGGTTCCCCGTTTTTCTTGACTCTTGGGCTCTCCTGAGGGTCATGATGGATACAGGGTTTTAAAGATATGCTTTAGGATCTTTGTCTCTTGTCCTTAATCACTGTGAGCCAAATTCACCCTGTTCTTATCCCGTTGTGACTACAAATTTTCTTTTTATGGAATCACTGTTAAGTTATTTTGAAGTCCAAATTCCTCTTCTCAGTGGACTGCTAAGGTTTTAGAGCAATTTAGTGGCAAAAAGCCCCTCTTAGAATTTTTCCTAAAAGTTCTGGCTACTTGGTCATTTCTTCCACTTAGCTTCTAAAGCTACTTTAAAGGACAGACTGAGGATATTCTTATCAGCTGGGAGGATCTCCCTTCTACCCCACTGTGAGAGAGGATTTCTTTCCTCCAAACCCCATCTGACCCTTGGTTTCCTTTTTCAGGGCCTCATTTCTGCACCATTCCATCAGATATTTGTCATACATTTGCACTTAGGGTCTCTACTTAGCAATGGTCTACAGCTTTTAAAAAAAGGGGGGCGGGGCGCTTTCTAAAAGTCCATCTAAATATTTTACCATGTGATGTGTCAGATACTTTTTGAACCAAAAAAAATTTTAATTTGAGCTAGTTTTTTATATGTTGATACTTTTCATTATAAATACAATAACTTAAAGAAAATTGGTAAAATAAATCACTCAGAGTTTCATCACCTTAACATTACCACTATTAACATTTTGGTATATTTCCCTACCAGCCTATTTCCACCTGCATATAATTTTATATAAACACAATCACATTTTTCATACAACTTAAGAAAGACATTAAACAGAGATATCCTATGACTTCACAAGGAGAATCTTCATGTTCTTGGTCCTCAAGAATATTACGATCCAGTCGGGAAATGTCTTAATCCAAGTTCCCAAGAAAACAGAGCCTGAGGCTAAAGCTTCTGCGCCTCTGCCCTGGAAAGGGCTTCAGCTCCAGGGGCGGAAGTGAGGGTCAAGGGAAACTGAAACAGGAAAGGAGGAGAGAGATACGAGAGGTCGTTAGTTACTGAAGGAGCTGCAGCCTCACGCCTGGGGCAGCTCCCTGCTCCAGCATCTCCAGAGAGGAGGAAGGAATATAGCCTCTGCTTCCTGTAACAGTCCCTTAGGGGAGCAATGGGGAGCAGCGTATCTGCGGGCTCCTCATGTCCCCCTGTGCCATGGCCAAAGCATCAGCTGCCCCACGCCTCCAGGTGGTGTCCCCTGGCCCTCTAGGCAAGCAGGGTCTCTGCGGGTCCAGCATCGGCTCCACGGCCTCTCCTTGAAGGTCTGCTCTGCAGGTGGGGCTCTTAGGTCTTCGGTAGCAACAGCAGCTTGGGCTAAATGTATTCACTGCGTTGCAATTCAGGTGAACAAGACCCAGGGTAGGGGGTAGACATGGCCTCTGGGGTCTGTAGGGCGACACATAAACTAAGTCCTTTACAGGAAGCAAGGTATATGCACACACACATCAAAAGAATCAGTCTCACAGAAAGGACTCAATCAAGCCCTAGCTTGTGAGGTCTAAACCTAAATGCTACCTGAGTAGTGCTGAAACTGTGAGCTGGAGCCCTCTGGGAAGACTTCATAGTCAAACTCCATGGATCTCAAACATGACTACCCTTAGGATCACCTGGGAGCTTTTAAAACTCATTGCCCAGGTTTTACCCAGATCACTGAAAGCAGAATTTCTAGGGCAGGGGCCCAAGCAGCAGTAATTTTTAAAGACTCTCAGGTGTTTGTTTCCAAACAGAAGACGTTCTCACCTGCTTTGGTTCTCACAATTCCCCATCAGAGAGATCGTGTGACCTGCCCAGTGGAGCCAAGACTCAAACCCGTCCTTCTCACTCCACAGCACAGAGGAGGCGCGCCATCCCTCTTCCACTAAGAAGAGCAGAGTATTAGCACAGATAATCACGCTAAAAGTCTGAAGCATCTAAAACACACTACACTTATTTCTTTTTACATAAATGCATAGTTCGGAGAGGCAATATTTCCCTTCCCTAACTCTGATTGACTTAGACAATAGAAGCGTACATTTGCATTTCCTTGGCTGCCTGGATGGGGCGGTGTTGGGATGGATGGCTCGGGGCAGGTCTCTAGAACAATGAGTTGTTCTCTACTTTGGCTGCACATTGGAATCACCTGGGGTGCTTTAACACCCACGCTCTCCAAAGTGTGGTCCAGAGAGCAACCTCACTAGCATCACCTGAGAGCTTGCTAGAAATGCGGGATCTGCATTTTAACCAGAGCCCCAGGAAATGCGCAAATGTATTAAAATCTGAGAAGCACTGCTTTAAGACATGGTGATGCCTATTCTTGTTTGATCTGACCTGGAGAGCAACTTGGGCATCAGGATGTTTTTAATTTAATTTTTATTTTATATTGGAGTATAGTTGATTTACAATGTTGTACAGGTGTACAGCAAAGTGATTCCATTATATATATACATATATCTATTCTTTTTCAGATTCTTTTCCCATATAGGTTATTACAGAATATTGAGTAGAGTTCCCTGTGCTGTACAGTAGGTCCTTGTTGATTATCTGTTTTATATGTAGTAGTGTGTATATGTTAATCCCAAACTCCTCTAATTTATCCCTCCCCCCACCTTTCCCCTTTGGTAACCATAAATTTGTTTTCAAAGTCTGTGAGTCTGTTTCTGTTTTGTAAATAAATTCCTTTGTATCACTTTTTAAGATTCCACATGTAAGTGATATCATATGATATTGGTCTTTCTCTGACTGACTTCACTTAGTATGATAATCTCCAGGTCCATCCATGTTGCTGCAAAAGGCATTATTTCATTCTTTTTTATGGATGAGTAATAGTCCATTGTATATATGTACCACATCTTCTTTATCCATTCATCAGCCAATGGACATCTAGGTTGCTTCCATAGCTTGGCTATTGTAAATAGTGCTGCAGTGAATATTGGGGTGCATGTATCTTTTCAAATCATTGTTTTCTCTGGATATATGCCCAGGAGTGGGATTGCTGGATCATATGATAGTTCTATTTTTAGTTTTTTAAGGAACCTCCATACTGTTCTCCGTAGTGACTGTACCAATTTACATTCCCACCAGTAGTGTAGGAGGGTTCCCTTTTCTCCATACCCTTTCCAGCATTTATTGTTTGCAGACTTTTTGATCATGGCCATTCTGACTGTTGTGAGGTGATACCTCATTGTAGTTTTGATTTGCATTTCTCTAATAATTAGCGATGTTGAACATCTTTTGGGCCATCCATATGTCTTCTTTGGAGAAATGTCTATTTAGGTCTTCTGCCCATTTTTTGATTGGGTTGTTTGTTTTTTTGATATTGAGCTGCATGAGCTGTTTGTATATTTTGGAGATTAATCCCTTGTCGGTTGCTTCTTTTGCAAATATTTTCTCCCATTCTGTGGGTTGTCTTTTTGTTTTGTTTATTGTTTCCTTTGCTGTGCAAAAGCTTTTAAGTTTAATTAGGTCCCGCTTGTTTATTTTTGTTTTTATTTTCATTACTCTAGGAGGTGGATCCAGAAAGGTATTGCTGCGATTTATATCAGAGTGTTCTGTCTATGTTTTCCTCTAGGAGTTTTATAGTGTCTGGTCTTACATTTAGGTCTTTAATCCATTTCGAATTTATTTTTGTGTATGGTGTTAGAGAATGTTCTGGTTTCATTCTTTTGCATGTAGCTGTCCAGTTTTCCCAGCACCACTTATTGAAGAGACTGTCTTTTCTCCATTGTATATTCTTGCCTCCTTCATCATAGATTAATTGACCATAGGTGCGTGAGTTTATTTCTGGGCTTTCTATCCTGTTCCATTGATCTATATTTCTGTTTTTGTGCCAGTCCCATACTGTTTTGATTACCGTAGCTTTGTAGTAGAGTCCGAAGTCAGGGCGCCTGATTCCTCCAGCTCTGTTTTTCTTTCTCAGGATTGCTTTGGCTTTTGGGGGTCTTGTTTTTCCATACAAATTTTAAAATGTTTTGTTCTAGTTCGGGCATCAGGATTTTTTAAAGCTCTCCAGATTACTCTGATGTACATGCAGGGTTGAAGTGATGAGAAGGCAAAGGATGTCAGTATGGTCTGCTGCAAGCACAGCCCCTAGGAAAATGATGAAGGGCTGCCTCAAGGGGCTGTGAGGTTGCTTAGCCTGCCCTTCGTCCACCTGTACACTTTTTTTGCCCAATCCTGTGACACCTGGACCCCCTCCCTGCACACCCCACCACTGCCTCACTCCCAGTGGGGGTTTTACAGATCCCGTTCCATCTGGCTCTCCACCTTTCCGTGGGTCCCAGCAGAGCAGCCTTGTACCCCGCCCAACCCCTGCTTCTCTCCCTCCTCCTGCAGGTCCCGCCCTGTGGTTCAGATCAATGCCAGCCTCCACTTTGAGCCGTCCAAGATCAACATCTTTCACAGGGATTGCAAACGCAGCGGCAGAGACGCCACCTGCCTGGCCGCCTTCCTCTGCTTCTCACCCGTCTTCCTGGCACCTCATTACCAAACTTCAACAGTTGGTAAATCAAGCCCCTCCCCACTTCCCCAGCTCCAATCTCTCCCCCATGGACTTTGCATTTGCTCTGTTTCTAAACCTGGGCTTTTGCTGAAATGGGTTTTAAGTGCCAGGTCACACCTAGAGCCACATTTGATGACTTCTAGATGCCCATTCAATGCTCTGATTCCAGGGGGCAGAGAGGGGATCTCATACCATGGTGAGAATGGCAGTGAGCAGTGGTGACCAACGTGGGAGAGGTTGGGGAAGAAGGAAATAGTCAGAGACGGTGTTTGGACCAGAACAGGGGACTGGAAGTAGTGGAACCGTCTGGGGTGTGGAAGCTGTGAAGTCAGATTCAGAGAAAGAGTCAGACGCAGGAGGGAGAGCTAGTAACCAGGGGGTCAGGCAGATGAAGACCCGAGTAGCAGTGGTCATTGCTCAGAGTAGGCGTGAGTCCACAGCAGGGCAGTTTCCTTCTGAGGGTCCATCACTCCCAGCCAAGGCTGGGATCAGACACCTGCTCATGACAGCCCTGGGCCCAGGCACCCCCAGCAAGTGGCAGCTACAGGTTCCAGGACCAGGTTAGACCTGTGCAGGAAATTGGGACCACAGAGAGCTTCTCAGCCAAGGAGCAGGACCGACCAGATGATTAAAAAACAGGTGTCCCAGAAGGAAGATGAGAACAAAGGCAGGCCTGGGTGGTTGTGTCCTTCTTTCAACTTCTTTCTATGATAGGAGAATGATGCCAAGAACCTGGTGCATCCAGAGTGCTGCTGGGGTACCGGAGAAGGGGCTGAGCCTTTCCAGCATTTAGCAAAAGATCAGCCTAGTTGAAGGGGAGGAGGCTGCAGGCCTTAAACCCCAGAACAGCCTTAGGTTTGAGGAGCTGGTGGGCAGGACCTGGCCAGCCCTCCCTAGTGTGATGGGAACTGCCACCTGCAGAGGCTCGGACCCAGACCTGACGGGATCCCAGAGCCGAGGACGAGGCCCGGAAAGGTGATGGGAGAGGTGGAGAGGTCTGTTGACTCCAGGAGTGGCTCAAATGGAAGCATCACCCTGACCCCTCGTCCTGTCTCCTCTCCTCTTCCACTGCGTTCACTCTCCCCTCCATCTCTTCCTCTTTCTTTATCCCTTACTGTCACCTCCGTCTTCTTTTCTCCTCCTTCTGCCTCCCTGTTCTCTTTAGTTCCTTCCTTTACCCTTCTCACTGTATCGCTTGCTCTCTGTGTGGGAGTTTCCTGCCTACACTGAGCCTTGCGAGGGGAGAGGAGCAGCACTTCCCCTGGCCAGCCTGGGGGGCTTCCTGGAGGAGGATGACTTTCCAAAGGCTATTTTTAAAGAGAGGCAAACAGTCTTCAATAGAAATGTGGCTCCACCTCCATGGCTTGCCCTCTCCTTCCTCTAGGCATCAGGTATAACGCCACCATGGATGAGAGGCGGTACACGCCGAGGGCCCACC
The DNA here is from genome assembly GCF_028564815.1 of Eubalaena glacialis. Classification (NCBI taxonomy): domain Eukaryota; kingdom Metazoa; phylum Chordata; class Mammalia; order Artiodactyla; family Balaenidae; genus Eubalaena; species Eubalaena glacialis. The sequence continues at coordinate 67,944,837 of NC_083717.1, forward strand.
TGGATGAGGGCGGGGACCGGTACACCAACAGAGCTGCCCTGCTCTCCTCCAGCCAGGAACACTGTGAGCGGATCAATTTCCATGTCCTGGTGAGCCAGATGCCCAGCAGCCCCACCCACAGAGCCCAAGCTTCTCCAGGAAGGGGACGGAGCTGGAGGAGGTGCTGCCGTGGGAGAGGCAGAGAGCTCAGCTGGTGCCAGGCTGGTTCTGAGCCCACAGCAGACCTCAGGAGGCCAGGAAGGGGACAGTGTCCTGGACCTTGGCCATCCCATACTCATGCCCCAGAGCAAAGGCCACTGGGACACACTACTTCCCACCTCACTGTACCCTCCTCTGAAATCTCTTCTTTGCCAGCTCTCAGATGCCCACCATTTCTTAAGCAGGGGGTGAAATTCAAGGAGGGAGGTGGGCTCAATGATGTCTAGCAGAGAGGACGGTGGTCAGCCAGCTGGGGCCATGGCTCAGAAGGAAGGGATAAGCAGGCATCAGCTAATAATGACCAGGTAAGGTGGACCAGTGGCATGGACAGGCTTGGGGGGAGGAAGAGAGAGATGCCAGACTGGCAGAGGGGGAGAACCAGTGGGGGCCTGGTGCATCCACCCAGAAACTCCAGACACCCAGCCACAGCTCCAGCCTCGGAGACACAGGCAGGGGACACTCAGAGCCCACCTGACCCCAATAGTCACTGGGCAAAGGTCAGAAAATCAGGAAGTCCTGGTGTCTGTTAATACTGTTGCCCCTCTGATGTGTTTATGGTCTGGTTCTCAAAGTGTGGTCCCCAGACCACCAGCATCTTCATTACCCGGGAACTTTTTAGAATTTCACGTTCTCAAGCTCCATACCAGACCTAGTGAATCAGAAACTCTTGGGATGGGACTCAGTGTTTTAACCCCCTCCCCCTCCCGGGGTGGGATTCTGATGCAAGCTCAAGTTTGAAAGTCATTGCCTTAACACAAGGAAGCCACTGGTGTCAAGATTTGGGTTCCATGGCGGGGGGTGGGGGGGATTGGGGGATTTTTTAGGCAGCTCTAAGCATCCCCTGAATTGCCCCTATTTTGTTCAACTTTGTTCATTCATTGGTTTATTAAGCCTTGTCACAGTGCTAGGACTGTGCTAAGAGGCTTTGGAGAGAGGAGGATTGACACACAATCAGATAGTTTGGATGCCACCTAAGTGTGTCAGTAACAGGTCTGAACGGAGTGTGGGGATGAGGTGCTGCCTGGCTTCCTAGAGGCCGGGGTGTTGGGGACACAGGTTCCCAGCCTTGAAGGACAAGCAGGAGTTGGTGAAACATGCAGGCAGAGGGGTTGGCATATGCTGAGCCAAGGGCCCTTTCCAGGATCAACACTCTCCAGCTGTGGCCCCATCTGGGAGCCTCCATGCACTCACGGATGCTAAAGCTCCATGGACACATGCTCAGGGCTGACGAGGCCGCTACCCTCCCAGCTTCGGGAGGTAGAAGTTCTCTCAGTGGTCCTGGCTATGACACAGATGTTCCCTCTGCCCTCACCCCGTTCTCATCTCCTCCCACACAGGACACCGCTGACTACGTGAAGCCAGTGACCTTCTCGGTCGAGTATTCCCTGGAGGACCCCGACTATGGCCCCATGCTGGACGACGGCTGGCCCACGACCCTCAGAGTCTCGGTACGTCCTGGCATCCAGGGCAGCAGCTTTGGCACACACCCCACCGCCAGCCCTTGCCTCCTCCCAGAAGCCCGGGCTTTGCGACAGGCACAGAGGAGTTCTTCCCCTGCCTCGCCTTCCCACCTCCTGCCCTGCAAATTCCCAGCAGGCTCCTCCCCTCCTTCCTCGTGACTCGTGCTGAGCAATTTCTTGAAGGTAAGGACCCGGCCTTCTCCTGTGCAAGGCTCCCGTATCCCCAGCAGAGAGTGAGCCTGGAGTGGGTCCTGAGACTCACAGGACCCGAAGGGACCTTAGTTCTCAATCGCCCACTTCCCTCATTGACAGACGAGGACACTGGAGGCCAGAGAGGGTGATTCAACCACTAGAGCCTAGTCTGCGCTGGTTGAATGATCGACTAATTAACAAACAGTCCTCCTAGCCCGCTCCAAGTATTCCAAAAATAAGTAGTTTTAGCCTCATCATTGGCTCTGCACCCCCCAAACCCACCTTTTCTAATCCCTGGCTCTAAGGGCATCAGAATTTTCTGGTATCTAATATTCAGATGCTCCCTGCATCTGCAACTCCATATAAATCCCACACAAAGAAAACGTCAGACAGTTATCCATTCTGCCTGAGCTGTGCTAGGAGAGCAGGCAAAATAAACCCCGGGGATTTAGGAACAACTTTCAAATATACCACAATGCTCTTAAGACCATGACCTACGAGGTCCAGCCTCTGAGCAGTGTCTCTGAGAATTATTGGACTGGCCAAAAAGTTCATTCGGTTAATGAATACATTGTTCAATAAAGTTCTTCGTGAAAGTGAAAAATGTGTCTTTTATTTTTGCTTAAAACCAAACAAACTGTTTGGCCAACCCAATATATAGAATCCAGCCAGCAAACAACAATTTCAGAACTACTCACATGCTTGCCTGTATTTCTCCTACGTAAAAGAACTGTGTAGCCAACAGCAAGACTTCTGAAAATCCCCTCTCTGCTCTCATTCTCCCCCATCAGCCCCCTCAGCTCCTCCCTCTTCCCAGAGCTCCCACATCCTACCACCCACCCCTCAACCTTCACACCTTCCCTCTTCTCCTGATTCTGCATCACAGATATGTAAGAGAGGCTGTCTGAAAATGCAGTTCAGGAGAGGGGGAGATACTGACCTGGCAAAGCTGGAATTCTCGTTAGTGAGCCAGGAGAGGGGGAAAGCTGGGTACCCTGAATCTTAATATTTTTCCCATCACAGTCATCACAAGGCCACTACAGCATATGAATGAGTACATGTCACTCATTCTATAAGCATGTTGAAGCCCATGATGCAGATGAATGTGCAGAGCACTCTCTGCTCTGATGCTGATAATACGGATGCAAGGTGGTGATAAGAGTCACAGGTCAAGTCAAAGATGAGAGTAAGCTCAGAGGAAGTGTCATCAAGCAGTCAGATGATAGGTCAGGGAGGACTTTCTGGAGGAGGTAGCTTTCCCCTGGACCTTTAGAATAGACGTGAGATGGGGACGATGGGCTTATTCCAGGAAAGCTGACAGCATAGCCAAGGTGTGGACGTGGGAACAAACAGGGTGAAGGGAAGTGTAAAGAAAAAATGAGAAATAGAGCTGAAAAAGTCAGTCTGGGCATATTACCAAGGGCTTTGGATAGCAGCTAAATGTCTAAAAATCTTGTTAAAATAGATTTCTAGCCCCCAGCAAATTAGAAACATTCTTCCCATCTCTCTGCTACAAATTCTTATTTAGCTTCTCCTCAATGCCCAGCACTGTTCTAGTACCATAAAATCTTGCCTCTTGGGGGAATGAGCCATTCCATACAGTTGAGTGTAACAGTTGCTTATCACGTTAAATTATCCCTTTTAATCAAGTGGACAGAAATTTTTCTGAAGGTTATTATATAGTTTTCACACTTGAACAGTATGTTGGGTGGGCTGGGGCGTATTTCATCAGAGACTTGAAATCGCCAAGATGAACACGGGTGCTAGAATACAGTGAAGCCCCCAAGGGCTTCCAAAGTGTCTAGAGCTATGTCCTGGCATTGAATGCCTCGCTTTGCCCTCCTTTATATGGCTCTGCTGTCTTCCTTGCTGGCTGGTTCGAGCTGCAAATCCACCACGTCATGGGGAAACCAAGGGGCAGGCTTGATAGAAACGTGTCTGAAATAAGAGCATGTGGGTCTGAGTGAGGGCCAGGGAGCTCCCCTCCGAGAAGTTAGTGAACATAAGGTACGCCTGGCCTCTGTGACACCTGCTTCCCCTCCCCTGGTTCAGGCTGTGCTCCTGGTGGGGACAGTTTCACTCCTCAGCTCCAGACTTGAACACCCACCTACCTGCTGAGCCCTTCTCGCTGGATGGGCCACAAACTCAGTGTGCCCCAAACTGATCCCCTCCACTTAACCCCTCCATTTATAAATGAATGGTGCAGCCACCCTTCCAGACACTCAAAAGGAAACTTGGCCAACATCCAGGACCCTTTTCTCCCTTAGTCCTGATGAACTCCAGGTCCTGCTGCTGTCACCTCTGGGGTTCCTAACCCGTTTCCCCACACACACACACACACACACACACACACACACACACACACCCACTACCACACCGACACCGTCGTCATCTCCTGCGTGAACATTGCAGCAGCCTCCTTAGCGGTCTCTCTGCCTCTACTCTTGACCCTAACAGTCCATCCACCCACAGCAGCCAGAGGGAGCCTTCGATACGTGGGTCTGGGAGGACACGACCCCAAGACCCTGTTAAGACATGACCCCGCCCATCTCTGCATCTCCTGTACCCCTTAATACAGCAACACTAAATAGCCGTCATTCCCCAAGCTTACCATGCTGCTTCATGCCTCAGGCCCTTTGCACAGACTCGTCCTTCCTCCCAGACTTCCCTCTCCCTCTGGTCCATCCAGCTAACTCAGTCATCCTTTGGAACTCTGACCTACTGTCATTTCTCTGAAGCCTTCTCATCTATGGGCCAAAATAACTGTTTCCTTCTCTCTGCGTCCTCTATTCCTCATACAGATTTTTTTTTGCACATTTCACACTATAATTATTTGTTCACACCCTCATCTTCCCCATGAGCTGAGAGCAGAAGCTGTGTCTTCCTCATCCTATATACCCAGTACCAGAGAGCTTGCTCCCCGCAGTAAATGATCAGTCAGTGTGGACTGGCACTGGGTAAGTGGGTGTTCTGTGCTAGCAGCTCAGCTGGGGACTGAAAGGGACCTGGGACGAGTTGAGTTTTGAGCCATGTTCTAAAGAAGGGACTGTCTATGCCAAAGCATGAGAAAAAGCAGCATGGTGCTGTGAAAAAGGCAGAAAAAAACAAAGCCTGTGTCTAGTGCCGCAGAAAGAGGAGCTGGTGTGCTGTGGAGATAAGGGATGGCCCACAGCAAAGATGGGGGCTGGAAGCTCTGGGTGCCCTATCCAGCCACCCATACCTGCCTCTCCCTGGCCCAGGTACCCTTCTGGAATGGCTGCAATGAGGATGAGCACTGTGTCCCTGACCTCCTGCTGGACGCCCGCAGTGACCTGCCCACAGCCATGTGAGTAGGCTCCTCCCCACCCCCACACTGACTCCTTTCCCTTCCCCGCTGGTGGATCTAGGCTCCCAGGGCCCTAGATGACAATCCTGCACATGCTTCTCCTAGGCAGCAAGGACCAAGCACTGAACTTGGAGCAAGGTTCTAGCTCAGGGTCTGCCTCTAACTCCTGTGTGACCTCAGGCAAATACCTTGCCCTCTCTGGGCCTCAGTGACCTCCTCTGTAAAATGAATACTGTTAGTCTAATCCAACCTACTCAAACTTTGTTTAGAAAAGGAATCCTTTCTTTGGAGCCTGCACTATAAAACAGATAAAAGGTGGAGACTGAGGACCTAGAGTTCTTGGTGTTCATTGTCTAACCCCCAGACTAGATGACTTCTAAGGTCCATGGACTGACCACTAAGGAGATTAGCAGAGGATGAGCAGGGTGCTCACAATCCCCTGGAAGAAATAAACTGGCAGGGCTCCCCTGGTGGCACAGTGGTTAAGAATCCGCCTGCCAACGCAGGGGACACGGGTTCGAGCCCTAGTCCGGGGAGGTCCCACATGCCGCAAAGCAACTAAGCCCGTGCACCACAACTACTGAGCCTGCGCTCTAGAGCCCACGTGCCACAACTACTGAAGCCCGCGCGCCTAGGGCCCATGCTCCGCAACAAGAGAAGCCACCGCAATGAGAAGCCCACGCACTGCAACGAAGAGTAGCCCCTGCTCACTGCAACTAGAGAAAGCCCGCGTGCAGCAACAAAGACCCAACGCGGCCAAAAATAAATTAAAATAAAATTTATTAAAAAAAAAGAAATAAACTGGCAGACAAGGAAAAATACTGATCCTATTTCAAATTTATGTAATATATTTTTAAATAATTTATGCTCAGCTTTTATTCAACTATGAAATGATTAGATAGACTATACATATACAATAAATAGAAATAATACAACACTACTATATATAAAAATAGATAAACAACAAGGATCTACTGTACAGCACAGGGAACTATATTCAATATCTTATAATAACCTATAAGGGAAAAGACTCTGAGAGAATATGTGTGTGTATGTGTATATATATATATTAAAAATAAATAAAAAATAGAAATAGTACATCCAAACCTTGTAGAAGGATGAAGAAGCAAAGATTCTAACCATCTAGGCTAATAATCAGGCTTGTCTCCATATTGAGCTCTGAGCTTCCTGGCAGCCAAAGCCAGAAGGAAAACATGCTGATTGGAGAGGTGATACATGCACAGTGAGGTCTACCCCTGCATTCCCCATTCCATGTGCCTGATTCCTGCTGGTCTCTTTCCCGCAGGGAGTACTGCCAGAGGGTGCTGAGGAAGCCTGCCCAGGACTGCTCTGCGTACACACTGTCTTTTGACACCACGGTTTTCATCATAGAGAGCACACGGCGGCGGGTGGCGGTGGAGGCCCTGCTGGAGAACAAGGGCGAGAACGCCTACAGCACAGTCCTAAATATTTCACAGTCAGCAAACCTGCAGTTTGCCAGCTTGATCCAGAAGGTAAGGGGAAGGGCTGAGGCAGGAAAGGAGGGGTCCAGGTAGGGGGCCCGGCTGCACGTTAGAATCACCTGGGAGCTTAAAGGTACCTGTGTTCAGACTTCTCCAGGACTTTCTAATTGATGTGGTCTGGGTGGGGCCTGGGTCAGTCCGCTTCTAAAGCTGCCCAGGTGATGTCAGTGTGCAGCCCGGCCTGAGAACCATGGGGAGAGGGTGGTCTGAGCCTTTCAGACCATGGAGAGGAATATCCTTCAGCCTGCACCCTTGGCCCTTGTTAGGGGCGCGCACACACATACACACGCCCGCAGGTGTGCACACTAGTGCGTACACACCCTCTGCCTACAGTTCATCCTCCAGGCTTTTTCACAACAGTCCCTCTAACAAGAATCAGAACCTATTTCTCCCCACTTTAAAACCTCCTGTCATTCCCAGTTGCTTTCACAACAGATCCCCAACTCCTTGTGGTCGCACTCAAGGCCCTTCCTGCTTCCCCAGCCTCACCTGCCACTTCTGCCCGCACCCCAACACCGGTAGTCCCACTGGCCCCCGCTGTTTCCCAGTGCACCTGCCCTTTCACACCGAGGCCCTACCGACCACAGACCCCTGCCTGAGACCCCCTCCCTCATTCCCTGAGAAGCTCCTGCTTCCCCGTGGTAACCCCTTACAACGCCAGCTTACATTTCACCCTCACAACAACTCCAGGGGGTGGTGGTGGTCATCGTATCCCCCTTTACAGAGGAGGAAACTGAGGCACAGAGAGGGGTTAAGTGGCCTGAACAGGACCACACAGCCAGCGAGCGGCAGAGCGGGATTCCCACCCAGCAGCTGGCTCCTGAGCCCACGCTTCACGAGAGAGCGTGGTCCCCACACCACACTCTGAGGTGGCTTCCTGAAGCCCCAAAAGGCCACACAGGGCCCCCCGGCCCTCACAGCTCCCTGGCACAGCCCTATGCGTGCTCTGTGGAAATCATCAGTGTCCGAGCGCTGCCCCGTTATAACCCTGAACTCCCAGAGGGCGAGTGCCCTGTCTCAGCCACATCTGTCCCCAGGGCTGGGCCAGGGCTGGGCACGGAGAAGTCCCTCAAGACATGTCTGTTGAATAAACCTAGGACGTCGTTGTCGTGTGTGTACCGGGGGGTCCCAGGTCCCCGCAAACACAGTCTCTGTCCTCACAGATCTCCGTGTCCGCCTGGAGCCTGGGGTGCAGCATAGGAGAGCCAGCAGGGCCCTTCTGTCCTCATCTCCACCACCCCTTCCTCACTGGACTGGGGAGAGGCAGGACGGGCCCCTCCTCAGCCACACACACACACACACACACACACACACACACACACGCTGTTCCTATAGCCAGAAGGGGAAGCTGAGTGGAGTGAGGCCCCCGAGAAAAGGGGGGGCTGCCTGCCGTGTCCTCCCTTCCCCCTCGGGGGGCCCCCAGTGTCCTCAAACAGACTTCAAGTTCAGTGCAGAGGACCTGAAGGAGGGGCTGTCAGTGCAAAGTCAGTCCCTCTGTCAGGCCCAGGTCCTGTCCCACGGCCCAGAGTGAAGACGACCAGCCCACCTGATGGTCTTTCAAAGGCCTCTCCTTCCAGAGGTTTTGTGTCTGTTTGGCTTTAGGGAAAACTGAGCCCCAAACCTGCATCCATCTCTTCCTGCTTCCCTGGCCCTGACTTTCCAAGACCAATCTCGTGCCTGTTCATAACCCTAGGGGGAAGGAATCATGGAATTTTGTTTCTGTGACGCAGAAGGGCTTTGGAAACGTGTTCTGTGAAAGGCCGTGTCTGTACAAACACACAGGCGCGTGAGCACACACACGTGGCAGGTGGTGTGTGTAGGGCTAGCCTGCAGCCTGGCTCCTTCACCACCCCGTGGTCCATCCCCAGCCCAGGAGATGCTCACAGCTGGAGCTCAGCACACCCTCCTTCCTCTCCCTGCCCCCTACCGTCCAACAAAGGGACCTCGAGCAGAGGAAGCCACTTGCTGGTGGTCTGTGCTAGTTACCTCCTGTCTCTGGGGCTCAGTGACCCCACCTGTAAGCTGGATGATAAGTCCCGCCTCTGGGATTGATCCAGAGAGAATGACAAAGCATATACGTGAGCGCCTGCCCACTCTCTCCACGACCCGGCACCGCTGAGCCAGTCCCCCGCCCCTGCACCGGGCCCCCACCATGCTTTCCGCACCCAGAGCCAAGCTGCACCCGAGCCTCCAGGGCCCCTGTGGTCCCAGGATCTGCGGCCTGTGCTGCAGCTTCAGCCTGGGCAGTTGGGGGGCTGGGGGCAAGGGTGGCCCCCACACCTGGGTCTCGGGCCCCACCTAACTGGTGCCCGTGATGCCCCCATCGCCCCAGGACGACTCGGACGGCAACATCGAGTGTGTGAACGAGGAGAAGAGGCTCCACAAGAAAGTCTGCAACGTCAGCTACCCCTTCTTCCGGGCCAAGGCCAAGGTTGGGGCTGGGGTGGTGTGGGGAGGGACCGGGGTGGGTCGGGGAGGCACAGGGGAGGCAAGAGAAGTGGAAGGGAACAGAGCGGAGGACTGGGGAGGGATGGAGAGGCCTGAGGGCGCCTTTTAAGCAGGTTAGTTTTTTCTCCCATGAAATGACCTTCAAGTGACCTAATTAGCCAGCCATCCCCAGGGCTGACAGCGCACCCCAGGAGAACACCAGGACCCTCACCTCAGGGGGAATCCTACCACTCCCACCCACCACTCTCCCACCTCCTCTTGGCCATTTACCCCACTGTCCTGTATCCTAACCCGTTTTTTAAATGTCCAGCCTCTGTCATGGTGCTGTGCCTGGGGAGAGATGGGAAGAAAAATGAATGTTTCTTGAGCACCTACCATGTGCTTAAAAGTACATGTGAAAAGAGTGTAGGGATGGGAGAGGTAGACTCCAGACTGTGGGGACGTTTGCCCCTCACCCCCGGGCAGTAGGCAGCCCCTGAAGGTTCTAGAGCAAGAGGAGACCTGACTGAGGCCGAGCTGCTTGTAGAGCGGGAACCAGACAGAGGGGAGCTGGAGGCAGGGGCCACCTAGAGAGTAGCAGTGTGTTCCCAGGAGCAAGGTCTGCAAGGCTGGGGGAGGGGGAGGAGAAGGGGGAGGGGGATTAGGGCTCCTGACAAAAGAACCTCCCCAGTGCGACAAAAGTCAAGATTCTGGGTTTTGAGGTGAGGCACTGACACACCCAGGAGCTCTTGGGTGAAGACCCAGGGGGAGCAGCACACAGCCCAAGCTTCCCCACCCGACCCTGCGGCCGCTCAGGAAGTAGCCATCCCCCCCCCCTGCCCTGCACCCCACCCCTGCCACCAGGTCTCCTTGGGAAACCCTGTGAGGGTCAGACCTGGGAAGAGCACGAGAGGTCTGTGCAAAGCCCCAGGAGCGCCACCAGGTGGGGCAGAAGGTAGCAAAGAGGGTCAGATGTCAAAGGGCACAGTCAGGGGACCCAGGCCCTACTCCTGGGTGAAGGCCAAGGGAAGCACCAGGACCTGGGCCGTCAGAGCGGTGGGAGGGCCGCTGGACAAGGAGACAGGTGTGTGACTAGCCTCTGGGCAGCCTGGGACAGCCTTCACCCTTCTCCAGGCCTCATACCTGTTCACACACAAGAACGGGGGGGTGCATGAGGGGGTCTTATCACTAGATTCTGGCCCCCACTTCCTGCGATGCATGTTGATGGCCATCTCCCCTTCCCACCATCAAGTGCCCCCCAGAAATTCCTGCAGAAAGAGTCTGAAGTTGGATTTGCTGCCTTCTGGTTGCCCGTAGTTAAAAACAAAAAGGGAGGGGGCGGAAGGCTGGCCTCACAGCCAAGAAGCCCCAGCAGGGGATCTGTTGACCTTGGCTGCGTTCCCCGCCACGGCCCCTGAGCTCAGCTCACATTACTCCAGCACCTGGTCCTCCCTCCCCCAGCCATTCCCTGCCAGCAGGGCCCACCAAAAGGGCAGGGGTTGGGAGGGGCGGGCCAGGGCTGGTGTGGGCAGTGCTCAGCCAGGCAGTTCTCAGCCAACCCGGCTCCAGCGACTTCTTCCTTGTAGGTGGCTTTCCGTCTCGATTTCGAGTTCAGCAAATCCGTCTTCCTGCACCACATGGAGATCCAGCTCACAGCGGGCAGGTCAGGGCTTGTCTGCTCCTTCTCCCTCCCTGCTTGCTACTCCTGGGCCCTGTTCTGCTGCTGGGAACTGCCCCTCCCCACACCAAATCCCCCGCCAAGCCTTGTCCATCGCTGCCCTGCCTGGGTGGGCCCTGGGTCAGTCCCCAAGTGCGGGCCAACCTGCTGTCCGCTGTGCTGCTGCCATTCTTCATTCTTGGACAGCTTGGATATAAATAACACCCTCAGCTTTCTACAGCATTTTATATAGCAATTATTTAAAAGCCCTACAGTTATAAAGTACTATGCACGTAATATCTCAGTCAGTCCTCACAGCAGCGCCTTAAGACAGGCAAAGCAGGGCTTATTCCCCACCCCACCCCACCTCCCAAGTTACAGGTAAGAAAAGGAAAGCTCAGAGAGGTTGAGTGAATTTCCCAACAACACACAGCATGTAAATAGTACAGCTGGGAGCTAACTAGTTTTCCTAATCCTTATCCAGTGCTCTTTATGTCCTGGTCACTTCTCTCCCCTTGGAAACTTCCAATTTTAAAAGACCTTTCCTTACTCTATGTGGATCTGTCTGTCTGTCTGTCTGTCTCCCAGGCCTCCCTGAGGCAGCTTGCTGTAGGTTGACACCGTGAATCGCCCATGTCAGTAATAAACACACGGAGGCGAGGAGGAATTCTGGCTGCTCTGGGGCCTTATAAACCCTCCTGAGAACTTCTCCACACTGAGAAATAAACACTGCAGGCAAACCGAGCACCAACATTCCAACACACACACATATGTGCAAACCAGTCAGCAGTCATGGGAGTGCTGGGGATCAACACAGCAGCATGTGCGTGTATCCAGGTATAGTTAGCCAAACTGTGCACTCTGGTGGAATTCTCACTTGACATGAGGCGAAGTTTGTAAGGTGTGTTGATATCTTAAGGCCTCCCTCTTAGAGAGCAGTCTGTTCTCACAGGGCAATGAACGCCCTTGCCTGCAGTGTCCTTGGCAGTGTGGGTATCGGCGGGTGTTTGTGAGTTAGGCATATGTAGGCAGGGGACACTGGGCATCTGTGTGTGTCAGGTCTCCCTTTTCTAACTAAGCACCTATCTGCGGTAAGGTTTCCAAAGGAAATCAAACAGTGTACGTAATGAGCAGAAATCATACCTTTTTTATGTCTAAATGATCTGCTCCGGTAGTTCATGGTGCTCAGAAGTGAAGGGAAGCATATTCAACAAAACTTCCTCTAATGCCTCTGAATTTCACTCTCCGGCCTTTTCAAGGCAGCATAGCCCCCATGGGAGCTGGCGCACCCCTAGTCAGCTCAGGGGGGTCGGCTCAAGGGTCAGTAAACGCTCTGCTGTGAATTCCTCGTGCTCTTCCCCTCTCTTGGGCAGACCCTTGCCCTGGAGGCGTCATCTCCCGGGGCGGGGGGTAGGTAGCACAGTATTTGCCCATCCGACAGATGAGGAGGGCACACAGGCTGCTGTGACCAAGCTGGTGCCGTCCTCCCAGCCTCCAGCCCAGATGTGCTGCACCCAGAAAGAGGGCAGGGAAAGCTGATGTCTCCAGGTCCCCTGCCTCCCCGGCCCTTCCCCTCCCGGGAGACACCTCTGATGACCCCCCTGGCTGGCTGCTCTGGTGCAGCAGGCCTAGATGCCCCAGGATGCTCCTTCTCAGCCTGACTTGGATCCCTCCTGCTGCCCTGAGCTGGGTGGAGGGAGGGCTGCCCCTTCCTGACCACAGGCGCTGCCGCCTCTCCTTGCAGTGACAGTGACGAGGAAGAGAGCACCAAGGAAGACAACACGGCCCTCCTGCGCTTGCACCTCAAGTATGAGGCTGACGTGCTCTTCACCAGGTGGGCCGCGGCCCCAGGGCCCTCATGCTGAGGGACTATGGGATGCAGCTGGGTATGCCCCTGAGAGTGCACCCCCCTCGTCCATGGAGGGGAGGTGGTGTCAACATGGGGGAGGAAGAGAAAGAGAGAGAGAGAGAGAGAGAGAGAGAGAGAGAGAGAGAGAGAGAGAGAGACAGACCTAGTCCCCAGGGAGCTCCCCGCAGTGGGGGAGGGGGAGGGCTGGAGCAGCAGGCAGTATCCACCCCAGGTGCAGGCTATAAGCGGAGGCATGGTCTGCAGAGAATTTTAAAATAGTAAAACCTGCTAAAAAGTCCATCTGCATTTCATTACCACTTTGCACTAGCAATTCTAAATAGCATCAGTGAGAAAATGCTCCTCCCTGCAGGGCAGACTGCTCCCACCGCCCACCCACCTCAGTCTGCCAGTGGTCCCCAGTGTGCCCCCTGAGAGCTCCCAGGAGGGCGGAGAAGTCAGAAGGTAACAACAGACAGACAGAAAGTTCAGGCCCTCCCACGGCCACCACTAGAGGCTGGAACGGTGCACAGTGGGCAAGTTCATGATCAAAAGAGGCCATGCCCCTGGGCAGGAGGCGAGGGCAGGGGTGGCAAATAACTTGCTCTTCTGGTTCACAGCCATCCCACACATGAGGCAGACATTGCTAATTGATCTCAGAGTTTATTCCTGCTGCGCCTCAGAATCCTTCCCAACACAGCACTCCCAATGGACACAAGAGGAAACGTATTTGCTGTGGTCTAGGGGGAGGCGGGCGCATGCCCACACCCTCTTTCGTTCGTTTATCCATCTAGCCCACACTGATTGAGCTCATGGCGGCCCTGTCCTCTGTCCCTGCAGGAGCAGCAGCCTGAGCCACTACGAGGTCAAGCCCAACAGCTCGCTGGAGAGATACCATGGCATTGGGCCTCCCTTCAACTGCGTTTTCAAGGTTAGTCTGGAAGGGAGTCAAGCAGACAGCGAAAGACGGGAGCTGAGGATCCCCCACCTGGGAGGGGAGGAATCTGGAATCATTGCTAGCACCTGGGATTCAGCCTCAACCCTGCCACCCATTCACTGTGTGACTTTAGGCAAGTCCCTTCCCCTCTCTGGGGCTCTCAGTCCTCATCTGGAAAATTATGGGGCTGAACTGGGAGGATGTGTCAGTGAAGATTAGGTGTAGCTGCTTATAATTTTTGAAGTATGAAAAAAAACAGTGGTCTAAATGCCCTGGGGTTTATTCTCTCCCATAAAAGAAGTCCAGAGTTGGCAGCTTTACAGAGTCATCCGGGATTGGGTCTCCTTGTGTCTGTTCCATCATCCTCAACATGCAATCATCAGCCTATCAAGTTCATCTCATAGTCCAAGGTGGCTGCAGCTCCAGCCATCACGTTCTCATTCCAGGAAGAAGGAAGGGGAGAAGAGCAGACCAGACCCCCTGCCTACTAAGAAACCTCCTTGGCAGTTCCTTGCACTTCCAGTTACTTCTTATTGTCCAAAACGGTGTGACTCAGCTGTAAGGGAGGCTAGGAAATATGCCTTTTTGTCTTGCTTTCTGTCACTAAGGAAGGAGGGAGAAGGAGAATTAGGAAGCAGTTTAGAGTCTCTGCCACGGTGTGCCCCAAGATCTCCCCAGCCCTGAACTGCTGAGTGAGAATTGGGAGCAGGTAGATGGCTGGAAACATGCAGATGCCTCAATGGCTCATCCAAGAGAGATTTAGTAACCTGCCCAAGGCCACACAGCTCATCTGTGGCGGCAGCCCCAGGTTATGTGCTCAGGCTTTCTGATTCCAAAGCCCTATTTGTGATCACTGTGGCTCTGACACCAAATGTGTCACGGCTAGAATGTGAACCAACACACACTCACTATTTACATCCTGCATCAGTTACTGATTATTTCTCACGATAAAGGAATTGCTGTCACCATCTCCACCCCGACCTCTGTCCAGGGAGGCCACCAGCACCACAGCCAAGTGAGGGTGAAAAAGGAAGTAACCCTTGCTGTCAGCCTCGTGGCCCCCTAGTGACCCATCCTCAGGCTCCAGGAGCCCATCCCTTTCAGCTTTCATGCAGTTTCATCCTGTAGCCCCCCGCCGAGATCTGGAAGAGCTTTGGAGCATCTACAGTGAAAACGCCAGGGGGCTTGAAGGGGCCTGGCTGGGGGGATCGCCCCCGTGAGCCTCGTCCTCCACCCCCCAACTGCTGCTGGGTGTACTGACACCTCCCCTCCTCTGGCCACAGATCCAAAACTTGGGCTTGTTCCCCATCCACGGGGTGATGATGAAGTTCACTGTTCCCATCGCAACCAGGGGCGGCAACCGGCTGCTGCTACTGAAGGGCTTCCTCGCTGACCAGGTACCCGTGCCCAGGGGGCCAACACAGGGAAGGGGACAAACATATCCCTAGGTGTGCCCCCAAGTCCCCAGACCTCAGCTCCTTCTCCCGAGCCCAGGGCCAGCTGGGCCTTCTCTGGGCAGAGGAGGAGAGAGGACCGTGTCTGGGATGCCGAGTCTGCCAGTGCTGGTGGTGAGGCTGGTTGCATGTGTCCTCGTGCAGGCGAACACGTCCTGTAACATCTGGGGGAACAGCACTGAGTACCGGCACGCCCCGACGGAGGAGGACTTGAGTCGTGCCCCACAGCTGGTGAGTGTCCCCCACGCCAGGACCCCCGGGGGACGAGGAGAGGGGGCTGCCTGAGCTCCTTGTCCAGTAGTTTGTCCAGAAGAACTTGTTGAGCACCTCTATGTCCCAACCTCAAACCGAAAGGACACAGAATAAGGAAAAGATACTTCTTGCCCTTAGTGAGCTCACCATCTCACAGGAGACATGGGATTGAGTGTAAAGAAGCCAGGTAGTGAGGCTGGGATACGTGGGGCAGTGGAGCAGACAACCTCAAGTAGAGAAGCAGGGGTCGTGGACTTGCCCTTGTGCCTAAAAGGGCCGGTAGGATACAGACAAGCAGAGGGAGGAGGAAGGAGCCAGACCACACGGGGCTTGTATTGGAGACACTGACCACGTCAGCTGGGGCCTCCCTGCCCCCAGAGATGGAAGGCAGCCCAGCTCCCACTCCTGAGGCCCTCCCCAAGACACCTGCTAGTGTCCAGGTTTCTGTTCCCAGGGCTGCCTCTGTCCCCACATACCAATTTCTGAGCGTGCCTTCACTATTCCTTACCCAAATAAAAATCTTAGCTATTTTCATTTTGTTCATTTTCAAGTGCCTCACACAAAGCATCTTTGGAGTGTAGTGCACTTTACTGAAGACTTGAACTTGGGTGGGGTGAGGTGGCTGCGAGGGAGCAACACAAATCAGTTTAACCTAATAAATCCTAATTATTTGATGATTTGTTTGGGTTTTCTATTAGGACGGTATCATCTGCAAGTCATGATAGTTTTAGTTTTACCACTCAATCCTTTTAAATTGTTTTTCTTGTCTTATTGCTCTGGCTATAAGGGCAATGGTAAACAGAAATGATGACTGTCTTGTCTTGATCCTGCTTTTAAAGGGATTATTTTTAATTTTTCATTATTAAATGTGATACTTGCCACAGGCTTTTTTTTTTTAATAAATTTATTTATTTATGTATTTTTGGCTGTGTTGGGTCTTCGTTTCTGTGTGAGGGCTTTCTCTAGTTGCGGCAAGTGGGGACCACTCTTCATCGCGGTGCGCGGGCCTCTCACTATCGTGGCCTCTCTTGTTGCGGAGCACAGGCTCCAGACGCGCAGGCTCAGTAGTTGTGGCTCACGGGCCCAGTTGCTCCGCGGCATGTGGGATCTTCCCAGACCAGGGCTCGAACCCATGTCCCCTGCATTGGCAGGCAGATTCTCAACCACTGCGCCACCAGGGAAGCCCCAACCACAGGCTTTTTAAAATAAGCACCCTTATTCAGATTCAGGACATTCCCTGGGAGTTTTTATCATAAACAGAAGTTGGATTTCATAAAAGGCTTTTTTCTGCATCTGTTGCAGTAATACTATCATTTTCCCTTTAATGCGTTTGTATGGCGATGACATTTATAAGCGCCCTAACGTTGACCCAAAGTTCTGTTCCTGAAATACACCCAGTTATGCACAACTTCAAGTGGAGCATCGGATATACCGTCCTTACCTTGTCCTCCAGCCAGCCCCTGGCAGCCCCAGCCCATGTGTCCCCCACCCCCATCCCCTTCCTTCTTCCTTGTCCTCTGCCCCTCCTACCTCAGGAACAAAACCCCACTTGGTCAAGCTGGGCAGCTGAGCCATCTCTCTGGTGGCCAAGCCCCTGCTCACCCTGAGACCCACCTTCTCTTTCAGAATCACAGCAACGCTGATGTAGTTTCCATCAACTGCAACGTGAGGCTGGCCCCCAACCAGGAAATCAGTTTCCATCTGCTGGGGAACCTGTGGTTGAGGTCCCTAAAAGCAGTAAGTAGAGCCCTGGGGGGCCAGGCTGGAGGAGGCAGGTGCTGGGGCGTCTCCCCCGGGGGAGGGGCCAGAACCTGACAAGGCCTCTGATTACACAGCTCAAGTACAAGTTGATGAGAATCACGGTCCACGCAGCCTTGCAGAGGCAGTTCCACAGCCCTTTCATCTTCCGCGAGGAGGATCCCAGCCGCCAGGTGAGCACTGGGAACCCTGCAGACCTGGGCCCGGGCCAGGCCAGCTTGGGGAAGGGTCGCCCCTTCCCCAAGAGTTTTCCTACTCCCCCTGTAGGAGAGAGATGGACAGGCCTGCCAGCAGTTAGTGCAGCATCAGAGGCGAGGGAAAATCGAGACAAACAGGCTGTTAGGGGCACAAATGGGGAGCACAGGGCCAGAAATAGGCATTGGCGCTGTCCCTCGGGGGCACCAAGCGCTGCACCTCAACGGCCCCCAGAGGCGAGGAAGGAGGGACACCTGCGTGTTTTACACTAGAGGAAGCGGAAGTGCCGCCCAGGCCTGCCTGCCTGCCCACCTGCCTCAGGGCGGCGAGGCTGGGTCTTGGCAGGCTGGCAGCCTAGAACGGCCAGCCAACCCTCCCCTCCCCATCCATCCGTGCCTCAAATCTAATGAATGAAGTCTGCTGCGAACTGAAATTGTGAAGACCGAGGGATTCGAGCTGTCTCTGAATCGGAACTCTTTTTGAATTGAGTAAAACCAGACTGTCGCAGATCAGACTGGCTTGAATCAGGGTCCAGAAAAGGGGTGAGGCTCCATGTGGTGCTCTCTGGGAAAATGAGAAATTGGGTCTTGAAATAAAGGCGGGTCCTCTGGAAGGAGCCGGGCGTCTCGGGCGTGGGACGCTGCTGCCCTCCACTGGCCACATCCCCAACCCTGGCCTGGGCTCCGGGTGAGCGTCCTGTACCAGATTCGCAGTCACCCACCAGCCCCACCCCAGGAGACGCTGGAGAGCAAAATGGGCCTGGTCAGGAAGCCAGACCTCCATAAAACCCAAACGTCGATCCCAAACAGCATGTGGGTGTGCCAGGCAGAGGGGGAGCCAGCACAGAAGCCCGAAGCAGCATTCAGCAGGCCCACCTGAGGAGCTGTGTTATTTGTTCGTTCTGCAGCATTTGTCGGGTGTTCATCCTGTGACTCAGGCTCACCCCCCAGATGAATTAGGCAGACAAGGGGGCGAGGACAACGAAGTGTGGGTGCAGTCTGGGGGAGAGCACAGGTGCTGGCATGGGGCTTGGTCAGAGCAAGCCATGTCCAGGGAAGGCATTCTGGAGGAGACGGTCCACTTGACCTGAATCTTGAGAGACGTGGGAATTTTCCAGGCAATCAAGCGAGAAGAGGCATGGTACAGACACCCTGCGCACACACACAAACCACCCCTTTCTCCACACTAGTCCATTTGTCATTTACTAGTTTAAGTGATTTCTCCTTCCACTCCCACTTCCCACCCCCAAAAACCCCTCTTATACTCTCTGGATGCCTCACTTCTCTTAGAAAGCCAGCAACCCAGAATTTAAGCCCCTGTTGCCTTGGCTCTGTGCGAGGTGCTGGTGTGGGAAGGCAGAGCCAGGTCCCAGCCTTCAGGGATGGAAAGAGCATAGAAGGGACCTGCTGTTGGTGGAGCCCTACCTGTGTGCCAGGCACCATAACAGACACTTCCCGTGTTACCCTGCTTACTCCTCACAGCACTGTGAGGGGCGTCCCCACGTCCATTATTCAGATATGGAAACGGAGGCTGCGTGAGGTAAGGTGGAAGGGGAGCAGGCTTGCCTCAAGGTGAATAGAGAGTCACTGGCCAAGCCGGGCTCTGCCATGCTGTCGTGGGGTGCGTTCATTCAGGCTTTCAGCGCGTTGACTGAGGTCCCGCTCCATCCCAGGTGCTGTTCCAGGCACTGAGGATAGAGCAGTGAGCAAAATAGATAAAGCCCCTGCTCTCCCTGGAGCTGACACTCTAGACGGGGGTGGGGGGAAGAGTCAACGAACATAAATACATACAATGTCAGTGGTGATAAGGTCTGCCCAGAAAAACGCAGGCGCGTAAGGGTGGAGACGAGGGGTGCTATTTTATACAGGGAGACTGGGGAAAGCCTATAAGGGGACAGCAGACAGAGACTAGAAGAAATACAGTGGTGTCATGCAGCGAAGGGGGTTGGGGGAGCCCCACCAGCAGAAGGAACAGCGATGCAAAGCCCCAGCAGCAGGCGTGTGCTGGGCGCGTTGGCAGCCGGGTGGCTGAGGGCTGGAGTAGAGAGAGCAAGGGGCAGAGCAGGAGATGAGGCCGGCGAGTTAAGCAGGGCTGGAGGGTGCAGGGCCTTGCAGGCCAGGACAAGGACTCTGTTTTTCACTCTGGGCAAGATGGGAAAACCTGGAGGACGGAGCAGAGCAGAGAATAAACCCCCTGCCTCTGGCTACTATTCCAAGAACAGACTGTAGGGGGCGAGACACAAGCAGAAGGGGCAGCTAGGCGGCTGCTACGGTCTCCGGGTGGGAGATGAGGGTGCTCAGTCCAAAGAGGTAGCCTTGGAGGTGGCAGGAGTGGCCACATTCTGGGTGTTTCAAAGGTAGAGCAGATAGACTTTGCCGGAGTCCACGTGGGTGTGAAAGTGAGAGTCAGTGACCAATACAAGAAGCAAGAGCAAGGAAGGACAAGGCTGCCATTTGCTTTGAGGGGAAGGATGTTGAAGGAACAGGTTTGAGGGTGAGGAGTGAGATCAGGAGTTTATCTGGGGACCTGTCAAAGATGCCAGGCAGGCCGAGGAGACAGCTGGATATGAGTCTGGAATGCAGTGGAGAGTCCAGGTAGAAGGTAGCAATGTGAAAGCATCAGGCATAAAGATGGTTACAGCCCTAGGACTGAGTGAGCTTCCCGGAGGCTGCGTTAGGGCTCTCACGGCCCTGGGCACTTTTGCTTTCAGGGCCTTACTCCATAAACAAGATTTTTTTTAAAAAAGTATTATTTTCTGACTTGGTCTGTATAAAGACAAATATAATCCAGACAAGATTATATTTTTTGATTCTAACTTTAAAAGAAATTAGAACATTTCTGTGGGCCCCTTAAAGCACCATGGACCCTGGGCACCGTGCCCACGGTGCCTACTCCATAAGTCAGCCCCGAGCTCACCAGAGCCATGAGACACACCAACATTTAGGAAGCAGCAAAGAGAGCAAGAAAGAGTGGCCCATGTGGTAGAAGGAGAAAGCAGGGAGAGCGGAGTGGCCCCAGGCCCAAGGCAGAAAGCGTCTCAAAGAGGAGGTGGGATCACTTGGTCACTTAAGTCAGGTGTCCGCTGCGCCAGGGCTGGGAGCTCTGAGGCCTCTCGGCAGGCTGGTGCCACCCATCCCTTCAGCATCTCCCTGAAGAAGGGGATGCAGCTCTCCCACCAGGTGCCAGCTGTCTCCTACCCTCCTGCACCACCCCAGGCTGCCACCTGGGCCCCAGAACAGTAGCGCTGTTGACCTGGCCTCACCCCTTACCTTGCAGATCACATTTGAGATCTCCAAGCAAGAGGACTCACAGATCCCCATCTGGATCATCGTGGGCAGCTCCCTGGGGGGCCTCCTGCTGCTGGCGCTGCTGGTCCTGGCACTGTGGAAGGTGAGGGCCCCCGCAGGGTGCGGGTGGGGGGCAGCATCCTGGCTGTCCGGGCCTGGGGCCTCTGCCTCTGAGCTCTGTGGCCAGTCCCCATGTTCTCCTCCGCGTGGGAGCTGGGGCCCACCCAGCCTCCTCCCCAGAACTTGCTGACTCCTCACCACAGCAGGCAGATGGGCTAGGGCCACCAGAGGGTACTCAGCCTATGGCTCCAACCCTTTTGTGGGTCCCTCTGAGAACCTGATGAAAGCTAGGCTTCCTCTGATCAGAAAAAAAGCAAGCACACGCAACCACAAAATTTCTCCAACAATGTCAGGCTGTTAAGAAGTCCCCCAAAAGCCCTTCTCTATCTCTGAGCCTCAGGCTAAGAACCCCTGGTCTCAACCTCCTCCTATTATAGATGAGGTGAAGGAGGCCCAGAGAGGGGTGTTGACTAGGGCAGCATCACACAGCATGACTGCTTGCCTCTTGACACAGGCTCCATCCACTTGGTTCCAGCCTCCCTGTCACCAATTAAGTGGCCCGTTGTGCAGCCTGGCAGTGGTAGGGGAGATATGCAGCATGAGCTGGGGCATTCAGGGAAGGCTTCTGAGGAAAGAAGCCTTAAGAGAGTGAGTGAAGGGAGAGCAGGAAGGGGAGACAGGCCTTGTCCACCCTGCCCACACCTGAGATTTCTCCCTTTGCCTTCCCACAGCTCGGCTTCTTTAAAAGTGCCAAGCGCAGGAGGGAGCCCGGCCTGGACCCCACCCCCAAAGTGTTGGAGTGAGGCTCCGGGGGAGGCTGTGAGTTGATGGGGGCCAGGACGCGGGCCCAGGCAGTGTGCAGGCCCGTGGCCCACCGAGCTGGGGTGGAGAGGACGCCGGCTCGCTTTGCACTTGACCTCATCTCCTGAGAGACCAAGTCTGCTCCCTCTGAAAGGAACTCAAGTCAGTTTTAAGAGGGACTGTCCTACTGGGAGCCATGGCACCTCCAACACAGATCCCTAGGGATTTAAAGGGACACCCCCCCCAAGGTACACCCCAAAGCCGCTCCCAGGCTCTGTGGGGGCATTTGCTGCCCCCATCACTAAGGTGCTAGAAATTCGTCATTACCCCATGCTCAGAAGAAACCCAGAGAGGAAGACTACAAATGCAAACTCACTCTGCCCTCTCCAGGCCTCTAGTTCCAGTGGGACCTAATGGGACAGCAGATCTGCACTCTGCGCTGTCCTCCCACCCCAACGCTGTCCATGGCTCCCGAGTCACCTCACCCCTTCCCCAGGCCGGAGATAGGTCCCCGGAGCGCCCCCTGCCTGAGGGGCTCAGCGGTGACAGCTGTTGGCCTGGATGAAGACAGACTCTGGGACGCGGAGACTGTGATGGACGGGCAGCTGAGACCTAGGAGAC
Source organism: Eubalaena glacialis (assembly GCF_028564815.1). Classification (NCBI taxonomy): domain Eukaryota; kingdom Metazoa; phylum Chordata; class Mammalia; order Artiodactyla; family Balaenidae; genus Eubalaena; species Eubalaena glacialis. Next base: position 67,966,830 of record NC_083717.1, read on the forward strand.
TGGGCACCCACCAAGATGCGGAGGTGGGCGGGCTCTCCCGCATCCCCACCATGCGTTCACACTGACCACCGCCCACATCCCCTCCCAACGTGCTCTCAGCAGCTGCAGGCCTGCAGCTGCCACCCCTCCTGCTGCTTTTGTTCCTGGGAGCCTGGCGGATGACGCAATCCCCAGGCTCCACGTTCCCACTTCGTCTTCCACCGCAGCCTGTCCCGATGCGATGGCAAGGCTGCAGGCCGTGGGCAGGGGTAGAGGTGGGGGGCCTCCCCTCCCTGCATCACCCCCTCCCTACACACACACACACACACACACACACACACACACACAGCCTCTCACGGCCTCCCATCCCTCCCTTCCAACCACCCATCACCCATGGGGGAGAAGGGCTGGACCAGTGCTGAGGGGTCCTCCCTGGAATGCACTGGATAAAGCCGGTGCAGGAACCCCCAGAGCCTGTGCAACCTTGGTGGCAAATGTCTGATCTGCCAGCCCATGGGGCAAGTGGTACTACCAATGACAGCGCCCCGAGGACAAGAGGCACGCCTGGTGCCCAGCCGAGTAATTTATGCCTTAACCTTGTTTTGAGGTAGGAATGAAGGGGGGATACATCAAAGGCATCTGTCCCCTGTCACATAGTACGACCTTTACTGTCGTAAATATTTTAAAGAAATTTTTAAAAATACAGTGTTTAAAAACAACTAAGAGGCTGCCATCCCTTTTGTGGGCAGAGCATGTCCTAGTGAGCCACACTCTTTGAGGACAGGAGGTGGATGAGGGGCTCCCTGCTTCTTTCCCATTGTCTCTAGATGTTTGGAAGGGACTTGTCCACCCTTTGCTCCCTGCAACATCCCCTCCCAGTGGCTGCCTGGTCTGGGATGGACATCTCCAGTGATGGAGCACTCCCTCCCTCTTTCCCTTCCTCCCAAGCCCACCTGTTCCATCTTTGGCCAGTTTAGATAGTTGAAACCCACATGTCACTGTAGCTTCTACCCCTTCGTTCCTGTTCTTTCCTCTCAGGCCTCCCAGATTTCTCTAGGCTGGCATCTCAGTGCTGACTTTCAGACCCTGACTTCTAGTTTCTTCACCTTTACCCACAGACTACTCTTAAAGTTAGTTGTCTCCATTCTATTCTCATGCCTTTGGAATCCCAAGAAGCCAGTAGAATCTTAGAAATTATTTGGTCCTGTTCCCCCATAGATGAGGATGCTCAGAACCAGAGAAGTTAAGAGAGAGCCCCAGGTTCCACAGCAAAATCCAGACTAATCCCAGGACTGCTGTCTCTCAAGCCAGTCATTCTAGCCCAGCCTTAGAAGGGCTTCGTGAAGGATTAGAAGGAATTGATATGAAGTCACTCGTCACTCTTTATGGGAATATTTTTTCTCAAATGGTGAAACCAAAATCAGAAGGTAACATTTTAAAATCGTATTTCATTTGCGTCATTACCCTCATGAATGGAGTAGTCTGGCTAAAGGAGAATCAATGACCCCGCACCCAAAAGTGCATTGTTTGATCTGGCACCAAGTCTTCTTTCTGTCAAACACCGTCAACTCTGAGAATGCTTTCATGTGAAACCAGACTTTCAGAGATTGGCATTCACGTTTTTAAAATCTGCCATGTGCAGCCACAATGCAGGCCAAACAAAATGCATCTGCAGGTCAGATGCAGCCCAGGGGTCACCGAATTGCAACCCCTGGACTCAGAGGCAGCCTTTATCCCCAGGATGTCATAGTCCCTCCATGTCCTCCCCTACCCTAGGCCAAGAACAACTAAATGGTCAAAAGGTGGAAAAAATGGGAGGCTTGTTTGTATCTTCAAGGCCTTCAGCCCTTGTACTGTGTCGCTCTCCTCTCTCTCTTATCAGTTCTCCCTTTCTGAAATTATTTGCTCTGGGGTATAAATGTCCATGACTGGCCTTAAGTGTGCTGCTAGGGCAAGCAGAGAAGACACATTTTACATGGAGCAAAGCCTCATGCTAGAGCAGCATTTCTCAGGCCTGGCTGCACATTAGAATCACCTGGAAGCTTTAAAAGCTACCTATACAAGGGCCCACCCCCGGGAGTCAGACTTAATTGGTTGGGAGAGGGGCCAGGGCATCATTTGTGTTTCAGAGTTCCCCTGGCGACTCCAGTGTGCTGAGCGTTGAGGTCAACAGGCAGGTGAATATGTAGGCTAGAAAGCGAACAACAAAAAAGGAGTTTACATGCACAAGTGACCTTCTATGCTGACTAATGGGAACTGTGTTGTCATTGTAATGCTGGTCAAGTTTACTTGGCTCCCGCCTGCAGTTCAGAAGACTTTCTCGTTGCAGCAAGTCTCCAGAGTGGAATTTGCTACAGATCACCTAGTTCTTGAGTTGGGGGCACATTTGCTAATGTCCGGGGGGGAGATGAACAGCAGCCTCTGAAGCATTTTAGCATTTGGTGGCAAGCTGTCCAAAATGCAACCGCAAATCAACATGAAAATTCATATTATGGTTCATAGATGGGAGTTCTTAGCAATGCTCTCTATCTGGTAGTTAAGTGTAATTATTTACGATGGAGCTAAGGAGTGAACTCAAGAGTGTTAACATGAAGCATAACCAACTTAAAAACGGTTTAGTTTTTTAGAAGCCTTATCGGCCCATCCTAGACACTACTTCAAAACAGCTGCGCTGATTTCCAGATGGCCTCGTGATACTAAAGCAATTCCACAGCACGTGAGGGCGCAGGAGGAAAACGTGCCTGGGGCGAGGCCTGACTCTGCAAACCAAACTACCAGCAGAAGGCGGTTTTAGAATCTGCTCCGCGGATTGTGAGGATTTTTTCAATTCTAGGCTCACTGTCTAGTAGAGGGAAAGGACCTCCAACAAGGAGTGGTGAACTGAGATGTGCAAGATGTTCCGGGGGGGTCTCATGTTGATTCTGACATGGTGAGACCCCATGCGGGAGGGGCGCCGGCCCTCAGAGAAGATGCAGGAGCTGAGGGGCAGACCTTGGGTAGCTTTGAGAGAGGCCTCAGGCCCTTGTGCCATCATCCGGTGTTCTGCAGGGAAGTGGACATCAATTATGCTATCCCTCAGTTCCGGCCAGCTAAGAGTTGAAAAGGAGAAATTCAGGTAAGAGTGCGGCTTCTTTCTGGTGTCAGATGGTGTGGGCATGTAAGCTCGGAGGGCAGGGTGTGCCTCTTAAAGCAGAGTATCTATCCAGAGCTGAGCTTCTCAAAGTGGGGTCCTGGGGCCACCTAAATCAGGACCACAGATGACGTTCTACCCCAGACCTCACAGATCCAGTTCCTGAGAGGTAATTTTAAGCACATTAAAATGATAGAATCAGAAATCTAGAGCCGTAAGATTTTGTTATTCTCTAGACTTCAATGTCAGTTTCTTACAGCATGGCCTTTCTCAGCTGCCCTTTAGCCTATCTTGGTGGCAGCAGTCATTGGTAAAAACCCCCAAGGGGTTCCAGTGCCAACAGTGGAGTTTCTGGGTCTTCCTTTTGTTAAGAAAGGTGGTACTTCTTAACAAGATGGGTATCAGGTGAAGGGGGCTAATACAAACACAACAGAGAGAGGGAGGAGAATGACTCTTTACCAGGAAATGTGGGAGAGCTTCTCTGAGACCTTTCCTAGAGGTCTATAAAAGACAAGTTGCTGTCTCCATCAGTATTCAAGAGCTTTTAGCATCCATACTCTCCCAAAATAAGACACTAGACTCTTGGCTTTAAGCCCCAAGATGCCAGGCAGCCTCTAATCGAAGCAGCTGGCTTAATCATGCTTCTTTTCTGGCATATGACTCATTGCAACCACACCTCACCCCAAACATGAAGTGGCCAGGTTTCTCCACCAGATACGCCTTGGGTGATTGACTTAATACAGACATTAGTAGTGAATGGTCCTGTCTTCACCACACTGGCCTTTGTTTTTACCTTTAGCTAATGTCACGTTGCCCTTTATTCTGCACTACTTCTTACCTTTAAAAAAAAAAAATCCCCCCAAATTATCCTTATATTACTATTAATGTCAACTAGATCCCTCTCAAAGGACAGTCAAGCTTAATCGACCACATTAAATCTGCAGAGTGCTTTTGTGTCACTGTCTATTCCATTAGCTTTGACATCACACTAAAGTAGGACAGCATGTTCCAAACAAAAACTGAAACCGGAACATAGGAGCTTTGCTGGTGTAGCTTGAAGGGAGGGTTACAAGCCTGGCACCTGGCCTCTGAAACTTTTCAATAAGATATAGGCTAAAATGTACCTAGCAAACTCACAAGGCTCAAAGTAGGGTATGAGCAGAAAAATATTTTTTTAACACAGATGGGGGCACCATTCCTTAAGGACTCATCCTTTCTAATCAGTTGTGCATGTTCTTTGTTCCTGTCTCCCTGGTACTATATTAAAAATGATGATGGTAAAGTTTTCTGAAACGTTTTCAGAAGATGGCCCAAGCCAGAGTTCAAAAGTAACGTCTTAAACTTTCAGAATTAAAATTTGAGGAAAAATAGAAAATCAGATTTCAAATAGAGACATCTAGCTGGACAACAAGCTTACCAAGGACAGGGACCATGATTCTTAGTTTTTGTATTCACATCCCTGATACAGTGCCTGACACACAGTAGGTGCTCGATACACAGGAATTTCCAACTGTTTCTTCCTACTGGTTGAGGCCAGAGCAAACCCCAGTTCTGTTCTCCGGATGAACTGAGCAAACCAAATTTACAAATCACAGGCAAATTAGAATATATAATTTTGTCTAAGCTTGCCAAAAAGCTAAGATTTTGTGAGCTACCTGAAATTTGCATCTCATACTGAAATTTTCTAGATCAGGTATCTGATGAAATATATTACTGCCAGCATTTTCTTTTGTCTGGACATCTGTTGCTTTAATACAGCAGACATTACTTGAAATACAGAAAAAAAAAAAAAAGATGATTTAGAATTTGGATGATTTCTGCAGTCCAGTCAGATATTTTTGCCAGGCACAGATCTGGCAGAAATCCTAAGATGAGCTTCTCTGGTACTGGTGTGAGAGTCTTACAGTGAAAGAGCACTGTTCAGCGGGTCAGTAAACTCAGAGCCTACCTCAGGCTCTGACACTTGGTCCTTGTGCGACCTTAGATGGACAAGTCACTTCTTTGTGAGCCTGTATCCTCAACTGTGAAGTGACAGAGTTGCCCTAAATGATTTTTTCAGATCTCTACAAAGGGACTCCCTAAATCTAAATGTGAATGCAAACATGTGCGGAGGATGTGCTCCAGTACCACCCTTTAATACCCTTCTGGTAATCTTAACTATTGTAATTAGGTAAAGGAAAGAAATATGAGGTATGAATACTGGAAATTAGAAGGCAAAATCATCATTACCTGTAAATGATGATTAGTGTATCTGGGACATCCAAATGAAGCAACTGAAAAAAATTTTTTTAAAAAAAAGGGAAATCCATTAAAATGCCTATATCAAAACATTAACATTTAGAAGTATATACAGTGGAAGAAAGGTTCCTATCTACAATATAAACAAACTAACTAATGATTAAAAAAAGGAAGATATTTGCAAGACCTTCATTAAAAATAAACTTTCTGGTTAGAGAAAAAAGGCAAATGAAGAAACATCAGCCCCACTTATATTAATACTTAACATTTAGCAGGCACTTCACTGTTGTAAGCACTACATTAAGCGTTTTAATTCTCTCACTTGCTCATCACAACCTAGATAATATTATTGTCCCAATGTACAGAAACTGAGACTTGGATCGAGGTCACAGAGCTAGTAAGTGATGGAAAGAACCCAGACAGTATTCCTCAGGGTTCCACCACACTGCCAGGCCAACAGAATAGAAGAGAGAACCCAGAAAGAGATCCAATTACTTTATGGGAATTTAGTTTATGATTCATATCAGTGGAAAATAATTAAGAGAGTTCTTGGCTAGCTGGATCCTTAATCAAAATAAATTCCAGGTAGATAAAAGATTTAAACCAAAGACGGCGAGAAGGAAAGGATGTGGAGGAGAAGGAAGAGAAGAAAAAAGAGGGGTGTGGTGGGAATGGGGAGAGAGAACTGGGAGGGAAAAGCCATAAAAGCACTAGAAGAGAACATGGGTAAAAAAGATATATGAACTTGGAATGGAGACAACTTTACAAGCAAGATACAAAATTCAGTAGATATAAAAACTACTAAAAGTCAAAAAACAAACTACAAACTGTGACACATGACAGAAAATTTCCTTAAATTTCCAAGGAATTTCTAACTCGTAGCAAGAAAAAGACCACAACCCAAAAGCAAACAAAAGAAACAAAAAAGGTCAGTAAATATGTCAACCTCATTCATAATAAAGGAACACAAATCAGAACCATGAAATAATATTTTCCATTTCCATCATCTTGGCAAAAACTAAATGATTAGATAATATTTGATGTCAGTAAGGATGTAGGGAGATGGAAGGCAACTGGATCACCTCTGTCAAGATTTTAAACACTCAGTCACTAAACCAGAAGTTCCAGAGCTAGAAATGAATTTGTTCTATGAATACAGTATATAAGGATGTTCACTGAAGCAGTATTTGGAATATCAATAAACTGAAAACCTAAAAATCCAACAGTAAGGCCTGGTTAAATAAATTTTAAGTCCATCCATAGGATTAAATGCTATAAAATTGTTTTTTAAAAAATCTATACACACCAAAATGAAAAAATGTCCAAGATATATTGAATGAAAACAAGATGCAGAATAGCAAAGGAAAGTTAAAAGTCCATTTGCATCAAAGAAAAAAAAACAAAAAGGAGAAAATACACATATATACACATAAAATTCTGGGAAGCTACTCAAAAAACTAGTGAGTACCCTCTGAAGAGTCCAAATGGCAGGCAGAGAGAAATGAAAAAGTAAAGTTTTTTTTTTACTATTTGAATTTTTCTTAACTATCTGAATTTTTTCCCCCATGCACATGTATGTAACTTTCACAACTTTTTAAAAATGAATTCAACAAAAGATCATCTCAACACTGAACAATAAAGACACACACTTCAAGGCAGTTTTTTTTTTTTTCAAACATTTACTGAACACAAACACCATTTTTTCCTATTACACAGCAATATTGTTAGTTTCAAATTAGCTGGGCTATTAGGACTGTCAGTTACCACGAAATTAAAAATGATTCTACATGTCAAACTCAAATAGAAAATGTCATGCAATATATAAATCACTAACAGGCCTCTGGTGCAGTCAGCAAGTTCACTATGTTTATTAAAGTCATGTAAATGGTTTGACAAAAGTGCACAATAGAATGACATCACTGGTTTGTTATAAATCACAGTGAGTTACTAGAATACAACAATGTAATTCCTCTACGTGGAAGATTGCAGGATGGGGTGAATATTATAAAGGATAGGATCTTTCAACACGTTAAGCCAGTCAGAGTTTACTCCCCAGCTATATACTTGATTGGTTAGCAAAGCTGAGGTTTTTTTCCCTCATCTTTTCTCCTCTACCAATTACTAAGCAACAACAACAAAAAAAGGCCATGCACAAATTTTACAACACCTGATAAAAAAAGTTACAAAACCTTGTGCATTGCTTGGATGAAGCTTACATCTTTGCTCCTTCATTTTTCTGATTAGGCCACTCACCACATGACTCGCCCCTAAATGAAAAGCTGTTAACAATTTAGCACTTCTCACCCCTGCACACACATCAAGATAACCCATAACCATCAAGTCAGTGTCCCTTTCCTATATATTAACACAAATGAACACACCACAAACCTAGGACTAGAGACCACATTTACTTTACAGTTTTAAAAATTAATATATCACCACTATCCATGTAGTATTTATTTCAGATCCCATATTTGGAGAAGGTACTGTACAACCCAGCCCGTCTGAAGATTTGGGCAAGTCTGCCAGGAACGTATGAGAAAGCTCGGCAATGTGCCATACACATTAGGAGCTCTCTACTTTCCACAGAAGGTATCCAGAGCAGGGCTGTGCATTTTCAGAGTCGGAGTCAACACACAGCTTAAAATCTTATGGACTAATAACTTTTCATAGAGCAAAAGGCAGAGGTTTGTTTTCTTTAACCCATTTTAATGTTATAGTATAGTCAGTGAGGAGAACAGAATAGTCATCTGTACACTGATATATCTGGCTAGCCTGAAAAGGAACATTTAAGGTTTTTACAGAAAACCTACCATAAAAGCAAGTCCTTTATACTTTTATCCGTCTACTCTCTAGTTCCATCACTGGCTGCTTCTAAAACCAGCAAACTAATCCAAGGTCCAGCAACTCATTCCTCACCCTGCCCCAGTCCCCCAGAAAGAAATGCTTCTGCTTGAATAATCTAAAGTGGCCTTATTCCTCAAGTAGCTGCCTCAACTGAGATGGAGACTAGTGACAGGGTACTGTTCCCTCGGGATTCTGATTTTCAAAACCACTTGCCAAATGCAGAGCTGACACTCACGGAGCTGCTGCCCCCACATCACATTTTACTTCAAACAGTGCTATCATGCCTAAGTTTCTCATGATTACAGTTATTAATCAATGATCAGCGTAATGCAATAAAACCCTTCCCAGAAACAAGCAAGACCAAAGTTTGCTTTTTGGTTTGTTTGTTTGAAGTGCCCACAGCAAAGAACCTTAAGGTAGCTGGACTGTGGCCTACTAGAGAGCAATCCAGGGTAGACTGAAAACAATGTTGTGTCAGAGTTCTTATGTCAAAAATTTCCTTTCTGATCAGTTGAAGGATGGATTTGCTGCCCATTCCTTGACTTAAATAGTTACCTAAACTCAAGAGTTCAATTTTACCAACTCTTAAGTGCAAAACCCACCCAAGGTTTCACATGGTTTGCCCAGGCATTCATCCACTTGGGCCTCTAGTTAACTAAATTTATATGACAATTACTGAGCAAGACCAAGAAGTTTTGATTGAATTTGTAATGTTATCAAGGAAGACGTACAATCTAAAGCATAATTCTACCAATAATAAACACAAAATGACAAAAGTGGCTAAAAAATGGCAACAGCCCAGAGTTCTCAGCTGAGATACAGAACTATCACCTTTCTTACTTATTTATTTTCTTAAAAAAACAAAACAAAACAAAACTTAAGTTTGGGAAGGGTTTGGCTAAACAGATTTTAAAATAATTCTACCAAAAAAAAAAAACACAAACCAGGCATGTAATCCCTTGTTTCAAGAATGGTTTTATACAGGTGTTTCACAATACGTATTTGGATTCGTTTTACAAGACAGAAGTAGATCCTTAGCAATACAGTGCACAATGTACCGCTATACTATAGTTTAAAAAAAAAAAAATCTCGGTTACCATTAGCAAACTTTAGTCCATTCCGCTGTCTTCAAATTCTTTCTCCAGCTTGTCAGCATTTCAGTCAGCAGTTTTACTCTCTCCAGCATTCAGTCCTCCCTTCTCAAAAACACTGAGTGTCATTAAATTTTGATGTCTGAATATGTACAGGTAATCATTATCCTCGTTTTATAAGTAAGTAATATCTAAAATAGTTCTCGTCCTGGGTAGCCAAAGGGATGAAATGGTTTTTAAAACATGCAACATTATCTGATATTTTAAGTTTTGATGTTTAAAAATCATATGCATTAATAATGGAACCAAGTAAATACCAAGTATCATAGCTATTCCTCAGACTGTCAAATAAGCAGGCCTTGAAGTCTGAAAAATACAGGGTCTGATCTGAGCTGTGAAAAAGGCGTGATTCACTCACCTGGAGGATGAGCATTTTCTCTTTCAGGCCATGAGAGTTGCCAAGAGCAAGGTATAGTAGTTCCCTGATTCACACCAGGAAGATCAAGGCCAGTAATTTTCAAATTAGGGCTCATTCAAATACCTCCCTTTAGACCATCCTAAAAAACCTTCCTTGTAAAAATCTCAGGTTAGGGAAACAGAAATATATTACTATGACAGAATTTACCATCAAAACATTCCTAACTGAAGCAAGAAGACATGTGAGGTATAACTACAGCACAGTAAAATTATCTTGCGTTCTTGGGGGAAGAAGTTTTTAAAGTACCCCCATCCATTCCCTCCTATCCTCCAGAGTGTTTCATTTCATGGGGTATCTATTTTGTTTAAGGCCCTAGGTGCTGATTTTGGCTTAGTCATTATGTTTTATACTGATCCGGCTGCAACCTTTTTCTTACACTTCACAAAGCAATATCCATACATAAAATGTTAACTGAAACCTTACCAGTGGTTTTTGTTGTTGTTATTTTTAGTTTATATCTGATGTTGCTGCATCATTATAATGCTTTTCATTAAAGAAAAAAAGCTGCAGGTCTTCACTTACAGTACCATGCACTATGATAGCTAAGGCATTCATTTGGCACTAGAGAGAAAAATACAGATATAGCTAATTTTATTTTCTTTATCATTTTTAACATTGAAAGAAATAGGTGTGTACCCTTTACTTGAATTTCTGTGATGCTTAACAGATAATCACAGAATATTCTTTTAATTTGACAGTTTACAATGTTGCCATTAAAACAAAACAAACAAACAAAAAAACCCCATAAAGACCTCTGTACAGCCTGTCGGAATAAGCGACATTTTGTGGTTCCAAAATTTGCTGCCCTCAGGCAGAAATATCTTTCCAAATGGCATTGAGAATTATTTTTATTATCAAAAACATTGAATTTCCTATACCACACTAGTGATTTTTCTACTTGTCACAGACTGAATAAAGTGAAAAAATTAAAAATATCCCAGTTCCTTTTCATCTGTCATAAAAACCTTCTTAAGGAGGCACAAATAATGCCCTCTGGAAAAGTAGTTTCCAATTTTAAAAGATACCACACAAGAGGAAAGGGAGAAGGGGACAAAAGAAGAACATATAACTATATTGTGACAATTTGTTTCCTAAGAGAGACACAGCATTCATAATTTTTACATGTCTGTGAGCTGAGTCAAATGCAGACTGCTACAATTTAGATTAATTACATTAAAACAGAGACTTCCACACATTTTAGAATCCAAGCCCAAAGGCAAATAGTCCATCAATATTCTCTGAAAAGTTGCTTTAAGATTACTGCTGTGTAAGTACCACGCAGCATAATTCAACAATTTCAATGGATTTAACTTCATAAATTTGTAACTATTATTAAGTTAGCACATTTTTCAGATTAATCTGCAGTTATATTTTTAAAAATCCTCCTGATGTTATAATGCGTTGATCTCTTCACATAAATAATGGAAGAGTGAAAACTACCTATAGCAGTTTGGCATGTGCAGAACATCTAGATATTCCATTACTTTTAATGTTCCTTTTCGTTGTTTTTCTTCATGAAATCCTCAAAACTGCTGTAGAGAATAACATGCTGACACAGGCTTAACAGAAATACTTTTCTAGGCAGTTTTTTTTAAACATTATCAACTTCAAATCATAAGGGCCCTTGTTACATAAACAAAATATTTTATATTCATTCCTTAAAAAAAAGAAAAATAGTTAAGTGACCAATATCCAAACACCTTATAGTTACACCTAAACAATGTGGTTTTGTTTAAAGTGTATTTGAAATCAGTAACCATATGAGGCAAGAAGACCAAATACAAAACTAAGGAAGGATGAGTAGGGAGGAAGGGTAGTGGAAAGAAAAGCAGATTTTATGAACACATAATTCTATTGTCTGTGATTAAAGTCCTTTACTTTTTAGCACCACATTAAATGATTTTACATATCCAGTCACTTAATGAAATCCAACAAACTCTTCAAGAGTTCTGGGGATCTGGTCTTGGTAGTTAATGTCATTAGCCCGAACTGCCCGGGCGGCCAGGCACTTGAGACTCATCTTCATTTGAGTTTTAAGTAGTATTTCTGATACCCCAGTTGTACTTTTGTCTAGCGGAGTCTTATTCTGTTTATTTGTCATGTCGGTGTGAGCGCCAGCTTCAACTAGGCTAATGATGATAGAGTGCAAGGTCAAAAAATCACTGATGGGCCTGTTGTACTGAACGATAATGTGAAGGGCACTGTTCCCTTCATTGTCCACAGCATTCACCTCGGCACCACAGTCCAGCAGGAGCTTTGTGACAAGCGCGTTTGGAAAGCTGCAGACATCATTGGTGTGGAAATCATCAACTGGGGTATTCGAGTTGACAGCTAGATGCAGCAAGGTGAAACCTTCACGAGTTCTGGGATCAAGGTGAATCAGGTTGTAGATCTGCTTGTTAATTTTGCACTGATCTTCTTCACTGCACTGTGTTTTGGTGGAAATGCACACTAAATACAGAAAAGTATAGAGATTACATTCATAATTGTCCATAGCACTGTGGACGTCAGCATCTGGAATATTTTTTACTCTGTTCATACTTTGTTCTATTTCCAAAACACTGCATCTCAAAACACATTCTATGTCTGGGGCCTTCACAGTTTCATTCAAATGTATCATCTGTGAAAAAACTTGGGCAAATCGAAGAAGATCCTTATGGGTATTCCTGTTACCTTTCTGTCTGAGGTGCAGGGCATGAAGCCACAACTTGATACACTGTTCGAATTCCATGTTATCTGCATAAACAGCTCCCCTGTAAATGATGGGATGGGAAACATCAATGTTGTCGGCACCTAAAATCCGTTCCCGAACTATAAGGCCTTCCATATGAAGAGCATCTCTGTCTTGCCGAATGGATTCCAGTTCCTGAGGATTTCTACATTCAGTTCTATTCCCATAGGCATGGATTGGTGGGAGAACCTCTTTCTCAAGAATGTTATCACCATCTTGAAACCTCTCCAACATAGCTAAATATAAATAGTGGTATGTCTTCATGATGTCATAGTTCTCACGGTCATTTGCAAAGGAGGCACCCAAGAGCTCCAAAGCTTCAATCCGACTTCTTCGGTCACAATCAGCATGAGAGAGCAACAGTTCGACAACATCAGCTTTACAGCTTTCAGCAGCTACTTTTAATGGCGTCATCCCATGGCCGTTCACTACTATAGCAGCACGCCATTTTATCAGCTCCTTCACAATATCTATGTGCCCAGCTTCAGCTGCAAAGTGCAATGCTGTGGCTCCACAATGTGCTTTAGCATTTGGATCAGCACGTTGTTCTAAAAGGTATCTGACCACATCAGTGTGTCCTTTATATGCTGCAATCATTAGGCAGGTGTTGTCATACTTGTTGGCAATGCTGATGTTGGCATTATTTTCAACCAAGTATTTCACAATGTCCAATCTGCCATCAAAGCATGCTGCCCGTAGGGGGGTTGAGTTAGTTACTGTGGTATGGTTCACGTTGGCTCCATGACTGACTAGAAGCTTAACAACTTCAAAATGTCCTGCCCCTGCTGCACACCAAAGAGCGGTGGCACCATCAATGACATACCTATTCATGAAAAGAACGAACAGTTAGAAAATGGAGGTAACCTGCCCTAACGTAAATTTAAAGGATGTATTCATTTACACTGACCCAAAACCTCAATCTGCAGAGCGTTAGTAAAACATTAGTTTGGCTGAAAATAAAATCAGGTAATTTAAGTAAAGCACTTTGCATAGTACTTGTACCTAGTATGAGCTCAATAAATGTTAGCGACTGTTGTTATTACCAAAGTATAAAAACCTAAAAAAAGAAAAAAAAATGAATCACTGACTTGCTACTAGCAAAAGTAAATAAAGTTCAGAAAACAAAGAGGAAATGTATGGAGTTTTGTAACTTCTTGACCACCAAGCTGATTCACTGGCTCTTAGGAGCACAGCATGTTCCTCCCTCCCAGCACCCCCTAGGTACCACAGTTTCATTCAGTACATCAGTGAGAAAGCCACCCCAATCTCTGCATTAACATTGTGTTAGAAACTGCTTTAGGAAGAAAAGTATTTAAGCAGATAATTTTTCCCTAAGATTATCTAAGCCAATAAGTATTATACTCTACTACAGCAATGAGAAAGAAACAATTATTGCCCCAACATGAATGGTACAACCTTATAACACAGGTCAAATTCTATCTCCCTTGAAGTGAAAAAGAGTAAAATCCGCCTGGTATAATATAAATATCATAGTTTAACCGCAATTATCAACACCATCTATCACTTCTGAAAATAAAAGACGCACTTTATAAACATGCAAGCAATTACTTCTTCAGTTTCAAATAATGACGCAAAATGTTTATAAGCAAAAGCATTCCCAGTAACAGCTACCTATGGGGTTACCTATGGGGGAGGGTGTAGGATTGACTCAGATGAGGCTTAAAGCTACTAGAAATGTCCTATATTTTGATCTGGGTAGTGGCTACATGGGTGGACATTTAGGGGAAAAAACTCATCAAACTGTACATGACAGATTTGTACATTTTACTGTATGAAAGACGTACCTCAAAATAAATTTGAAGACTTCTGAAGTTTCTTTTTAAAATTTCATTTTTTTAATGTCATTTAATTGTTAACTGATTTTTTAAACTAAAGAATGAATCAGGAAAATAAGACATTACATCAGTTGAAATGTTTTAGTGTTTGCCAACTGTACCTTTTGCAAACAATTCAGTTTCATTAAAACTCACTTATTACATTTTTATTGTCATGATTATAAACACAAAGTTCAAAAAAAGTTTTCTTTCACTGTCAAAAAAAATACAATTTACAACAGCATCAAAAAATACCAATATCTGATAGTAAATCTAATGAAAAATGTACAAGACTTCTACATTGAAAATTACAAAACATTCCTGAGATAAAGACCTAAAGAAATGGAGAAATATTCCATGTTTATTGTTTAGGAGATTCAATAATGTTAAGATGTCAATTCTCCCCCAAAATAATCTACAGATTCAATGCAATCCAAATCAAAATCCCAGCAGGGATGTGTGTGTGTGTGCACATGCACAAATGTGTGCATGCATCCACATATGTGTAGATATTGACAAGTCAATTCTAAAATGTATATAGAAATGCAAAGGGGGGCTTCCCTGGTGGCGCAGCGGTTAAGAATCCGCCCGCCAATGCAGGGAACACGGGTTCGAGCCCTGGTCCGGGAAGATCCCACATGCCGCGGAGCAACTAAGCCCGTGCACCACAACTACTGCGCCTGCGCTCTAGAGCCTGCGAGCCACAACTGCTGACCCTACGTGCCACAACTACTGAACTGAAGCCTGTGTGCCTAGAGCCTGTGCTCCGCAACAAGAGAAGCCACCGCAATAAGAAGCCCGCATGCCGCAACCAAGAGTAGCCCCTGCTCGCCGCAACCAAGAGTAGCCCCTGCTCGCCGCAACTACAGAAAGCCCACACGCAGCAACGAAGACCCAACACAGCCAAACATAAATTAATCTTAAAAAAAAATGCAAAGGACCTAGAACAACCAAGATAACCTTGAAAGAAAAATAAAGTTGGAGGACAAAATATAGTAATTAGGATAGGGTGTCAGTGGCACAAGGATAGATAAATATATCGATAGAAAACAACAACAACCCAAAAATAAATAAAAAAAAAAACCCTCCAGAAATAGATTCACACATACAGGATCAGAGATTAATGACAAAAGCTCCAATGAAATTCAGGTAGAAAGTATGTTCTTTCTAATAAATAGTGAAGAAGCAGCTACCAGATATCTGTTTGGAAAAAAATTAACCTTGACTGTACGCACAAAAATTTGATAAGTGGTGTAGACCTATAATATGCAAAGCAAAACAATAAATGCTTCTAAAAAAAAATAGACTATCTTCATGACCTTGGAGTTGATGATGATTTCTTAAACATAATTCAAAAAAAGCACTAACCATAAAAGAAAAAAATTGATTAGACTTCATTAAAATTAAAAACTTCTTTTCATCAACAGACACTGTGAAGAAAGTGAACAGGCAATCCACTCACTGGCAGAAGACATTTGCAATCGATTTATCTGACAAATCACTAAAAAGGCAAACAAGTCAATTTAAAAAATGGGTGAAAAGATTGAACAAGTATACTTCAAAAGTATATATTCAGATAACCAATAAGCATATGAAAAGATGTTCAAGATAATTACTCTCACCAGGGAAATGCAAATTAAAACCAGGAGTTACCAATACACACTCACCAAAATAGCTGAAATAAATAATACTGACATGACAATACTAAGTATCCGCCAGGGTGTGAAACAACTCAAACTCTCATTGCTGATGGGAATTGCTAGTGGGAATGCACAATAATTTGGTTCAACCACTTTGGTGGTTGGCTGACAATAACTATTAAAGTTAAACATACACCAACCTATGACCCAGCAGTTCCACCCCTTGGTGTATACTGAAGAGAAATGAACGCAAATGTCCACCAGAAGGCATACACAAAAATGTTCATAGCGGCTTTATTCATAGTAGTCAAACGCTAGAAACAACCAAAATATCCGTCAACAGGATAAACTGACATATATTCATATAATGGAATACTACAAAACATTTAAAAAATAAAAAAACTACTGATACATGCAACTCCATGGATGACTCTCACAGATATTGTGTTAAGCAAAAAGAAGCCAGACAGAAAAGAGTACACTGTATGACTCCATTTATAGGAAGTTCAAGTATAGACAGAACTAATCTATGGTGATAGAAGTCACAATAATCATAACTTCTGGGAGGGGAAAGGAGGGGAATTGACTGAGAAAGGGCACAAGGGAAACTTTTAGAGTGACATCAATGTTCTGCATATTGATCTAGAAGGTGATTACATGGATGTAAAAAAATTAAAATTTTATAACATTGTACGCTTAAGATTTATGCACCTTACTTGATGTTATATCTTAACTAAAAATAGATATAATTAAAAAACAAAAACAAAAAGGAGGCACTACATTACTACTATAATTTAACTTCTAAATCAATTTAAAGAAAAAGTTTAAATAAACACAAATAGCTAATAAATAATTTCCATGTGCCAAGCACTGTATTAAGTGCTTAATATACAGAATATCTTATTTAATTCTCATAATAACCTTCTCCCAATAATCCTATAAGGTAGATAATATTATTACGCCCATTTTAAAGACATATAACTAAAAGGCTTACATGAGATTAAAAATACAAAAGTACTTTGGAAACTATATAATGCATCAAATGTAAGGAATACATGTCATTTTTCAGACATGTTTCAATTTAAGAAGCTTTTTTTTTTAAAACTTCTTAATATAATCTATCCAAAAAATCAATACATAGTTAACATATAGTTATATTTACATAGTTACAAAGTTTCCTTGCATGCCTTAAAAATATTAAATTGTAATATGCCAGGAACATGAACATAAACTAAGTAAAAACTCAAGAAATGTTACATTAAAATAGGCATTCACATACATTATCTTTAACTCTTGCAATAACCATACAAGATAAATAGGACCCCCATTTTAAAGATGGAAGAAAAAGAGACAAAAGTGAATAAAATTTTTTTCTGGCCTCAAATTTCCCAGAACTAATGACATGAGTAAAAATTAAATTACAAGTATATACTTCACTTGGTTTTTATAATCGTTTAATACTTTTCCTGGTGTAATCTAATAATTTCCATTTTCCCTATGGTGATGTGACAGGAGCCTAAAAAACGTTTCAATTATCTATTTTTATTGAGACAATTAAAATTTTTTAAATAGTTTATGACAAAACATATTCACTGTAGAATGTGTTACAGAATGACTAATCCTTCAGAAACATTAGCCTTAGTGATTTTTAAATTTCTACATCTAAATAAAAACATTAAACATATTAAAGGGAATTATAATCCTAACATCTATAACATTTTTTGTCCATAAAATACAGCTAAAATTATAGCCATATACTGCCTCAAAACAAAATGCCAAACACATTTATAACAAAATGAACAGAAAATAAATAAAAATATAATCAAATTAATGCAATATTTACTTAATGCCTATGGGAGAAGCACTATAAAACAATCTTTCTAGATTGAGTCTAAAATTGCAATGCAAACTATCCATTATGTATTTCATCTTAAAAATCAAGAAACTTGGGACTTCCCTGGTAGCGCAGTGGGTAAGAATCCGCCCGCCAACGCAGGGGGCACCAGTTCGATCCCTGGTCTGGAGAAGATCCCACATGCCGCAGAGCAACTAAGCCCGTGCGCCACAACTACTGAGCCTGCGCTCTAGAGCCTGCAAGCCACAACTACGGAGCCCATGTGCTGCAACTACTGAAGCCTGCGCACCTAGAGCCCATGCTCTGCAACAAGAAGCCACCGCAATGAGAAGCACACGCACCACAACGAAGAGTAGCCCGGGCTCACCGCAACTAGAGAAAGCCCGCACGCAGCAACAAAGACTCAACGCAGCCAAAAAAAAAAAAAAAAAAATCAAGAAACTTTAATCTGATATTCACCTTTTAAACAAAATGTATGCATCAGATGATGGAAACATTTCACAATAAAAGATAACATTTCTGATCACAAAACTAAACTCATGTATTTCCTGGTTCAATCTGAAATAAAAATGTCTGGTTCAAGCATTTGAAATAGAAATAAAAATTCATTAAATGTAAATGATCAGCACTTTATTTTAACCAAAGTCCTTAAAATCATTTATTAGATCATATGTAGTTCCTTGAAATATACAGTGGAAATGACTTTCTAAATGAAGCCAAATGACGCTGTGCCCCTTACGCCTTTCCTCTACCTGGACATTTATTAGAAGTATTAGTACTAGCACTGACTTTAAAAGAGCACTCAACAAAAAGCCTCAGAATTCCCAGAGGTCCTGTTCTCCTTCCCATCCATGTCAGCAAACTTCTTCTAGGACAAGAGTTCCCCACAAACTCTGGCACACAGCAGTCAGGCCCTCAGAACTCAAACCAGCACAGTACTCCAAGGTCACATGACACCTCCCCTTTGTTCTGTTCCATTTCTATAACATTCTTAACAGCTTCCCATACTCCAACTAAAGGTTCTTCTTTCATTCCCATTCATGTAATTTTTCTCTTTTTTTTTACATTTATTTATTTATTATTATTTTTGGCTGCGTTGGGTCTTCGCTGCTGCGCACAGTCTTTCTCTAGTTGTGGTGAGCGGGGGCTACTCTTGTTGCGGTGCGTGGGCTTCTCATTGCGGTGGCTTCTCTTGTTGCGGAGCACGGGCTCTAGGTGCGCGGGCTCAGTAGTTGTGGCGCACGGTCTTAGTTGCTGCGCGGCATGTGGGATCTTCCCAGATCAGGGATTGAACCTGTGTCCCCTGCATTGGCAGGCGGGTTCTTAACCACTGCGCCACCAGGGAAGTCCCAATTTTTCTTCTTATCCACTCATCTATGTCAATTTTGGTCGTTACACAGTAAGCCATAAATAAAATAATCTCAAATGTTACTCCTAAAAATATGTACAAGGACTCAAATATCAGCATCAGGCTTCATCTAGGTGGGTGGCACCGTCCCCCTTTTGAGGCTCTATTATGAATCTACTTTAGTTTTCTAAGGTATTATAGATGTTTTTAGACAGAGTATAGGCTTTTTAAAATAAGTTATTTTAATGTCTCTGTGTGTGTGTGTCTCTCTGTCCCTCTTTCTCTCTCTCTCTCTCTCACACACACACACACACACACACACGCACACACGCGCAGAGTACAATATCAAACCCCATAATTACACAGATACTGTTGCTTAGGATGAAGCTAAGAAGTGAGACTTTTTTTTAATATTAGGCAAATAACAGGATAGGTGGTGAACGATTTGGCAAAAAATTGTGAAGATGGTACATAAATTACTGAAAATTAGGAAACACTAATCTACTTCAGCCCACAAAGACCCTGTTTGTCCCTATCTGGCCATGGGTCTCAAGTACCAATGGAATCTAAAGAAGGGGGGCTGGCTAAGTACCTCTCAAAAGCCAGTCCCTGAGGGGTGAGTGAGCTTCATATTATTAACACCTCACTCAGACGAACATTTTCACACTGTCTGGAATGAATGTAAAGTGAAATCATGACATTTGCAAGTAACACTCTCTTCATCTATTTCTGAAATGCCTAAATGACTGGAACAAACTGCAAAATAATCTCACAGAGTGGTGTGAGTGGGCAGAAAGGTGGCCATGAATTTCAATCCTTCTCTTTTGTTAATCTGTAAGCTCCTCGAAAGTAGAAACCTTACATTTTCTTCTACATCTTCCACATTAGCTGTGTGGCACAGGGCTAGGCCCATCACAGGCATTTAATAAGTTAAAAAACTAAACTAAACTACTTTGACAGAGCAGCTAATAAATCCATAACTGTAATAATCCATAAACAAAAAAAAGATTGAAGAAGGCTCACACAAAATCTCAAATGACAGAAATCTTTGCAATTCCAGTCTCACCAGTCTGACTCTTGATATTTTACATAAGGATCATCAAAATCTGGCCTCCACCTCACTCTAGTCTCCCACAATCTCTTTCTTAATTTCCCAGGCTTGAACCCCTTCCTGAAACTGCACTGAAACACTTGTCATTGCAAGAGCACCATGCTGCCATCCCTCTTCTTCACTTTCTACTATCCTTTAAGACTGAGCTCAAATATCACCTCGGCTGTGAAGTCTTCCCTGATTCTCCCAGGCAAAGCTGAGCCCTTCCTCTCCCTGTGTTCCCTCAGTAGTCCAAAAGATTTCTATAACCCTAAATGGCATGGCATCTACAATTACTCATTTTCATCAATTTCTCACCTCTGCCATACACCACGCCCCACCTCCAGCCCCCGCCTAGGGCACCAGACTGTCTTCCTCTGCAGTGGGAACAGTATGTCATTCATCTCTGCAAACGCAATCCCTACTACAGAGCCTGGCACACAGTAGGTGTTCAAAATATGTTTGCTTATTGAACCCCTTAATTTCACTGGCCAGTGCAAAATACTGGGCAAGGTAAGCCACTACACAGGCTCAATGCTACATTCCTAGCTATTTCAGGTTCTCTTAATTGCCACCTCAAAACACCTTTCTCTTTGATGGTTAAGAAAGATAAGCAAAGCCTTTCCAAATGCTTTAGAAAACTATATTTTCTCGCCACTATTCTCTCCTAATCAAAACAGGCCTCAGCAAGCTCCTTAGCAGCAGTGTAACCAGTAGCTGTTACTGCAGAGATTCATATCTCAATGGATGCTTATGCCTATACAACTGGAATGGTGCTGGAAGTTCGGGGGTCATCCTACTTCACTCCTCCTCTGCGTATAGGAAAGGCTGTGGGAATGCAGGGAGTTACAGAAAGGACACAGAAGCTAGTAAAAGAAAACGAACAAGAATCAGGTTGCCATATTTGGTTAATATGAAAAAGACCATCTCCTTAACGTCTAGAGAGGTGGTACCAGAGGTTAGCCACCACCCGTGGGCTATCATTTCAGTAAAATGTAATACCCTGAAATATTTTCCTCTCATCTAAAACAGAAGAAAAACTCTTATTATTTCAACCTACAAAAAGAATCAACCAAAATTCAACAATGCCCTAGTCATCTTCAAGAGGAATTGTTTTTTCCATCAGGTTTTAACCAAGCAGTTTTCAATCACCAAAACTAATGATACGTATCTTTATGCTAGGACCACATCGATCTCAAAAGAAGAAAATGCTAGAATAGCTTATGTACTGGCACAATTCAACAAAAACAAAAACAATTAATGCATCTTCATGCAGTTGTAATCTGTAAAACAGGTTATAACCATCCAGCACAGAAAAGATAACGTCAAACCTGACAATTCTGCATTCAACTCTATCATACCCAAAAATATGTACAATTAAACCTAAAGGGCAAGTTTTAACTCTGACAATATGAATTTTTGAACTCCCCACCTGGAATAACAGTATATCATCAAGCTTCCCCACAACATCACAGAATAACATGTAATTTAACAATGGCATCATCTTGTCCTACACCAGGTCCGGTGCCATCTTCGCAGCCAACATATCTACCCCCAGCAATGTGTGAGAGTCAGTATCATGTCTTGGGAAGCCTGGCTGCTTGACAACCCCTCAAGAGGCTGCAACTGCTGCTGGTTCTAGGGGCTTATTTTGACATTAAGGTCCCACAACCCACTAAGGGGCTTTATCGGACACTCACGTGAAGGGACAAAAAATGGGTGGCCAAATAACTCATCAAACAGAGGTCTTCAACGTTAATTGCTGACCTCGTTAATTTCTGATCTCGGTTACAACCCCAGTACTGATAAAGGGAAAGCCTGAAAAGGCGGCTACCTCCTCCATACTGCTTCTTCACAAACTATCTAGTAAAGAATACGGAATACCTATTAGGTATCAAGACAGAGGATGTGGCTATTTACCTATAGAGGGAATAAGGGGTAGGGGCCAATGAGGATGAGCAGCAAAACATGGGATGGAGTATTCGCCCCATAAGATGAAGTGGGCATTAATGAGGCAAGTCAGGAGGTACAAAATGGGAGAAGTGATACCTCCATGAAGCGAGGGGGGGGGGAAGACCCATAAAGTGGTGGGTCCGCGCGCGTTAGAGAGGAGGCTGGAGTTGGGATGTACCTACCCGTCGAAGCGGACAGTGCCAGTCTGCTGAGTCTGCACCCGGTAATGTTCTAACAGCAAGCGCACCACCTTGGCGTGCCCATTGCGGGCTGCGATGATGAGGGGTGTGGAGCGCTGCCCTCCCTGCTGGCTGACATAGCCAAGCAGATAGCGGATGTCGCTTTCAGACCGGTTGAGAAGCAAGGCGGCCAGAGTCAGCACCTTGCCCTCGCTGGCCGCCTTGTATACATAGCCAGCCAGGCCCTCCATGGCCACTGCCAACTCCAACACCCGTTTGGTCGCCACCGCTGCTGCTGCTTTGCGCCCCTGGAGGCCGCGTTCGCCAGCGCTTCAAACCTGGGCCCTCACAGCCCATTCAACAGGGCGCCGCCGCCGCCGCCGCCGCCGCGCCCAGGCAGCAGCGCGGCCGAGGGAGGGCGGAGACGCAGAGGTGGCCGAATGCCGCGGGGGGCAGGTCAGCGATCCAGGCCGGGCAGGGAGGAGGGCGGTCAGGGCCGCCCCCAAGGCCCCAGACGCCGGCCCTGGGCCGAGGGGATCTCCATGGTGGCCTGGCCTCAGGCTGGACCCCTCCTTCCTGCGGGCTGCGACAGGCGCGTGCCCGAGCTACGGGTCGCCGGCGAGGTCCCAAGAGGGCCGCGCGCGCCCTGGATGGCGAATGATGGCCGCGCTTCACCCGACCCAGCCCGCCGGGCCTAGGGCTTGAAACTGCTTCTGCCTCCGCCTCCGCTCTGCGTCCTCCCCAGCTGGAGGAAACCTGCAGGCCCTCGCCCACTGGAGCTCAGAAGAGCCAGACGCTGTCGATAGCTTCAGAGGTCCACGCCTGGGGAGGCCCCCAGAGAGAGGCGGAACGCTGCGGCCACAGCAACCCCTGGGCTCTGGACGGGGAGGAAGGCGGGCCTCTGCAGACAGGGCTGCGACGGGGAGGGTGCGAGCGGGGGACGGTTAAGTGGGGTGTCTCTTCCAAAGCAGACCGGCCGGCGAACGAGGCCCGATGAAGAAAGGTTCTGCTGCGCGACGGCGGCCCATCCCCAATTCGGCTCGGGATGTCCTCATTGCCCTTGATGCCTGGAGCTTCCAACTCGCCCCCACTAGGCCCTGGGGGTCCCTAGCCAGGGAGTGGGACAGAGTGAAGGCGCTGAACCGTTACTGCCGGTGGGTTTTGGGGCCCGCCCCGTTTTACCGTAGACATCGCGGGGCTCTTCTCAGCCCCTGTTTGGGGGCCCGGGGAGGGGGGTGCGCGCACCCGGCGGGGTCCGTTTTGAGAACAGGGCGGCGTCTCTGAGCCCCCGAAATGTGGGAGGACTTTGAGGGTCTGCACGAGGCTCTGAGAAGGAACTGGAAGTCCGGCCTGCCCTCCCTGGAGAGGAGGATTAAGTGTGTGAGAAAGGTCGGGAGAGATGGGGAACTGTGGAAAGGGGCGAGGTACCCTGGGAAGGAAGACGAAGTCTGTGTTCGGACAGAGCAGGACTCTAATCCTGAATCTGACGGGACCTTCGGTTTTCTCACAGACCTCACCAGATTGTTAGGATTTGAAAAGATCATTCATCCAACGAATATTAGAGATCTACTATGTGCCAGGCTCTGCTTGGCCCTAGGAATTCAGTGATAGACCAGATAGACACAGTGCCCCTTCAGGGACTGTGTTGTTGCGGGGGAAACAGACAATAAACAAGTAAACAAATAATAGACAAGACTGGCTGAGTTAGTATCATTACCATTTGCTATGAAGCAAATGAAATAGAGTGATGGGGGGTGGGAGGCGGAGCTAATTTAGTTTGGGCGGTCAGACAAGACCTCCATGACAGGTAAGGAGAACAGGTGGTATTCTGGGCAGAGGGAATAGCTAGTACAAAAGCCCTGAGGAGGGAACAGTCTTGGTGAGTTCAGAAACAAAGGTCAGGGTGGCTGCAGCAAAGTGGGCCATAGGAAGAGTGATAGGAGATGAAATCAGCAGGGTGCAGGTCATGTTAGGGCCCAGTTACCCATGGTAAAGTGTTTAATTTCTACTCAAGTGTAGTGGGGGCATTTGAAGAGTTTTAAACAGAAAAGTGACAAGATACAATTTATATTTTTTAAAAGATCACTCTAGCTACTATGTAAAGAATAAACTAGTAGGCAGGAGTCAAAGCAGGAAGGCCATTTAGGAGGAAGGGTTTGGGACTAGGATGGTAGGAGTGGAGGTGATGAATCTCATGGGGCAGTCACAGAAAGTATAAGTTCAATATGGAGGTCACTCCCTCCATACACACACAAAGGACAATATCTACCATAGAGAAAGAACAAATACATTTATTTGGTCCCAAGGGACCAGGCTGGGCTCAATGAGTTCACATAAATTATTTCATTTGAACCCCACCATTCCAATCCTAGTTGGTGAAGGCCTCGTCTTAGTTGCAGAGCTATTGGTGAGGGTTTGGGCCACTTCTCAGATTTTTCTCTTCCACTCTACAGTACAACTTTACCTATTTTCAGATCTCTACACTTTTTCACCCATGTTAAACAAAAACAACATTGGAAATCAGAGCTGAAGGTGGGGTTCTACCAGTAGAGTCTCTGAAATAACTGGTGGAAAAGAAGGGGAAGCTGGTTGTTCTCATTCTGGGGCTTCAGGGTTGGAAAAAATTCCAGTTCTTGACAGACTGAGCCAGGCTTTTTGGCCTCTGGGCACTTGGCAGTGACACATTGGGATGTAGGACCTGGGGGCTCCCTTCCAACTGATTTAATTCCTAGGCTCTATAGAGCAACTAGGCTCCTCCTCTTCTCTGCCCCTCTCTCCCTCTCTCTCTCCCTCTCCCTCCCTTCCTCCCTCTCCTTGCAGCCCTTTGCCCTGCATCATTCTTTTCACACCCAACTTTTCGAAGGTGATCCAGACACAGGCCCCTTTCACACCCAGCTTTTGAAGGTGATCCAGACACAGGCCCTTTCTTCCCTTTGGTTTCATTTTCTGAAAGAGACCTGATTCATCCAGCTATTCAGTGCTGAGTAAGAAACTTTCTTCTGGGACTTTCCTGGTGGTCCAGTGGTTAAGACTTCACCTTCCAATGCAGAGGGTGCGGGTTTGATCCCTGGTAGGGGAGCTTAGATCCCACGTGCCTGTGGGCCAAAAAACCAAAACATAAAACAGAAGCCATATTATAACAAATTCAATAAAGACTTTAAAAACGGTCCACATCAAAAAAAAAAAAAAAAAAGAAACTTTCTTCTTCCTCCTCTTGCCCTTTTGAGATGAACTAGGGTTCATCCTGGTGCTGACACCTCAATTTGGTTGTGTAAATGGATGAGTCCTAGAAAGGGTGACTAAACCAAGAGTCATGCCAGAGAGGGGCTCAGAACTTGCACTTCGGAGCCTCCTCCCCCAGATGGGAATATACTTCTGCTCCAGCAGCCCAAGGTCAGGAACCTTCTTTATTTATCACAGTTGCCTAGTATAGGGTTCTGGGCGCCTTGGGTTGCTCAGTAGCCATTGACTGGAGAGTATTTGGTAGCCTATATTTACCTGGGCTTGGAGGATGATGTTTCTGTGGTCAGGCTGGAAATGAGAGAGAGGATGTATAAACAGGACAAGGCTGCTTTCCCAAAGACCAGAGCCCACAAATAGCTCCTTGTGCTTCTGACCTATTCCCTTCCCCTTTGACAGAAAGCCACTGAGCAAATGATCAGTAGTAAAATGTAACTGAAAATAGTTGTATCCAGATGGAGATTGATTTGCTGATGACAGCAAACTGCAACCTTCTACCTGGACAAAAGACAGGACCAACATCCAGTACTTTGTTTTCTGGGGATTGGAGGTGACCTATGAGCAGAATTAGCTGTACCTTCCATAGAATATTCCTTTTTCCAAGCCAGGTCAGCCCAGCCTACAGCTCTGAATCAATGGAGTTTCTCAGATTTTGTATAAAATGTATTCAAAATGTCATTTTTCAAGCACCAGTAAAGATACTTGTTTTAGTCCTGTAAGCCTCCCACATACTCTAATGGAAGAGGATGACTTTCGGTGTTGAATAGATCTGGGTTGGACTCCCTTCTCTGTGGGTTAGCTGTGGCCTTGGGCAAGTTTCTTCATCTGTACAATGGGGGTAATAAATACTTTCCTTGCAGGGCTGGTGTGATGGTGACAGGCAAGCTCCTTCACCCAGCCTCGTCCTGCGAAGGAGTGCCTGTCAGTACACATTAGTTTCCCTTCTCCCTAGCTCCCACCCCAGTCATACTTCTATGGTGCCATTAACCTGTTCAAGAAAGGACTTCCCACCCCATCTGCATTCTCCCTGCAGGATGTGTCTGCCTCTGGACACATATGGAAAGTAAATCCATAGTATGCAAGGGGCTGGGGAGGTTAATTGACAAGAGCTGAGAAATTCCAACAGAACCTCCGAAGGAAGATGTCAAAAATCAGACTGATGACCAGTCTCTATTAGCCCAGTTTCAGAGGACTGGCAGCCCACTAGCCTTTGTCTCCTCCTCCTCTCTCTCCTAGACTTCCCCTGAAAAGCAGATGTAATAATTGTCAAAGACAAAACCTAAGGTGGAGGAGAGGGGGCAGCTGGTCTGTGTTATTTCCCGAGCCAGTTCACCCCTGCCACGTTTAGGTTTACAAGGAAAGTAGACTGAAGTCGACATGTGCCTTCTTTCTTCTGACCCCATTCCTCCCTGAATCATGGTACCAGTCAGGTACCCTGGGATTACAATAACAGAAATAACAATAGCGAGCTCATATTGAGTGCTTACCGTGTGCCAGGCATCATAGTAAACACTGTATACAGATTAGCACGTTAAATTTGAGCAGGCCTCTGAGGGACATGCCATTATTATCGTTCCCATTCTTCAGATGAAGAAACTGAGATAGAAATGTTGTGTAACCAGATGTAGAGAACAAACGTATGGACACCAAGGGGGGAAAGCGGCGGCGGGTGGGGGTGGTGGTGTGATGAATTGGGAGATTGGAATTGACATGTATTCACTGATGTGTATTAAATTGATGACTAATAAGAAAAAAAAAATAGCACAAAGAACATACAAAAAAACCCAAAAAAACAAAAAAAAAGAAAATGCACTGGAGAGCAGGGAAAGATTTAAAAAAAAAAAAAAAGAAAGAAATGTGTAACTTGCTCATGACCTCATAACTTGAGTGTGCTAGAATGTCAGGATTTGGATGCTGGCTGTCTGACCCCCATGCCCTGACCCTGCTACCAGCTTTCTGTTCCCTCTTTATCCCCCTCTGAGTGGCCCCCACCCAGCCTGCTCTCTGCAGCTAGGATCTCGGCTGGAGGTCCCCAAGGCTTTCTATGGTCCCGATCACTTCTCCTGGGCTTAGGTGCTAGTTAGCTAATCTGATCATCCATCCTTTGTTAATGGGAGAGGGCTAGAGGAAACTCTTCCCCACCTGGCAATCCCACACACACCCTGGACATTCCTCATTCCTACCCAGGAACACAGGTCCAAATCCAAAGCAAATGCTATCTCATCCTAGAGATCTTCCTTGTTTTGCCCTGAGCTCTGTACCACTTTATACCTCTCTTGGAACCCTTACCTCTTTCTTTTTTTTTTAATATTTGTTTATTTATTTGGCTGCGCTGGGTCTTAGTTACAGCACACGGGATCTTTGTTGCCGTATGCGGAATCTTCGTTGCGGCATGCTGGATCTTTAGTTGCGGCATGCGAACTCTTAGTTGTAGCATGTGGGATCTAGTTCCCTGACCAGGGATCAAACCCGGGCCCCCTGCATTGGGAGCGCAGAGTCTTAGCCATTGGACCACCAGGGGAGTCCCTTACCTCTTTCTAATAATAACTCATGTCTATATAGCACTTTATGGTCTACAACACTTTCCCATCCACCCAACCCAGCCCCCGCCTCCTAGGCTTCTTAACCACCTTCTGTAACTGGGGTGACAGAGAGCATGGTGGTTCAGCACCCAAGGTCTGGAATCTACTCTGCCAGCATCCCAGCTCCACCATTTGCTAACTGTGTGACACTGGACAAGTTGCTTATTTAGCTTCTTCACTCAGTTTTCTTATCTATGAAATGGGATAATAGCAGTGCTTCTGTCTGGTCATTGTGAGGGTTAAATGAGATAAACACAGAGACACACAAAAACACACACACAACAGCACACATACACACACAGCAAGCAACTCATTAAGTGTTGGCTATTGTTATCATTATATCATTGAGTCCCCAAACCCTGTGGGAAAAAACAAAGCAAGTCAGTTCTTGTCATCAGTAAACACAAATTTAAACCAGATAATCTCTAAGCTCTCTGCCAGCTCCATCAAGCTCTGATTCTACCATGAATCACGGTTATTTATGGACACATCTTAGTTCTTCTATGCTGTAGCAACCCCTGAAGGCCCAGCCCTTAATAGAGGGCCTTGTATATAGCAGACTGTCCTGCCAGGTCAGGGTTAGCATGTAACAGTAGTCCCTCCCTCATCCAGGCAGTGGGAGGAACTAACGAGAAATTCCTACATAGCCTTTAGCACAGTGTCTGGTACTAAGTAAGCTCCTAATAAATCATAGTTACTATTGTTCCATCTTACAGTGAGTCTCCCAAACATGGTCCTTAAAAACATAGACTCTAGAACCATACTGCCGGGGTTCATCTTAGTGCTGATCCTGTGAGACTTTGAGTAAGTTAATTAACCACCCTGGGCCCCAGTTTCCTCATCTGTAAGATGAACACGATGATAACAGCATGTGCCTAAATAAGGTTGTTGCATAGATCAGATGAGTTACTATAAGAAAGGCACATAGATTTGTGCTTGGCATATGCTTGGTATATGTAAGTGCTTTTTGTCATCGTTTACAAATGAGGAGACCCAGGCTCAGAGACATCAAGTGACATCCCCAAGCAGTGGTGGAGCTGGGATCCAAATCTAACTGAGTCTGTCTGATTCCAGAGCCTCAGTCTTTTTTTTTTAATTAATTAATTAATTTAGTTTTGGCTGCGTTGGGTCTTTGTTGCTGCAGGCGGGCTTTCTCTAGTTGCGGCGAGCAGGGGCTACTCTTCGTTGCGGTGCATGGGCTTCTCATTGCGGTGGCTTCTCTTGTTGCAGAGCACGGGCTCTAGGCGACCGGGCTCCAGTAGTTGTGGCACGCAGGCTCAGTTGTTGTGGCTCACGGGCTCTACAGTGCAGGCTCAGTAGTTGCGGTGCACGGGCTTAGTTGCTCCATGGCATGTGGGATCTTCCCGGACGAGGGCTTGAACCTGTGTCCCCTGCATTGGCAGGCGGATTCTTAACCACTGTGCCACCAGGGAAGCCCCAGCCCCTGTCTTAGTATTAGGATATGTTGCTGCCCCAGGCGATCCATGTATATTTTAACAGGAGCCTTCTCCTATGGTGGAGATCTCAAGAGTGGAGGAGAGTGAGTTGGCACCAGAGACCTCTGGGGTAAGGATGCCCTCAAATCATGCCACAGAAGTGGCTTTTTCCTCACCTTTGTCTGGCCATATGGTTTTAGCGTTCCATCAGGGCTCAGGCCCAGAAGCCCAGAAACATGGCACCACCTACAGAGGCCTCTAACCTGGAATCTGCAGCAAAACTCTCATTATGCACATTGATGGCACACTCAAAGCTGGGCCCCAGCTGTTTAACACAGACAGGCCCTGGCCTTGAGGCTTTTTCCATTTCTGAGGCATGATTCAGCCCAGGAGACAAGACCAGACAGACTTGTACCGGAGGAAGGAGGGCTTGGTGGTGGAGGGAGGGGGAGAAGAAAAACAGAGGTTAGATAGAGCAGGGCGAGTCTCTCAGCTGCTGGGCTGCAGGGGGAGGGGGCAGGAGCAAGCAGAGGGAGCCCGCCTGCTGGAGGAGCTGCACAAAACTGGGCCGCCCACTGACCAATGTATCTTCCTTGCAGTCAAGTTTATTGATTTAAACATGAATCCAACCATGCTTCTAAAGCCCCAGAAAAACACTAATAACATTTCACAATTGTGTAGCACAGTATGATTTCCATAGCATTGCACATAAATAAGCTCAATTTTGAGCTGCTTTTGAGAATAATTGGCTTCTCTTATTACAAAGCATCACATGCTTATTGAGGAATACTGGGAAATGTTTTAAATGTAAATTTTAAAATGTCAAATATGTATATATTATACCACTAGCAGTAACGTTTTCAGTAAAATTCTAACTAGGCTTTTTTTCTGAGCCTATATACATACATAGGTCACTTAAACAAAATTGGAGGCATACTACATAAAGAGTTTTAGATTTTTTTTCCCACTTAACATAAAATCATAGGCATTTTCTAATGGTGCCAAACATTCAGCTATAAAAATCCATAATGACTGCATTTATCAGTATAGAAGTGCCACAATTTCTGTAGCCATGCCCTAATTGTTGGACATTACAGATATTTACAGAAGTGTTTACCTATAAATAATACTGCCGTGAACATCTTTTTACTTACATTTCTGTCTATATATCTGATTATGTCCTAATAGTAAATTTCTAGTAATGGAACTACTAGCTCGAAGGATTTGAATATTTTTGAGTACATATAGCCGAATTACTCTCCAGAAAAGGTATTCAATTTACACTCCCACCAGCAACGTGTGACAATGTACCTCTCTACGTTTTGAGCCAGTGAGTTAGGTAACAAGCATCTCATGTTACAGATAAGGAAAATTGGGGTTCATACAACTAAAAGTCAAACTCTAGTGCCCTGGATTTGGTGCCAGGGCCCTTCCCACTCTGCCTTCTAGACAAGAAGAGCTCTGAAAAGGTTTTCCTTAGTAATGGAGTTGTATAAAATTTTATTTTTATATCCACACTTATTGGTGAAAATATTTTTGAAAATCTTCGGTTTCTTGACCTTATTTGTGCCATGGGCCCCTTTGGCAGCCTGGTTAAGCTTACCAACCCCATCTCAGAGTAATGTATTTGTATGCATACAATAAAATCATAGGATTATAAAGGAAATGAATTATATTAAAATATAAAAACAAAATGATGATAGAGTAATACATCTGCTCCTTTATAAATGCATTAATGACAAGATCTAGTACTACATGTAGGAGAGGCAGTCCACCAGGGGTTCTGGACATCCTTGCTGAGTTTACCCTTGTGATATTGAGCGGTTTCAGTAGGTAGTCACTTAGGCAACAGACTAGCTTATTTGCTGCTTACTCAAACAAGTGCTGGGCCCTCGGCTCTAAATTCTTCTTATGTAACATAATCTACTACATGTGCTCCAGTCACCTGGCCCTCCACATTGCCCGGTGGGAATTAGAGCTCAGGGAAACAGCGCAAATACGCTGACACTCTAGCTACCCCTTTTGCTGTGAGTAATAAAGTCTTACATTTGGGATCCAGGAGTTTTGTGTCTTCTGTCCTTATCCAGGAAACTATGGCAAGCTGACTTGTTAGCTTGCAGGGAGGGTAAAATCTCAGCGTCTTCACAATTCTGACCCTATCATTCATTTCAAAGTAGTGTTAAGCGTAAATGATATTTTGAGATGTATGCAACAGCTATAATGCAGACTGAAAATACCTGTAATTTTTACTTGTGCAAAAGTCACTGCGGTTTGTTGTGCACATTCATAGTTGAAGGAAATGCTCACTTTCAGTTAAAGGTTTCTGAAAATAAATGGCAGTTTTTTCTCATTCAAGTTCACAGATTTTAGGAGAACTCTTGGCTACTGTCGACTCCTCAAAAGAAGACCAGAAAAACCTGTTGATCAAGCAAAGTAAGTCTAAGTTAATTCAGTATTTACTGCAGAAAGGGAGAATAACACCTTGAAAGAGACTTGGTGTAGTTTCTAAGAAGGAGGATTTCAAGAAAGGGCGTTTATAGGATTTGGAGGCCTGGGCTCCAGTGGTTTTTCAAAGCAAGAAATTGATGGGGAGTGGGCACAGTTTGTGACATTTAAGACAGTTTAAGATCCGTAGACACAGAAAAGCAGGGGTCTTGAAGCAAGTCTCGTTAAATAAACTTGGTCATATATGTGAGCTCTTTGCCTATGTGAGCAGTCTGTGGTCCTGAGAGTCATCTGTCCTGTCCCAGATGAGCAAACTATTTGCCCAGATAAATTAATTTCTGGAAGCAAACAATTAATCTATTTATCCTCCTGGACTAGAATTTCCTAGAGCAGTTGTGTCATGTTGACATGGGTGGTCTCAGTTCTTATTTAACAAAACCAACTTCTTAGCTTGAAATCCCCTTTCTCACAAAAGTGGAAGCCTGCCTATTTTTGCCTGTTTTTGCTCTGTCCTTTCCATACTGTGAGTTCACTGTGTGTGTGGGCTAAATGTTATACTCCTAGATGTGGGGTTCATTTGTTTTCTATATATGTTTACCCAAAAGACCCAGTAAAAGACCTTTTTTAATATATGGGGGTATTTATTTGGTGAGGATTCCTTGTGCAGTACACTTTTCCATACATATGTAATACTTGAATAATTAAGGTGTGTTTTTTTTGTAATACCCTTCTGTTGACCCTGATAGCTGTTGCTTTTTTTTTCCTTTTTGCATCAAAATTCCAAAAAAGAGCCATCTGTACTCATTGTTTCTGATTACCCTTTCATTGTCTTTTTTTTTTTGAAATAAACTTCTTTATTTGGAAAATTACAAACATAAACAAAAGTAGAGAGAATTGTAGAGTACGAATCACCTGGATTCAATAATCATAAGCTCATAGTCAGTCATGGTTCATCCATACCCCATCCCACACACATTCCCATTGTATTATTTCGAAGCAAATCTCAGACATTTTATCATTTCATCAATAATTATTTTAGTATATATCTTTAAAAGATAAGATTTTTTAATCTAACCTATCATAAATCTGAAAAATAGTACCATATTATCTAAAATATAATATTATAAAATAGCATAATACCATAATATCTTAAAATCAACAATTAATTCCTTAATATCATTAAATATCTAATCAGGGTTCACATTCCTAAATGTCTCATAAATGATAGCACATGTTTTTTCATTTGAATCAGGATCTAAATAAGACCCATATATTGCATTTGGATGCTATGTACCTTAAATTTAATTTAGAGAGTCCCTATCCCTCCCCCCCGCCTTTTTTTTTCTTCTTCTTTTTTAATTTATTTATTGAAGAAACTAGGTCACTTGTCCTGTAGAGTTTCCTACGGTCTGAATTTTGCTGATTGCATCCCCTTGATTTGGTGTTTAACATGTTCTTCTCATCCCTATATTTTCTGTAACTTGTTAGCAGTTAGACCTGGTGACTCTCAGATTCAGTTTGAATGTTTAGGCAAGAATAGTTGAGAGGTAGCACAGTGGTATCCTATTACGAAGCATAGGATGGATGTCTACTCATCTCTTTCTCGCTTTATCTTGGTCTCTCTTTGCAACCATTGATGATCATTGCCTACATCCATCATTTCCTTAGTGGTTGCATTATTTCTTCTTTATTTAATAATGAGAATACTTTTATAAAGAGAAACTTCCTCTTGTTAACTATTTAGCTATGCTGACATACAGTTTACATAGAAAAGGCAGGTCATACTTGATTCTTTCCTTTTGTTTTTGTTTGTTTGTTTCAAAATAATGAATTGTTTCCCTAACATCCTCCAAAAATGAACATTACAGATTGCTGGGGAAGTTTACTGTATTACTACAAACTCATGGACTTAAACGTATTTCACATGTTTCTGTTCATTCTTATTGACGTAAATACCATTTTTAATCTAGCATATTGTCAAAGATCAAAAAGTTTGAAAACATACAGTGCTGGGGTGACTGTGTAAAATGGTTCAACATCTATGGACAGCAATTTGGCAATATTTAACAAATTATAAAATGCACATTTCCTTTGACCCAACAATTTTACTTTTAGGAATTTATCCTAGAAATGGACTTAAAAGCACGCAAAGTGATGTATGTACAAAGGTATTAATTGCAGTCTTGTTTATTTTAGCAAAATAAATGGAAAGAGGTATTTATACACACACATTTATAGCAGCATTATACACAATAGCCAAAAAGTGGAAGCAACCCAAATGCCCATGGCTGGATGAATGGATAAAATGTGGTATATACATACAATGGAATATTATTCAGTCTTAACAAGGAAAGAAATTCTGACATGTACTGCAATATGGAGGTGTTGGTTGCACAACAATGTAAATACTTGATGGTACTGAGCTGTACAATTAAAATGATTAAGATGGTAAATTTTATGTTGTGTATTTTGCCACAATTAATTTTTTTAATTAAAATATATAAAGTAAATTAAAATTAAAACTGTAATTACTAACATGAATTTTACCATTCATCTTTCTATTGTGCAATGCCAGTTTTAAATGCAACTATCATAGTATTTCACTCACACACGGAATCACACAATACAGAAATTACACAATTTGTGAGTTACGGTTTGTCCCCAGGGGTGCCTTGAGCTGTCCATAACTGACAAACACAAGAAAGACGGAGGAAGGTCGTTAGGAGGAAAAGAGCCCTCCCAATCCTCCCCCAAGCTCGGAGCCAGAGTAGGGCGCGCTTCCGGAACACGCGGACACTCTCTAGCGAGAGCGGTCCCCCCAGGGCGCATCCCTCCTGCAGGGTTGCAGCGAGCGCAGGCCTGCGTGCTGCTGTGTCCGGCTCCTGCCAGCAGATGACCGCCCTAGCCTGGCGGAGTCTGGAGAGGTCAGGCCAGGTGTCTCTCCTGCCCCAGGGCCCCCTGCCCAAACCGGGGCAGACAGGCGACTCCCAACGGTACTGAGACCTCGGCGCCGGTGAAACTCTCGCCCCTGGATTGAGGTGGGCGAGAGACCCTGCGCAGCCAGCCCGGGGAAGGGATGGGCACCATCACACCCCTGACCCTTCCCATGGCCGCGCCCAGAACTCTACCAGGGACGGAAGGGAGCAGCAGTCGCCGGGCAGGGCCAGGGACACCGGGAGGAGGAAGGAGGCGGGATGGCGCGTGAACCAAGGCTTCCAGCCCCTGGCGCATGCTCCATTGTTCTAGCAGACTTCCTTCTGAAACGCAAATTCAAAGATACAGTTAAGGATTTCGAGGCAGTAACAGCACTGCAGAACATGGGACCCCCTGTACGACTGCACCGGCCACACACCCATGCAGCCGACTCTGGTAGGTAGGGATCGCAAGTCTTGGTGATAACATCTAGAGCTGTGCTGTCCAATAGAAATAAAATGTGAGCCCCACAGGCGAGCCACGTATGTAATTTTAAATGTTCTAGTGTCTAATTAAAAAGGTGAGATTAATTTTAATGTATTTTATTTACCCTAACATATCCAAAAATATTATCATCTCAACATGTAATCAGTATTAAAATTACTGAGACATTTTACTTTTTTTTTTTTTTTTTCATACTAAGTCCTCAAAATCCAGTGTGTATTTTACACTTAGGTCACATCTTGTTCCAAGACGTCAGTTGCCACATGGGGCTAGTGGCTGATCAAGTGGACAGGGCAGGTGTAGAGCATGAAAAAGGAACTGGGTGGCTGGAGGACCGTTTGTGCTGTTGCCACTTGGTGGCATAACATTGGCTGCTAAAACAGAAATACCTACCAACGTTTGTCAGTCACTTCCTGTGACTGGTGCAATTTGGCACCAGAATTCCTGTGAGTAATTTTGATGACTATTGTGAATATTGTGCTGCTATTTTAACACTGTTACTGATTTTTAAATATTCCTGTATGTAACAGTGTCATCCAGACATCATTAAAGCAGTGGTTCTAATGCTAATGCTACAAAACCGCCCCTAATCAATAAACATTAGAAGGGGAAGTTAGATGTGTCAATTGCCAAGAGGGAAACCAAGTAACCAACGTTATGCTCCATGTTGTTAATTTAGAAATGAAACCTTGGGAAATACTGGAAAGTTCTGAAAAATAAAAATCAACATTTAAGCAGATACACTTTTAAGTTTTCAAAAATGGTTACATAAGGCAAAAAGAAAGGAAAAAACAAAACCTGACAACAGAGCTGCAAGATCCAGGTCAGAGTAATGTGCACCTGAGCTGCCCTGGTTGTGCATGTAAACACTCAGAACAAAAAGCCCTGTTTTACATTTTGCATGTGTTCCTACAGGGGAAATTGAGTGCTCACTAGAACACTGTCTTTAGGTACAGTTCCATTTTCACTAGCCTTTCCCATTCAGGAGTCACTTTACTGGCGGACTAGCCTGCCATGGAGTGGTGAAAGCGGGAAACTACAGGCCACTTTTTAAGCATTTTATGCATAGTATTTGAAACATCAAAATAATAAATGCAATATAAAATAAACACCTGGAAATGCACCATCCATCTTAAGAACTAGAACATTACCTATTTTTTAAAAAAATATATTTATTTATTGGCTGCGTTGGGTCTTCGTTGCTGCGCGTGGGCTTTCTCTAGTTGCGAGAGCAGGGGTTACTCTTCGTTGCGGTGCACGGGCTTCTCATTGTCGTGGCTTCTCTTGCTGCAGAGCACAGGCTCTAGGCGTGCAAGCTTCAGTAGTTGTGGCACATGGGCTCAGTAGTTGTGGCTTGTGGGCTCTAGAGCTCAGGCTCAGTAGTTGTGGTGCACGGGCTTAGTTGCTCTGCAGTATGTGGGATCTTCCTGGGCCAGGGCTCGAACCCGTGTCCCCTGCATTGGCAGGCAGATTCTTAACCACTGTGCCATCAGGGAAGCCCAACATTACCTATTAATGCATCCACCTGTATGCCTTTTTCTTATCTTATCCTGCCTCCTCATTAGAGATAATACTGGCTTGAATTTTATGTTGACCATTTTCTTGATTTTTAAAAATAGGTTGTTTTATCATTTGTATATGCATCCCTAAACGAAATATTGTTTCATTTACTCATTTGAGCTTTATAAAAGTGCTGTCATGATTTTATGCAGTTTTCTGCAACTTGCCTTTTTCATACATTATATTTGACCATGTTATGTGTGTAGCTGGAGTTGATTCCCTGTGGGAATAGATAGCTATTTATTTATCCGTTCTCCTATCAATGGACATTTGGTAGCCTCCAATTTTTGCCATTTTTTAACAGTATGGCAATGAATATTCTTATGCATGTGCAAGAACTTCTTTATAACATATCTAGTTCAATTTTACAAAATACAAATAGCCAAAGTGTCTTTCAAAGTTGTACCAGTTTACACTCCATTTGTGGTATATAAAAGGTCCCAGTGATCTTCATCTCCATCAGCAGTCGGTGTTACTAAATTTCTTAGTTGTTGCCAATGGAGTTGGAAAACAGGATCTTATTGTGGCATTGACTTGTATAATATTTCCCTGGCCATCAATGAGGTCAAGTGTATTTTAATTTTTATTGGAGATTTGTTTCCTTTTTTGTAAAGTGCCTATTTATGTCTTTTGCCCATTTTTAACTGGTTTATCTCTTTGTAATTTTAAGATTAAGATCTTAATCTAGGGAGATATATATCAGTTTCTGTATTTAGCAACCTTGGTGAATTGTTTTGTATTTAGCAACCTTGGTAAACTCTCTCATTAATTCTAATAATTTGTCTGTAGATTCTTTTGGGGTTTTCTACGTAAACAATTATATTAGCTACAAATAATGACAGACAGTATTGTTTCCTTCTCTCTCCTTATATCTGTCTTATCCTTGCCTTGTGGAGCAGAAGAGGTGATGGCAGACTCCTTTGCCTCGTTCTGCTCTTAAAGGAACAATGCTTTCAATGATTCATCATTAAGAATGATGACTACTGTAGGCTTTTTAAAAAAGATTACCTCTTAATGTTAGGAAGTTTTTTTTATTCCTGCTTTACTAAGAGTTTTTACCAGGCATGAATGTTGACTTTTACTGACTGCCTTTACTAGATCTATTTAGATAATCATACAACTTCTCCTTTAACCCATTAATGTGATGAATTAAATTCATGGACTTTTATGTTAAATGATCCAAATATTCTAGGGATAAATCCAGTTTAGTTATGATGAATTGCCTTTAATATATGCTGTTGGGTTTGATTTGCTAGTATTTTGTTTATAGTATTTCCATTTAATATGTTCATGAGGGATTCTGGTCTGTTATTTTCTTTCTCATACTTTCTCATACTTGACTGATTTTATTTCAAGGTTATACTAACCTCATATGAGTTGAGGAGCATTGCTTCTTTGGATAGTCTTTGTTTGTGTGAAATTAGAATCATTTGTTCCATGAAAATCTGCTAGGAATTGCCTGAAAACCAGCAAGGCTTGATTTTTTTTTAAGCCACTGATTCAATTTCTTTAATACTGTTGGGAACTCAAGCTTTCTTGTTACAGCTTCGATAAGTTATATGTTTCTAGAAATGTTTCCCTTTCTAATAAGTTTTTTAATTCATTGATGTAATATTCTTTATGGCATGCTCATCTTATCTTTTTAATCTCTTCTGTATTTTCAGCTTTCTCCTGTTCTCCATTCCTATTATTGCTTGTTTATGCATGCTACCTACTACCCTCTCATTTAATGAATCTTACCAAAAGTTTGTCTGTTTTATCTGGCCTTGGCTTGTTGATCATCTCTATTGTATATTCGTTTCATTTCATTAATTTTTGCTCTTATCTTTATATCTTTTCTTAAACTTTCTTTGTGTTTATTCTACTGGGGTTATTTTTCCTCTTAGAGTGAAAGCTAGCTCATTAATTTTCAGCCTTTTTTCTTTTTTAATGTAAGCATCTAAAGCTATAAATTTCCCTGTAATTACCATTTTTGCTGCATGCACCAGTTTTGATATGTACAATTTTCATCACATATCATATAGTTGTTTCTATACAACTTTCAATTTCTATTATGATATCTTACTTGACTCCTAAATTATATAGAAATGTACTTTCTGGGACTTCCCTGGTGGCGCAGTGGTTAAGAATCCGCCTGCCAACGCAGGGCACACGGGTTCGATTCCTGGTCCGGGAAGATCCCACATGCTGCAGAGCAACTAAGCCTGGGTGCCACAACTCCTGAAGCCCACAGGCTCTAGGGCCCGCGTGCCACAACTACTGAAGCCCGCGCACCTAGAGCCCATGCTCCGCAACAAGAGAAGCCACTGCAATGAGAAGCCCGCACACCGCAATGAAGAGTAGCC
The DNA here is from genome assembly GCF_028564815.1 of Eubalaena glacialis. Classification (NCBI taxonomy): domain Eukaryota; kingdom Metazoa; phylum Chordata; class Mammalia; order Artiodactyla; family Balaenidae; genus Eubalaena; species Eubalaena glacialis. Next base: position 68,006,249 of record NC_083717.1, read on the forward strand.
CCCGCTCGCCACAACTAGAGAAAGCCCGTGCGTAGCAACAAAGACCCAGTGCAGCCAAAAATTAATTAATTAATTAATTAATTAATTAATTAATTAATTAATTTTTAAAAAAGAAATGTACTTTCTAATTTTCAAAACTCAGGAGGGGATGTCATTTATCTTTCTGTTAAAGACTTAATTTAATTGCATACGTTATAACTATGATCGTAGGTCATAAAATGTGATTTATGTGAATCCGATTCTTTGAAATTTGTTGAAACTGGCTATAAGGCCTTTTATATGGTCAATTTTTGGAAGTGTTCCATGTGCACTTGGAAAGAATGTCTATTCCTTGATTGTTGGATATAGAGTGATTTATAAATATCCACTAAATCAAGCTGGTTAATTGTGTTATTCAAATCTTTTTTGACCTATTAATAATTGAGATCATTGTATTGAAATCTCCCACTATGTTAGTGGGTTAGCAATTTATTTTTTTTTTAATATTTATTTATTTAGTTAGTTTTGGCTGCATTGGGTCATTTTTTTTTTTTTTTTTGGTTGCACCAGGTCTTAGTTGTGGCCAGTGGGCTCCTTAGTTGTGGGAGGCAGGCTCCTTAGTTGCAGCACGTGGGCTCCTTAGTTGTGGCATGCAAACTCTTAGTTGCGGCATGCATGTGGGATCTAGTTCCCTGAGCAGGGATCAAACCCGGGCCCCCTGCATTGGGAGTGCGGAGTCTTAACCGCACTTAACCAGTGCACCACCAGGGGAGTCCTTGCATTGGGTCTTACTCGCAGCACGCGGGATCTTTTCTTTTCATTGCAGCACATGGGCTCTTCATTGCGGTGTGTGGGCTTCTCTCTAGTGTGGGCACGGGCTCCAGGGTGTGTGGGCTCAGTAGTTGCAGTGCATGGGCTCTCTAGTTGTGATGCATGGGCTCAGTAGTTGCATCACACGTGCTCCAGAACACGTGGGCTCTGTAGTTGTGATGCGCGGGCTCCAGAGTGTGTGGGCTCTGTAGTTGTGGCATGCAGGCTCTCTAGTTGTGGCGCGTGGGGTCAGTAGTTGTGGTGCACAGGCTCCAGAGTGTGTGGGCTCAGTAGTTGCAGCACGCAGGCTTAGTTACCCCGTGGCATGTGGGATCTTAGTTCCCCAACCAGGAATCGAACCTGCATCCCATGCATTGGAAGGCGAATTCTTAACCACTGGACCACCAGGGAAGTCCCAGATTAGTCAATTTCTATCCATAGTTCTATACATTTCATTTTATGTATTTGGATACTATTTTAGTAGGTACCCACAACTTTTGGACTATTATATCTGGTGGATCAAACCTTTTATCATGAAAATGATGAAAGGCCCTAATAATACATTTTGCCTTATAGTCTATTTTGTCTAATACCAATATATTGCACCAGCTTTCTTTTAATTAGCATTTTACTTTTGTTCATCATTTTACTTTCATCTTTTCTGTGTCCTTTTATTTTAGGTTTGTCTAGTTTTTAGGGTTTTTTTTTTTAATCTAGGTCTGAGAATCTGTCTTTTGTTTATCCCATTTGTACTTATTGTGATTACTGATAATATTTCTATGTCTTAATTTTTATTTTTTATTTGTTCTCTTTTCTAAAGTTCTTTCAACTTTTTTTTTTCTAAACTGACTTTTTGTTTTTGTTTTCTTACTCTATTTTCTGCTCTACTGGTGTGGAAGTTATACTGTCTGTGTTTTAAGTAATTACCCTTGAAATTTTACCAGGCACATTTAACAAAGTCTAAAGTCAACAGTACTTGCACCTTCTCAAGAAGAACTCAAAACACTCTACCTCCTCTCACCAGCCTCACTCTCCTTCCCCCACCTATAAATTATTATTGTCCAGTATTTGTGCCTGTCGTTTTTCAACCCCACAAATTACATGCCATCACCATCTTTCATTAGTTGTTTTTTGCAGACAGTGTGTTTGGAATTATCTACATATTTACTGATTTCTTTGCTCACCATTTCTTCTTGCATTCCAGACCTTCCTTCTGGGCTCATTTTCCTTCTTCCTGAAGTGCATCTTCTAGAAGTTGTTTTAGTGAAGGTCTGTTAGTGGTAAAATCTCTGTTTTTTTTCTAAAAATGTCCCTATTTCACCTTCATGTTTCTATCTTACACTTATTCTTGAAAGATAGTTTTGCTGGGTACACAATTCTGGGTTAACAGTTATTTTCTCTCAGTACTTTGAAGATATTTTTCTATCTTTTAGATTCACTGTTGTGGGGACTATATTCAATATCCTGTGATAAACCATAATGGAAAAAATATATAAAAAAAGAATGTATAGATTCACTGTTGCTGTCACTGTCCAATTGTTTCTCTGTAGACAATCTTTCTTTTCTCTCTAGCTGCTTTTAACGTGTTTGCCTTTAGTGCTCTGTGGTTTCCCTACAATATGTCCAGGTGTATGTCTTTTTTAACCTGCTTGATGCATGTTCTGTTTCTCCTATCCATGGGTTGGTGTCTTTTATCAGATCTGGAATTTTTTAGCTGTTAGCTTTTCAAATATTGCTTCTCCTTTATTCTCTCTGTTCTCTGCTTCTGGGATTCTGACTGGATATTTTTTAGACCTCATTCCATCTTCCCTTCTCTTAACCTCTAGTCATATTTCTCATCTCCTTGACTCCCTGTGCCTCGTTCTGGGTAGTTTTCTCAGATCTATCTCCTGTTCACTAATTCCCTATCCAACTGTGTTTAATCTGTTGTTTAGCCTGTCCATTGAGGTTTTTTTTTAAATAAATTTATTTATTTTATTTATTTATTTTTCTGTGTTGGGTCTTCATTGCTGCCCGCGGGCTTTCTCTAGTTGAAGCAAGTGGGGGCTACTCTTTTTTTTTTTTTTTTTGGCTGTGTTGAGTCTTCATTGCTGCGTGTGGCCTTTCTCTAGTTGCGGCAAACGGGGGCTACTCTTCGTTGTGGTGCGCGGGCTTCTCATTGCAGAGGCTTCTCTTTGTTTCAGAGCATGGGCTCTAGGCGTGCAGGCTTCAGTAGTTGTGGTGTGTGGGCTCAGTAGTTGTGGCACACGGGCTCTAGAGTGCAGGCTCAGTAGTTGTGGTGCACGGGCTTAGTTGCTCCACAGCGTGTGGGATCTTCCCAGACCAGGGCTCGAACCCGTGTCCCCTGCATTGGCAGGCGGATTCTTAACCATTGCACCACCAGGGAAGTCCCCATTGAGTTTTTAATCTCAAGAGTTAAATTGTTAAGTTCTATTTGCTTCCTTTTCAGATGTGTCTGGTCATTTGCAGTTGTCTCTTTGCCTTGCTTATTTATTTTTTTTTATAAATTTATTTATTTATTTATATTTATTTTTGGCTGTGTTGGGTCTTCGTTTCTGTGCGAGGGCTTTCTCTAGTTGCAGCAAGTGGGGACCACTCTTCATCGCGGTGCACGGGCCTTTCACTGTCGTGGCCTCTCTTGTTGCGGGGCACAGGCTCCAGACACGCAGGCTCAGTAGTTGTGGCTCACGGGCCTAGTTGCTCCGCGGCACGTGGGATCTTCCCAGACCAGGGCTCGAACCCGTGTCCCCTGCATTGCCAGGCAGATTCTCAACCACTGCGCCACCAGGGAAGCCCACCTTGCTTATTTTTTAAATATAACAGCTCTATTGAGATATAATTTGCAAATAATAAGATTTACCCTTTGAAAGTGTACAAGTCATTGGTTTTTAGCATATTCACAGAAGTTGTGAAACAATTATCATGAATTCTAGAACAATTCTGTCACCCTCAAAAGAAACTCTATACTCGTTAGCAGTCACTACAAATTCCCTTCTACCTCTGTCTCCCAAAAACCACTAATCTATTTTCTGTCTCTATGGATTTGCCTATTCTGAACAATTCATAAGAATGGAGTCATACAATATATGGCCTTCTGTAACTGGCTTCTTTCATCTAGCAAAATATTTCCAAGATTCATCCATATTGTAGGAAATATCAGTACTTTGTTCCTTCTTATGGCTGAATAAAATTCCATTGTATGGGTCTACCATATTTTATTTATTTATTTACCAGTTGATGGACATTTGGGTTGTTCCTACTTTGGGGCTATTATGAATAATGCTGCCACGAACATTCATGTACTAGTTGGTTTTTTTTTAAATTTAATTTAATTAATTTATTTTTTATACAGCAGGTTCTTATTCGTTATCTATTTTGTACATATTAGTGTATACATGTCAATCCCAATCTCCCAATTCATCACACCACCACCCCACCCCGCTGCCACTTTCCCCCCTTGGTGTCCATATGTTTGTCCTCTACACCTGTGTCTCTATTTCTGCCTTGCAAACCGGTTCATCTGTACCATTTTTCTAGATTCCACATATATGCATTAATATACGATATTTGTTTTTCTCTTTCTGACTTACTTCACTCTGTGTGACAGTCTCTAGGTCCATCCACGTCTCTACAAATGACCCAATTTCGTTCCTTTTTATGGCTGAGTAATGTTCCATTGTATATATGTGCCACATCTTCTTTATCCATTCATCTGTAGATGGATACTTTGGTTGCTTCCATGACCTGGCTACTGTAAATAGTCATGTACTTTTTTGTGTGTGGATGTATATTTTCTTTTCTCTTGGTCATATACCTGTATACCTAGGTTATGTGATAACTCAATATTTAACAATTTGAGGAATTGCCAGAAGGTTTTGCAAAGGGGATGCACCATTTTACAATCCCACTAGCAATGTAAAAGGGTTCCAATTTCTCCACATCTTCCCCAACACTTGTTATTGTTTGTCTTTTTGATCCCTTGCTTATTCCTGTGATCCCATCTTTTATTTCTTTAAACATTTCCTATCTAGTTATTTTACATCTTCTTCTATCTGATAATTGCAATAACTAAAAACCATAGGGATCTAAATGTGTTACATTTTGTCTTCTCTTCATGGTAGCTCATTTCCTTCTGTATTTGATGATATATTTCTGTGAAAATATAAGGTAGGGTTTTTCTTGTGTTCATTGCTAAATCCCCATCATCTAGAACAGTGACTGATATGTAACAGGTGCTCAACAAATTGTTGTTGAATGAACAAATGAGTCCTAAGGACCTAAGCAGGAAAGGAAACCCCAGAGAAGATGTGCATTTGCTTCTGCTTAGTGCCAAGATGCCTATAGACCTACGGCTATGTTAGCCTCTATCAGTCACAGTCTCCTTGGGGAAAACAGAAGCCATACACTCTATGTATTCCAAGTGTATCCACCTGTGTCCAATCAGGAAACAAACCACACAATGATTTAAACAGGGGATGTTTAATATAAACAATTATTAAGCTATAATAAAAGAATAACTGTAAGATATAAAAAGAACTATAGTGCTGAGAGAAAGTACCCAAGGAAGGACAAACTTTGAAGGGGGGGTCTCCCTCCCCAAAGGTGGGGTTCACACCTCACTGGAGAAAATGTGGTTGCAGACCACTGTATGGCAGAGAAGTTCGCAAGGTGGCCTGGGCCAGAGCCTGTCCTCAGTTTCTGGAAAGACAAGAAGCAACCCACTGGAGCACAGGTGAGCTGTGCCCAGGGGCCAGGTGGTCAGGCGTACAGGTGCACAGAGGGAATCTGGCACCACTGCAAGAGGGAGGCCTGGAATCCACCGTCTGTGAGCACCATGGGAGGTGATCACCAGGCCAGGCAGGGGCTGTGAGGTCACTGAGAGATTGTGTGGTCTGGGTGTGTGGCTGGGACACAGCACCACCGGAATTGCTCCTGCCCATACCACTCTCCAAAGGTACAGCGCCAGGACCAGCAGGAGAAACGCTTCCTCCCCCAGTGTCTTTCCAGTGCCGTCTACCAAAAAAGCTTACCATCAGTAAGCTCATAGTAAAAAGGTATGTTTAAAGGAATTTTGCCCATAATCACAGAACAGGTATTGAAAAGTGAATTTGGAACAAGAGGCAATAAATTGATAGTTGGCATGCCAAGCATCTCAGTTTTGGCTCCAGGGAAACAGAGGTCTATACAACCTTTGGAAGTGTTGGGGGAGCAAAGGTAAGGGAACCTTCAACTGCAGCTTCAGTCTGTAGCACCCACGCGGGTGATTCTCAGGTTTGCCCCGAGGCCACTCTAATCTCAAGAGCCTCTGGGAAGCCCCCACCCACCCTCTCAGGCAGCAGCCCGTTGTAGGTGATCCTCAAGAAGCACATCCAGAAGCTACTGTGAACTCCTGTCTGCTTGTGAGTCTGCAACCCCTCTGGAGAACCGTGCCCTCTCCCTTTCACCCCGTTCACCCGCCTTCCGAATCTCTCCCAACAGCCTCTCGTTTGCAGCCTCTACTGGAACCCCACGGGGCAGAGGATTCTGGGAAATGTAGTTTCTGCTTCGCCTCAGCGATGCAGCGGAGACCTCAGAAGGGGAGCCAGTGACAATACACAATCCCTTAGAGACCTGAGCTAAGGTGGAGTCCTGAGGCAGATCCCCTACGTTGCCACTGGCCCAAGGGCAGGCTTCCCAGGAGTACCTAAAATGGGCGTTTGCCCTCACGGCCGCCCAACCTTTTCTTTGCTTTCCCGTCAGTGCTTCTTCATCCAGTCTCAGGTCCGTGATTTTTGTTTGTTTGTTTAATTTTAGTGGTGAGGAACCTTGGTGATTTCCCCTACTATCTGCATACCCAGCAATGCATTAAAATTATTTTTTTCCAGGATCCAGTTGTTTTACAGGGAGGGAGCCCTTCTGGGAATCTAGTCCATCACACCACCAAGTGCAGACGATCCAGGCTACTTTTTAAAAGAATGATGCCAACTCAGCAAGGCTCTAAAGTCAGTGGAATAATTTTAATGCCACTGCTCACAACAGAAAAAAACATAAGAAATAAATGATTCAAATTTGTGGCTGTTATCACAGAGGCCTGTGAGGATCTGATGAGAGCTAGAAGTTCCACACAATATATATATCCTCAAAACATGTTGCATACAATTTCAGGTGGTCCGAAGTCCCCTGACGCCCATCTGTGGACCCTGTCCATGGAAAGTAAAAGCTTGACAAAAGAGAAATCAGGTCACGTACAAAACATTAGTCCAGCTTTTATAAAGAGCCCAAAGCAGTTGGTATTTTTCTCACAATGCTTTTCTAAACATTAATAAAAGCATTTCTAATTAAATGTTCAATGTTTACTGTTTCTAGCATATTAGTTTTAAATCATATTAAAGACATAGTAAAGTTTTTCGTGTTTCATAAAAAAATTTGCAGTGAAAGTGGCCCCTTGTATAATTAACGTCTACAATGACTCCATGCCTGTTTCATAAGGACTGAGCATGGCTTTACTAACAAGTTATTATAAGGGTTTGTTTATAATAACTTTACTTGTAAGACATTTTCATCATTTAATTTATGTCAAATCAGGAACAAGCTCCCAACTCAAACAATGTTCTTATGGGGAAAACACAGTTTTATGCAATGGTCAACTCAAGAATGCCCTGGGGAAAAAACTAGATTGTCTTGTTTCGGGTATTTTAGCCTTGTCCTCCACCCCACCCCAAACCCGGCTACCTTACATGTTTCCCCAGGGAAGGGACTGCAGAGCAGGAAGACCTGGGAGTCCATCCTGGCTTCTGCAGGGTAAACTTGGCCTCACATCTCCAAGTTTCCGTTTAATCATCTGTCAAGGAGCAATGACAATACCATGGAGTGGGTGGGCAAGGACAGTAAGGTTACGAGAAATATTGGTTCCATGTGTGCTATCCTGGTGCAGCTCAACAAATGCTTATTGACTGACTAGGTAACTGGGAACTGGCTCTGGCTAGTTGTCTAACTAGGAAAAGGGATCCCGCTTTGCCTGCTGGGTCTATTCAGAGTTATGACTTGCCCATTGTTCGATGGGGGATCCTGTAGCCAAACAAATGAATAGTTAAAGTCAGGCAACGAGGGCTTTTGGCTTTGGGTGGAAACTTAATTCCCAGATAATACATACATTATGTATAGACTGCCTATAGCTGCCTCTGCGCTTGGCACTCAGGCCAGAGCCCCGCACAGGAAGATCACGGAAAGGCAGGGGAGGATGAGACATAGGATGGTGGTGAATGACCCAGTTTAGAACTCCCCTCTCACATTGCAGGGGTGAGGAATCTCCAGGCCATGGGAGTGAAATGTACAACTTGATTTGTCATCAGGGTGATACTGCCATGGTTACCTCTGCTGTCACCCAGAAGGTAATCTTTTTTGCAAGGCAGAGCATCTGAAGTTTTTAAGATTAAAGATCACTTGAAATGGTATTGCTACTTTGGAAAATAGTTTGCAGTTTCTTATAAAGTTAAATGTATAGTTACCATAGAAGCCAGCAATCCCATTCCTAGGTGTTTACCTAAGAGAAATAAGACATCTGTCCACACAAAGACTTGTACATGAATGTTCCTAGCAACTTTATCAAACTGGAAACAACTCAGATATCCTTCAAATGGATTAACAAACTGTGGTACATCCAGACAATAGAATTCTACTCGGTAATAAAAAGAACTGAACTCTTGAAATGTACAAAAATACGAATGAATCTCAAAAGCATCATACTAAGTGGAAAAATCCAGATGGAAAAAGCTAGATGATTCCATTTATATGAAATTTAAGAAAAGACAAAACTATAATGACATAAAGAAAATCAGTGGTTGTCAAGGGTTGGCGATGGTAGAAGGGAGGGACTGCAAAGGGATATGAGGGAATTTTTGGAAGTGATGGAATTATTCTGTATCATGACTGTGGTGGTGGTTACATGAGAATATACATTTGTCAAAATTCATTGACTTATACTTAAAATTAAAGAATTTTCTTGTGTGTAAGTTATACCGCAATAGAGCTAATTTTTTTAAAACCCTGACTTAAAGCTATCATGTTTATCTCTCAATTAAACCTGAAACTAGCAAAGTTTACTTAAGTTTGATCTTAGACTCATTTTCCAGGCAGGTCAGTGGGCCTCAGAAAAATTCCTAAGGACTGACTTCGGAGCTGGTGGTGGGAAAGGCTGATACAGGCTTCTAAAGCCAGAAGTTACGTGATGTTCTCTGCTTTGGGAGCCCATGGGTTCAAAGCCCAGAAAGGAATTCAGGGGCACCCTTACAATGTGGAGCAGGATACAGACTACCTGGTGGGATTCAAGGGGATCCAGAAAGTTCTCCTTCAGATGGCCCCCACGTTGGTGCTGAACTTCTGGTGCTTCCTCTGGATTGAGCATTGCCTTCCCCGAGCTTCCTACCCAGGAAAACACATTCTTGCCACTGGGACAATGACCATGAGTTTTCAGGCTTCTACCACCTTCTTAGAGCTTCCCAATAACCTTGGAAGGGGGCTGTTATGATCATCCTGATCTTGGGTGGCTGTGTGGTGGCTGCAGTGTGTGGCAGCTTGAAACGAGACCTCAGTTCCCTGGCCAGGGATTGAACCCAGGCCGTAGCGGTGAAAGCACTCAATCCTAACCGTTAGACCACCAGGGGTTAGTGGCTAGGAGCAGGACCCTGGCTCTTGTCTGCTTTGAAGAAAGTTTTCATCAAAGAGATGAAAAGTAGCGAGGCAAGTAACTGTGTTTATTAGGAGAGAAGATATGTTCAGAGAAAGCATGGGTGGGCTGAGATAGAGAGAACCACGCTTTTGGGGTGGTTTAAATCACTTATATGGGGGCAGTTCTTCCAGGTTTCCTCTGGCCAGTCCTCTTGCTTTGTCTGTCTTAGAGTCCATGTTTGGTGAGGCTCAGGGCCCTCCCCTCTGTGCGAGCGCATCTTTTACCCAAGATGGATTCCAGCACGAGGGTCTCTAGGAGGTTAGCAGAACATATTATAGTCTAGTGGATCTTTTCTGTCCCTGAGGATCTTTTCTGTCCATGTGTAGCTGAGGATCTTTTCTGTCCATGTGTAGCTTGAGGGGGTCTCCTTGACCTCAAGAATGAGAAATATGTGACCTCCTTATCTTTTATCTAAGCAGGGCTTAGCCCCTATTTGTTTTTGTCATTCCCATTATGTTGAAGTGTCCACAGGAGACAAAGTCCAGCTGCTTATCATGTTCCTGTTATTATCTTTATTTTCAAAGTATAAACAGGAGGCTAGTTGTAAATGTCTAACCTGGGGCCCATCTATCTCCTGCCTCAATCCCATTTTACAGGTAAAGAAACCAAGAGCAGAGAGCTTGGGTGGCTTTTCCCAGAGCACACAGCCCTGAGTCAACCTCCATGGGGCCAGATCCTATCTAAGGCTTCTCTTTTCAAAGCCCTCGCTTTCTGCAGCATGGCTGTCCACTCACATGAATGACTTTTCTACTTTTTAAAGATCAGGCCTATGAAGATGCCCCTGGGAAAAGCCTAGATTTTCTAACACTAACAGCTCTGGGTCTCTTGAATAGATGATTAATTTCAAAGTCCAGTCACACAGAGTTCAGGCTTAACAATTCTTAAATAGTTTTTAAAAGCAGATATTACTCCTTGCTCGCCATGGCCATGGAGAAACCTCCCTCAAGTCTGCATGGCCTGTCTGGCCAGGCAGCTTGTGTGGTGGTTTCTGAAGAGTACGGGCCCCAGAGGCAGGCTGCCCAGTTCATTGACGGCCACACCACTGACAGAACAGGCTGTGGGATCTTGGGCAGGTGACTCAGCCTCTCTGTGCCTGAGTTTCCTCATCTGTAAGCAAGGCAAAATTTATTCCTACCCCTAAGGGCTATTGTGAGAATTAAATGAGGGCAGACACATAAAGCACTGAGACCAGGGCCTAGCACATAGCAATTGTACAATAAATGTTAGCTGTTAAGAGTGAAAGAAAAGGGGGGACTTCCCTGGTGGTCCAGTGGTTAAGAATCCACCTTCCAATGCAGGGGATGCAGGTTCGATCCCTGGTCGGGGAACTAAGATGCCACATGCCGTGGGGCAACTAAGCCCGTGAGCCACAACTACTGAGCCTGCGTGCTCTAGAGCCCACGCGCCACAGCTAGACAGCCCACATGCCGCAACTACTGAACCCACACACTCTGGAGCCCGCGTGCCACAACTAGAGAGCCCACATGCTGCAACTAAGACCCGATGCAGCCAAATAAATTAATTAATTTTTTAATAAAAGTGAAAGAAAAGGACCCTGAATTCCTTTCTGGGCTTTGAACCCATGGATTCCTAAAGCAGGAAACACCACGTAAGTTCTGGTTTTAGAAGCTCACATCAGCCTTTTCCATCACAGGCTCAGGAGCAGGTGCTTAGAAATTCATTTGAAGGAGTAATTTTGAGGCCCACTGACCTTTCTTAAAAAATGAGTCTAAGATTAAACTTAAGTAAATTTCACTAATGTTCACGTAAGAGCTAGGGATGTGGCATCAGGGCAGCGGCAGGCCCTGGGACCCTGTTAGCAGCAGATGGGAAGGGGAGGGGGCTAGCAGAGAACAATTCAATGGGGGAGGCAGACTTCCAGACAAGGTTTATAACACATGTAGAAAAGAGTGATCTCTTCCATTAAGCCATGGGGAAAGAGCACAGAATCTCCTATCTTAGGGCTTTTGTTGAAGCCCAGGGTAGTGAACCGTCCCCTTCTTCCCTGGCCTATCTGGCCAGAGAGGGAGCAGCTGTGACTGTACAGCATCTGGCCTCACTGACTGGCCCAGGGTGGGCACCTGCCTCAAGCTGAGCCAATCATAATCCCTCCACGAGAACTTAGAATTGGGCCTAGAAGAGTCCAGGCTCATTTTGCTTAACTCCTGGATGAAAGCGAGGTAAACTTGGAAGCTGCCAGCTGAGGCCATTGGCTGCCAATGCTCCCTAGGACACAGGGCAAGCCAGTTTCAGAGAGAGAGAGAAGGATGGAACAGAAGCAGAGTGGGAGGGAGGTGGCTTTCGGGTTTCTCTAAGTCCAGGCCCTGGTTCTCATCTGTTCCCCAAGGCCCAGCTGCATCCTCGTACTTAGATTCCTTTAAAATCGCTTTTTGCCATTAACCTGGCCCCAGCTGTTTCTAGCAGTCACAGCCACAAGACTCTTTTTTTTTTTTTTTTAATAAATTTATTTATTTATTTTTGGCTGCGTTGCGTTTTCGTTGCTGCGCGCGGGCTTTCTCTAGTTGCAGTGAGCGGGGGCTACTCTTCGTTGCAGTGCGCGCTTCTCATTGCAGTGGCTTCTCTTGTTGCGTAGCATGGGCTCTAGGCGACCGGGCTCAGTAGTTGTGGCTCGTGGGCTCTAGAGCGCAGGCTCAGTAGTTGTGGCGCACGGGCTTAGTTGCTCTGCGGCATGTGGGATCTTCCCGGGCCAGGGCTCGAACCCGTGTCCCCTGCATTGGCAGGCGGATTCTTAACCACTGCACCACCAGGGAAGCTCCCACAAGACTCTTAATGAAAGCAGTTTGAGGCAAACACCTCCTTCTGTCTCTTTCCCCCACAGTGTGGTCACCCTCCAAGCTTCCTTAAGGAAGACCTCAGCCTGGAGGAGGGTGTCCTACAGGCAACACCAGCTGACAGGGGAAGCCATTCTCCATCTCCTTCTATGGTCCCTCCCTCTTCCCCCAGGCCTATCCTCTCTTCCCTGGGGTCTGACCATGTGTAACCCCTGTTTCCCACAAGCAGAGGTCCCTAAATCAGGCCTTTCCTGACTGCCTTTCTCCCAGTGTAACTGCCCCTTCCCTGTCCCATTTCTTCTTTGTCTGCCCTCCTTAGTCCCAGCTTCTGAGTTCAGAGGGCTGTGTGTCATGCCTCCCAGGTGGTGGCTACAGCCTAACAGGGGACTTCAAAGCCTTCCAGAGAGATGATGGATATTAGCTGAACCTATTGTAAACATTTCATAATTATGTAAATCAAACCATGATGCCGTATGCCTTAAACTTGTGCAGTGATATATGTCAGTTATTTCTCAACAAAACTGGGGAGGGGTGTGGCGCGGAAAGCCTTCCCAGGGCAGACCAGCATGGGAAGATGTTTTGGGAAAAGAAAAATTTTCAAAAGTTCTTATGTAAACTTGATAGAAAGATGAGGATTCGTCTCACCGGATTAGGAGTGAGGAGATTGGAGTCTAGTCCTGGCTTTGCTTCTAACTCACTGTGTGACTTCAGGCTTCAGTTTTCTCAGCAGCAGAATGGCAGAATTGAATGAGATCAAAGGCTTTTGGGAGCCTTGTAAGGAGGCCTTGGTCATCGCCTTGGAAACGGTAGGGGGGAAAGAGAGATGGCACCTGGGCCCCTGTTTTTCTTCACTCAGAGTAGCCCCACTTGTATCTGTTTTATACACTGAGCCTCCTTCTCAGATGTTATCTTATCCCAGGTTTCCGAAGAAGCAGATCTTGAGGCAGGAGTGTATGTGCTAACACTTTATGATGGAGTGCGATGCTGGGGAAGCTGAGGTGGGAAAAAGCAGGGTGAGAGAGAGAAAAGGAGGGAGAGGGCACAGAGGACTTTGCTGAGCTGGCTGCTATACACCTCCCCTGTTGCTAAATCTTGTGGGACCTTCTTTAATGAGGCTGTATGAAGCTTAGGACAGTTCACCCAGAAAGAGGAAGAAAAAGGAATTTATCTGCCAACCCCTGTCTCTTACTGGTCAAAGGTTCACCCCATGGAGTGTCTGACACTCCTGCACTCTCAGGCCAGAAATTTGGGGGATCGGGGGGTGCCATTGGCTTGTGCTGGAGTGAAACAAGTGGCAAGACCTGGAAGACAGGTGTAGCTGAGAGGATCTTAGGTGGGCATTAAAAAGGAGCTCATACAGCTCTAGTTGGAAAAGAGTGGGAACTTCGGCTAAAATAAAAGTTGAAACCACTGGTCTGTGTAATCCCAAAGGACCTTCCCAGCTGCAAAGTTCCTTGATGCTGTTCACTGAAATTGCAGCTTAGACCATTTGCCTTTCTGGTGGGCAGGAACCATGTCCCCAGAGAGTTGGAAGCAAGATTCCTGGAAATGTGTATCCCTCAGTGCCCAAGAGTTGGTGCCAACTTTGCTCTATCCCCCACCCCTGGCCCTGCTCCCCTCAATTTCCATGCAATTTGAGAGCTAACACAGATGGTATTTTTAAAGAGTCCTGATGGGACAGGAAAGACGGGGGGCTGATAATCCCACCAGGCTGGGGGAGTTTTCATCTTGTTCATTCCAAAAGTCCCAGCCTCCCTGCCAGCCTGGACTCCCCTGCACTCAGGAGCAGCTGTCGGCTCCAGACAGGAGGCAGATTTGATGGTATTTAAGGGATTGGAGGATTAAGGGAGCCAGAGAGGCCCCCATTGCACAGCCTCATCCTCTAATGGCTGGAAGCCCACTCCTGGGTATTATTAAATCAATGATTACATCACGGGCACTGCATACCCCTACCTTTGGAGCCCAGCAGGCTTGCAAAGCCAGCAGAGAATGAGAGATTAGGGTCAGAGTGGGAAGCCTCAATCCTTCTTCTCTGGTGTATGCATAGATCAATCTGTAGATGGAAGATCAGACTCACCAAAATTAAATCTGGGGTCCATTCTGAGCGTTGTCGTTGGCTGACCTTGGGTACACTACTTCAGCTCAGGACATTAGCTTTCCCTGATGCAAAACGGGGACATCCCCTGCTTGCTTATGACATGGTGAGGAACAAATGAGAGAAAGCAAGCTATAAAGCAACCGTGCCCTTTAGTGGGGCTGGCGTGGGTGTTGGGGGTGTGACCTGTGGGCTGCTGGAGCCCAGGATGGAACTGATGGAAAATGGTCCTGATGCAGGCACCAGCCACAGTCAAGATGGGACATGCGGGCTCTGATCAAAAGGAGAAGGAATAAACCCAATAAAAGTCTCTCAGGAGAAAAGACAGGAAAGAAAATAGAATGGAAGTAGGCATAGCTCAAACCCCTCACATCATGGAGGGAAACCTCAGGTCCAAGGACAGACTGTTGTAAATAACAAACCCACCAGTGCCAGGCTCTGTGCTAAGCGCTTCACGTGCATTATTTCACTGAATCATCACAACCCCAATGCAGTAGATGCAACAAGCCTCTCCTTGTTACAGATGAGTAAACTGAGGCTGAGAGGGGTTGAGCAATTTACCCAAGTGTCACAGCTAGTTAGCAACGGTATCAGGATTGAAATCCAGGCAGTCTGCCTTGCAGATTGTTCTCCGGCTTTTTTTTTTTTTTTTTAATTGAAGTATAGACGATTTACAATGTTGTGTTAGTTTCTGGTGTACAGCAAAGTGATTCAGATATATATATATATATATATATATATACCTATATATATATATATATATATATAGGTATATATATATATATATATATATATATATATAGGTATATATATATATATTCTTTTCCATTATGGTTTATTACAGGATGCTTATTCTTTTATATTTTATATTCTTTTCCATTATGGTTAATATAGTTCCCTGTGCTATACAGTAGGACTGTGTTGTTTGTTCTCAGGCTTTGCCCATTGTTCTCTTTTCTCACAGGGAAGCTGTCTCCCCAGGTAGCCTCTAAGGTTCTAATTGTCATCTACATTCCTGTGACTCACAAGTCTGTCTGCCCAACTCCCAAGTCTGGCCTAAGTTTCAGATCCATGGGTCCATCAGCCTTCCTGACCCCACCTCAAGCTTAATGTGTCCAAGGATGAATTCTCATTTAGCCTAAACCTGCTCCAACCCACTTCCCAAGGGGTACCTCCACCATCCACCCAGCTGCAGAAACTGGCCACTGCCTGAACTCTTCTCTCCTCACCCCTGACATCCAAGTCACAGCCTTGGTACCTCCCACACAACTCTTGATGTCATTAATTCTCTCCTTTCCACTGTCACTGTAACCAGTCCAGGACCCTCACTAGAAGAACTGGGCCCCAGTCTCTAGTCCTGCCTCCTCTCATCCACCTCCCCGACCCATCATGCTGTGGAGGGAAGGGTCTAAAATGCAAATATGTTGGTGCCACTCCCCTGCCCAACAGCCTTGAACTGCTTCCTATTGTTCTCTGGATAAAGGCTCTCCTCCTTTGCGCTGGTTCCTTCCCCAGGTCAACTCCTGTTGCTCTTCCTCCCTGCCCTCTGCTGCTCTCACTGAACTTCTTTCTGTTCCTCCAAACATCAGGGTCTCTCTGGATGCCAAGTCCCCTGGCTGGCTGTCCCCTCTGACTGGAACACTCTTCCCCACTCCTCATGTGTTTGGTGGACTTCTGCTCAGACTTCATTGTCAGCTCAGAAGTCCAAAGTCACAGCTAGGATGTCCATCTGAAGCCAAGTCCCCCTAAACTGAGTTCATGATTAATCTCTCTATCCAAAACTTTATTCCCTTTCTCGTCCCCTCTGACCTCAATCCTGTGCTAACTGAACACTAATCAGCCAGAGTCAGATGACTAAAACTGTTGTTGTTAACATCATTAATGTACTAAAATTGCTACTATAGATATCATCACTAACATACAAACCCAGGTTGTTTCTCCAGGGCAAGATGAGCTAACAGACCCCCCAGCCATGGACCAACTCGTTGGAGAATCATAACCAGAGATATCTGGACTCCTGAAACAACAATTAACAAATGTCACAAGATGATGATTAATCCCAGCCTCTTTGTTCTTCCCCTTAAGAAAAAAACCCTAACTCAAAGACTAAGTTGGAGTGGATCTGAGGCTTGTCTCCCACTCCCTTGCTTGGCACCCTGAAATAAACGCTGTACTTTCCTTTACCAAGTGGACAAAAAAAAAATAACGTTGTCCACCATCAAGCCATCAGCCACTGCAGCTGCCCCCCATGGCGCACCCCGAGGGGAATTCAGGATGGAGAAAAACAGGATTCTGGCCCTAGATAGTTAAGATGCAGATCAAAGGTCAGTAAGCCCAGACTCTTGCATCTTCCCATACACTAAAATCATTAACTTGAGATGTCTGTTTTTTGTGATTAGCGGTAATCTTTTGATGTTCGACTACATTTTTTTTTTTTCAGCAAAAACTCCTGTGTATCCTGGCTCCTCCCTTACCTCTTTGGAACAGTTCCTCAGAGCTATCTGAGCTATCTGGCCTACAGTTCTCAGTAACGTCCCCGAATAAAACATAATTCTCAACTTTTAGGTTGTGCATTTTTTTTCAGCCGACAACCACAACTCATTGTCAGTAAATTGGCTTTGCTCCACGTTTGCAAATGGAGTTCAGTTCCCCAAGGCCTCCTCCAGAAGCCTTGTCTGACCCCACCCCCTCCAAGTCTCCACCCTCACAATACTCAGTACTTTCCCCAGCACACCACTTACCAATCCGCACCCCGAACACCCCATGTAAGCCTACTAGGGTAGGGCTCATCCATTCTCGTATGGGATGGGGCGCTGCTCAGGAGTTAATACATGTTTGAATGGAAGAGAGGGGAAGTAACTTTTACAAAGCCACAGAGTCCAAGAGAGTGACAAAGCCGGAACTGGAATCTGCATCACCCTCCTCCCCAACCTGGGAAGAATTCGCTCTTCTTTGCGTCCTACCCTCCTATCCCACCGATTTTTGATTCCCAGCGTCAAGGGCCATAGAGTTGACATTTTAAGGAGTGCTATCTTCCATCTGAGGATGGAAAGTGCACAGCACAGTGGGGAAGGACATTGAACCCGTCCCCCCAAGCCTTCCCGTCCCCAAGGACAAGGGAAATCCAGTCTCGTCTCCTCCCCAGGGGAGCATTTGGGTCGAATTAGTCTTTCCCCACGTCCCTAGCCCACCCTAGACTAATATCCGGGTCTCGGGCAACCTAGGCAAAGCTTCCCGCCCCCGGCCATGCAGAGGACCCCAGCAGATCCCAGCCCCATTAGGCTACACGTTGTGCCCTCCAGGCTCCGTCCCCACCCACTGCCTGGGACGCCACAGTCATCGGGCCCCTCCTTCCCCGCGCGGAGCCGGCCCCGCCTCCCGCGCTCCCGCGGTCCCGCGGCGCGTCTCTTGTCCCGCCCCTCGCCGACCCCGCCTCCGGCCCGCGCCTCTGGGGTCGAGCGCTCTCCCGCCGGTCCGCACCCGCTTTGGGTATTTGCTTTCGCGGCAGTCAGGCCAGCCGAGCCCGTCTCCAGCTCCGGGCAGCGGGGCAGAGGGCCCGGCCGGCGGGGCAGCCATGGAGGCGGCGGCGCGAAGGCGGCAGCACCCGGGAGCGGCGGGTGGCCCGGGCGCGCAGCCGGGCGCCTCCTTCCTGCAGGCCAGGTGGGCGCGCGCCGGCGGGCGGAGCGGAACCGCAGCCCCGCCACGTGACGGGGAGGGCGGGGGACCGGGGCCACGGAGCTCGGGTGGGTCGTCCCCGCGCTATCCCTGCAGCTGCTTCTCGCCCACTCGCCTGAGCCCCGCCTCCGCTCTCCTTTCTCTTCCTGCAGGAGCCCCGTGCCCAGGGAGGGTCAGCGGCGTGGTTCAACGGCCCAGCGGCCCGGCCGGCTCTAGGACAGTCGCTCAGCTGGGGTCCAGGAAACTCGGGGTGGGGACGGCGGCGGCGGGCCCAGAGGACATTTCTGCTCACTAGGGTCCCCAACGCGCCTGCAAGCCCCGGGCGCCAACCCGAGTTCTCGGGGTGCCTCTAAACTTGACTTGGGTTCTGATGTTAACAGGAGGCTCACTCCTTGCCCCGAGGAACCAAAGAATGTGGGAATGTAAATGGAAGAGACAGCGAAATGTGGAAGCTCCCCTCCAGAGAAAGAATTAGGAAGGGCTTTTCCCACACGGTTGCTGTTCCCTTCTCTCAGTAAGGGGAAGTTATTGGTTTATGTAGCTGAGACCAGGTGCTTGGGGCAGAGGAAAAGGTACAGAAGCCACCTTTTAATCTTTCCCTCCACTCGACTTTCATACCATTTTACAAATTATAGACATTCATTGCATGGAGCAGGCATTCATTAAGCATCTCTGTTGTGTCCAGCGCTGTGCCAGGCACTAAAGCGGTGGGGAAGGTGAAGCTGGGAGGGTCCCACAGTCCGGTAGGGCGGGCCTGGGAGGAACAGTCCAGGGGCTGAGAGGTCGTCTTGGAGGGCTGCCTGGAGGAAGTGGAGCTTGAGCTGCATCTCAGAGAACTCAGTAGGTGACAGGGGAAGAAAAGCTGTTCCAGCCAGGGGAAAGCTTGGGAAAGGCAAGGAGTGCAGTGGTGCTGGAGCTTTCTTTGTGTACAGTGGCAGGAGGATGCAGACTGATTGTGAAGGGCCTTGAATGGCAGCAGAGCTGGGACCAGAGTGAGAGCCTTGAGTGCAAAAATTAAGGAGATGCTCTCGGGGCACTAGTGTTCAAAAACCTTCCATGGCTCCCCTATGCCTACTTAAATGTTGGGCCCTGTGTGCCTCACTTGCCTCACCCTAGTTCCTGCCCTAAATGGCAGGTTAAGGATGCAGCTTTTGTTCTGTAGGGCATGGGGGAGCCATGGAAGGTTTTTGAGCACTAGCGTGCTCAGTTTTAGGAAGTTTGTGGTATGATTTGGGATGAGGGAGGAAGTCTGAGAGACTTGGGTGAGAGTAGCTCTTTTTCATGCTACTAAGGACATCTCTGTTCCAGATCACCTGTAAGTTGGGAGTCTTTGACTGCCTTGAACTGTGGTAGTCCAATTAGAACAGCATGTGAGTAGCAGATATGGTCACCACTTTATCTCATATGCGGGGTTTCCACATGCAGCCTCTTACTCAGTCTTTTTGTATTTTGTATATGTGGAAACTGAGGTCTAAGGAGGTTTACATCATTTGCCAGCAAGAACCAGGGCCTAAACCCAGGGCTTCTGATTTCTGTTTTCTGTTCTTACTACTCCACTCTGGCTACTCCTTTTTACTCCTACATGAGCTCCCCACCATCCAGGTTGCTCGTGGGGATGGCATGAGAGGCTGGCTCTCTTCCAGGGTGTCTCTGCCGCCCCTCATTGGGTGCCTGTAGGCCGGTTCTCAATATCATTGCTGCACAAGACAGTAGGCAGAATCATCCTGTCTAACTCCTAGGATGCTTGGATTTCCTCTGCTACATTCATGCTTTGCTTACATACCTCTAATGACAAGGTGCTCACTACCTTTCAAGGTACCCTATTCCAGCTTCCACCTGCTCTGTTGACAGTTTTTTGTATTGTAATCAAAGTAATACATTCCCATGATTAAATAAAATTGCACAGACAGGCTTAGAGTAAAAAGCGGTGGCCCTTTTTCCACCTCTCCCTAGTACCAGAGACAACCATGTTAGCTTCTTTTAACTGTTTCTACCGGAATTAAATTCATATTTCTAAATAATAATAACAAATACTACATACATACCACTTTCTGTGGGCCAAGCCCTGCTAAGTTTTTGCATTAAAAAAAAAAAGTTTTTGCATAATTTAATTCAGCCACAACTCTTGACGTAAGATCTACTATTATCTCCCATTTTACAGATGAGAACATTGAGGCCCAGGAGGTAACTTGGTCAAGATTTGGTTAGTGGTAGAGCTGGGATATGAACCCAGGCAGTCTCCAAAGTCCACACTCAAAAGCTATGCTCCACTGCTATTTCTTGGTTTATCAGTTGCTATTAGCCTCTAAGCTAATGTTTACCTACTAATTTCCTGTTATGATTTGGTTCACTTATGCCTCTCCTATCTTCACAAGATGGTTTTGTATCACCATTTTTAGTTTTGCTCTTTGTTACCTTTGTAGCCTTAAGGAATATGTATATACCATTATTTCTTTTTCGGTCAACTGTAAAGTAATATCTTTTTTTCCCCAAAGTTTACTTATTTATTTATTTATTGAAATATAGTTGATTTACAATAAGGGCAGTATCTCTTGATTCCTTTTTAAAAGAATATTAGTCTCCTACCCTAATCTTTAGCATTCTTTACCCTTTCCCCAACTCCTGTCATCTATAGTTTTACTTTCAAGTTGTCAAGGTTAACAGTAGTATTTACTTGCTGTTTTTAAACCATAATTGCCTTCCATGTTTTGTTTGTGGATTGATTCTGCACTTTGAAAATCAGTATACAATGTTTTTATTAGTTAAGCCATGTAAATATTGTTCCCTACAGAGTCCAGTAAGTTTAACAGTTACATTTGCTTTCTTATATTGCTTTTGTTTTTCCTGGAGTTTCTAATTGCCTTTCCTTTTTTTCTCTTATTTTTTGCCTTCATTTTCTCATTTTTTGTTCAAACTTGTCATCATGTCAGGTATTTCACCGTTGTGTATATAGAACCAAAATCAGTCCCTCTATAGTCCCCATTCATAGGTCCCTGCTTGACTCCACCATGGCTGAGACTGCTGACCGCTTTGAATATTTCATCTATGTGTTATGTGCTTTATGGCAGGGGTCCCCAATCCCCGGTACCAGTCCATGGCCTGTTAGGAACCGGGCTGCACAGCAGGAGGTGAGCAAGTGAGCGAACCTGCATCTGCCACTCCCCATCACTCCCCATCACCACCTGAACCATCCCCCCCATTGCTCGCATTACTGCCTGAACCATCCCCCATCTCCGCCCCCCCCACCGCCCCCCGTCCATGGAAAAATTGTCTTCCACAAAACTGGTCCCTGGTGCCAGAAAGGTTGGGGACCACGGCTGTATGGTATGTGCTCCCCAACTGTCGTGGTATCAGTTTTCCCAGATGGTAGACTTGTAAAGCCGTGGAGGAGATTAAAGGCCATCCTTGTCTTGGGTTACCTGCCATTGTGCTTTCACTGTTGTTCTCAGCAGGAGAAAACCAGTCAGATGCTCACCAATCTTGATTCCCAAGTTAGGTGTCTGCCCTGCACCTGCCCTTTTTCTTCCTGCTCTGCTCAGCCAGGCTGGACTCATGACAGGGATCCCCATTGACTGAGTGCCTCCTGAGGTGGAAGAGGAAATAGTCACTGAGCCCCTAGTGTGTACTTGGTATCCACAGCTTCCAGAGACCCACACTTAAGTGCTTCCCGGGCTTTCAAAACGCCTTTATTTCCTGTACCAAACATCCTGCTCTTTGCCCAGTTTGAAGGTTTCCAGAATAAAACACTAAGGACTGTTATTCTCCTTCCCCATCAAAGTTCTTCAGGCCCGGAGGTTGCCACCATCTGCTTTTTGAGGCCTTGCCCTGATGGTCACAAAGGGGAAGGGGCATGGTGGGGCCTCTATACCAGTCACTTGTCTCAGACAGTGACTGAATATCTGCCCCCGTCCGAAGGCCCAGCAGCCTCTCCTCTTCCTTCCACCAGTAAGCCAGGCATCTGAGCTCCCTGCAGCACCTTTCTCACTTCCACCTCCAGGCCTTTGATCCTGCTCTCCTGCTGCTTTTCTGCCTACTTGAATCCACCCATCCATGCTTCCAGGCTCCCTTTCTTCCTGCAGGTTTTGCATACTGCTTCAGGCTACGCCTAGATAGATCCCTCTCTATCTTGATCTCCTGATATGCCACAAAGCTTATAATAATCACCAACAAAATAGCAAGATACTTAGAGCACAGGTCTTGAATCCATATAGACCCAGGTTTGAATTCTCTGCCTTTCAGGACTCCTGGATTGCGAGTGACAGAAAGCCAGTGTGAACTACAGCACCCTTAGCAAAAGGGAATGTATTGGCTCTTGTAGCCAAACCATTGCCTTGGGGACGCCTGGAACTGGGAATGTGAACCCTCTCAGGCCTTCTTCTCCTCTTTTTCCCTGCTCCTCTCTGCAGGACTACTTCATTCTCACCTGACTGTCCCTTGAGGCTGGAACCTTGGCCACAGGCAGCCCCGTGCTCTCATCTTTAGCGTCCCAGCACCCGAAAGGAAGATGCTCTTTTCAACTCTAGTTAGAAAAGTCCCACTGCGCCGGCCTGGGTCACTGGCCCTCCCTGTGGCTCAGGATACATCATCTCTCACCAGAAGAAGGAGGGAGTAGGAAGGCTGACAAAAGGAATAGTTGATGCAGCTTCTTACTAGCGGGGGTAACCTTGGTTAAGCCTCAGTATCCTTATCTGTAAAATGGGAGGGTAACAGCCTCCTGGTATGGCTGTGGGGATTAGATGAGATGGTGCTGGTGAAGCTCCTAGCACAGCACACAGTCGGCACTCAGTAAGTGGTGGGCACTGAGTAGAGGGGACAGGAAGACTTAGTTGACCTAGGAAAGGCCCACTCCACCCGCCTTGTCTGCCGCCAGAGGATGATGAGATCCCCCAAGAGCTTGCCTCTCTGTGTCTGGGTTGCTCTAGCAGCCCAGTGTGGACCATACTTGGAATTGGCTAAAAAGGATCCCAGAAAGTTATGGAAGCAATAGCAGTGTTGACAGAGGAAAATCTTCATGGTGCCTCTAAGCTATTGTTTGCCACTAAAACAAATGAGTAACTGGTAACTGAGATTGTTTTATATCAGCCAGTAATCACTGAGCATAAATCAGGTACTGAGCTGAAAACTCTGGAGAATATGGACTCACATCACACAGCTCCTGGTCTTGGCACTAGTGGGGCAGTACAACTTACACCTCAGTCGTCTTGGGAGGAGTGGGCTGCTTGTCACTGGAGGTATGCAAGTAGTGGCAGGGACACTATAAAGAGGATTTGTACTCTGATGGGAAGGTTGGTGAGTTGAGAGAACCTTAAAATCACCCTTCTTCTTGAGGGTCTAGATACGAGCAAAACTCCAGCCCAGTGATGTCATGGCCTGAGTGGGAGTTAGGGATGATGCACTCCCTGTAGTGGGCTTTGGGAAAAGCTTCATCAGGGAAGCCTTCTTGGAGGAGGTGGCACATGCACTGGCCCTTTAGCTTCAGCTCATTTGTGAAGAGCAGATGGCTGACTGCTTTGCAGGAGAGACAGGCATCCAAAGGTGTGTTGTCAGATGGTTCTCCTCTTCTTGCCACGTCTCTCACATCACCTTGTCCCTGCTACCTTCCTTCTTAGGTTTCACTGTGGATTGGTGAGAAGAAGGACACCTGCAGCCCCGTTCCTACCTCCTCATGGTTCAGAAACCAAGGGAAAGGGAGATCCCCTGTTCATCCCAGTCTATAGTCTGTAAGGCACATCTCACCAGAGGGCTCTAATTGATCCAGCTCAGGTCACATGCCCATCCCGTGGACCAATCACTGTGGATACAGTGATGGATTAGAGGTTAAAAATATAAGCTCTGGAACCTAATCATTTAGGTTCAAATATTTAGCTATGTAACTTTGGGCAAGTTGCTTAACATCTTGGGCCTCAGTTTTTTCACTTGTGTAATGGGGGTAATATTCTAACCTCAGATGGTTTCTGTGAGAATTAAGAGAGTTAAATGAGATGGTACATGCAAACAGCTATAGTAGTGCCTGGAATATAGAAAGTGTGCAATAAAGGTTAGCTATCATCATCCATCACCATGTTTCATGCTTTTCAGCCACATTCGCATCCTTTGCCCCATCTGATTTCCCCATCATTCTATAGGTAAGAAAACCCAACAGTTATTATACCCTTTGGGCATTTTCCTGCCTGAATCATAGAGAAGCAAAGGTCAGGGCAGATGGAGTCCACTCCCAGGATACCTTCCCATGGACCACAGTATTTCCAGCAAAACCTTTTCCTAGAACTTAATCATGTGTGTTTCCTCCTGCTCCCAAATCTCTGAGGCTCATCTTCGTGAGGAAGCTTCGCATGGGAGGAGAGAAGAGCTGACCCCTTTTGTCTGCCCCTTTCCCAGGCACAGCTCCGTCAAGGCTGATGAGGCTGCCAGCACGGCTCCCTTCCACCTTGATCTCTGGTTCTACTTCACCCTGCAGAACTGGGTTCTAGACTTTGGCCGCCCCATTGCCATGGTGAGTGTGAAGCTGTGGACAGAGCCCTGACCAGCAGTGAGGAGACAGGGTGACTTGAATTGTCAGAGTGACCTCAGACAAGTCATTGCCTCTACCAGTACACTGTGAGAATAGGTCTGGATGCTTTCATGTCCTTTAGTTCTACGACTGTGACCAGTGTGGCAGCTGCCAGCGAGTGGGGGATCCGGGGGGGCCTGACTAGTCCTACTGCACCCCCCCCCATATCTCACACCCAGGTTTAACCAAAGCACCAATTCAGACGGTGGGGTATGAGAAAGGATCCCACCAGCTTTCCCCACAGCCTTGGGATAGTATTGTTTTTCTGGAGGTGAAGAGTATAGGCTGAATTTGCATATCATGTATGACTTGAGCCTTGGGTAATTTTTAGTGTCATCTGGTGAAACTGTCCCCTTCCCTCCAAGGCTACTTCATGCATCAGTGTACAGTGGTGGCCTCTATGGAGATTAATACTGGAAGAGCACCAAATCCCCTCACTTGTCACGAATAAGATAGATAGATGATAGATAGATAGACTGAATGAGTAACAACAGTAAGCTAGAAATAGCGGTTAACATACATTGAGCGCTTACTCTTTTCTAAGCTCTTTATGTATTTAAACTTACTCAGTTCTCCCATCAATGCTATTATTAATCTCAATTTTATAGATGAGAAGACTCGAGGATAGAGAGGGTAAATAACTGGCTCAAGGTCACCCAGCCAGCAAGTGGAGGAGCCAGCACCTGCCCCAGGCACTCTGGCCCCCGAGCCCACCCCCTTCCATCATGATTTTATCCAGAACCCTAATACATTCATCCTTCCTGACTCAGTACGACCCCTCCCAAGAATCTGCCCTGAAGAGGTAATCAGCAAGAAGACAGCCTCTGTACCAAAGGTGTTCATTGCAGTGTTGCTTATAATAGCCAAAACTTGGAAGGGACTTGAGTGTCCAGCAGGAGGGACTGGGTAAATCAACTTTGCTGTATGCAGTCTAGAGGATGCTACCTGGGCATTAAACAGGAATTATGAATACTCTAGAGCAACCTGGAATGTTTAAGGAGAAAAAACATGCCTAAGTGGCATGCATATTGACTGCCTGCCAATTAGTAACGGCCCTAACAGTCTTATATACATGGGATCAAAGACTTGAAGGGGATGAAGAAAAGCTTCCTGGCAATGGTGTCGGGGAGGAGGTATGGTAGCTGCTGATTCTTCTTTCTGCAGGCTTGCCATAAGGTTTACATGTTTTTTAAATGTAGGTGAAATTAAAGGGACTGAGCCAGGAGTCAGGGCACCCAGTCAGGTTTATAAGTGACTTTGGGCAAGTCAGTGTCATCTGGGCTTTGGTTCTGTCATCTGTAAGAAGACTGGTCGGACTAGCTGCTCTGAGCCCCTGTGCAGCATGAAGGTTCCACATACTGGGGGACAAAGGAGCTGCCCATCAAACTGGTGTCACAGGGAGAGGGGAGATGAGGCCAGGGCCAGGCTCATGGCTCTCCTCATTCACTAGGACTCAGCCTCATCAGGTCTAATAGGGGTCTCCTGCAGGGCAAATCACTTCCCCCATCCTGCTCAGAGTTGCTGTGGCCACTATAACCCTACGTGGGCTCATCAGGAGTATACATTTGAAAAACTCGTATATACACTGGAGCTTTTCAAATGTACCCATGATAGTCCCAAAGTTGTAATAACTACAAAATAAAACCTTTTACAAGTTATAAAAGTAATATGTCATAGTTATAACAAGTCACTTCATACCCAGGGGTATAAAGAAGTGTGAGACTCTCCCTTTCCAGTTCCACCCCTGACAGTTTGAGGCTCATCCTTCCACTCCTTTCTCTACTCATGCAAACATATGTATACATCCTTTTTTTTTTTCCTCTAACCAAAATGAGATTTTACTTTATACTTTATTTTACAGCTTGCTTGTTTTACTTTAGAATATATCATGGCTATCTCTCCATGTCAGTACATATGAGGGGTCATTTCTGTTAATGGCTACTTAACCTTCTATAGAAAAGATGTACTGTAGTGTATTCAAGTAGTCAGCCTATTTCTGGTATTTTGCTATTACAGAGTGTTTCAGCCAACATATATATCTTGCTATAGATAAAGATACAGAGATACATGCACACAGCAAGTAAGAAAGGGAAAGAGATTGAGATTCTTGTATCCTGAGAGTTTTATTTCTGCAGGGTGAATTTTTGATCAAAATTTATGGTCATTACACGTGTTCTCAATCAACAGAGAGTGGGCGTACAGTGTGGCAGGGCGGAGGTTGTGAAGTGTTTGGACCTCGAATAGGGGTTTTCCCACTGACACCGACAAGGCTGGGTCTCACTGCGTAGAGCAGTAGGGGGAACAAGGGCATTCTAGACAGAGGAACGGCCCTGGCCTGCCTGCCTCTCTCAGGGAAGGTAGAAAAGGAAGAACTGAATCTACTTTGTAGAACTCACTTATTTTCTCCTTTGTTTCATAAGGTATAGTTTCGACCTGATTTGGAAGTGGTCCATCTACTCAGTGGACAGAGTGTTTTTCCATACCTGGGTGGCCAGGAGATCTTGTCATCATCCTAGGACCTGGAGTGCCAGATCCTTAAGGGTCCATGTAGATCACCTGGGCCACATTTCGTGTTATAGATGGGGGAACTGAGGCCTGAAGAGGGGAAGAACTTGCCCAGGGTCACCCAGAAAGTTGGTGCACAACTGAGTCCCAAAGGAGCCTCCAACTCTCAGGCCGGTACCCAGGGACCTTTATTTAGTACCCACAGGGAGAGGGACACAGGGTCAGGCCCTGGATTTGTGTCTACTGTGTGCTTACCTTCTCTGGGACTCAGTTTGTCTGTCTGAAAACACCTTCACTTCAGTGCTGCTGAGAGGATCCCAAGAGATCACAGAAAGAATGAAGTGTGTGCAGAAGAGGTTCTGAGGGTCTCACGGGGCTGTGCCTAGTAAAAACCATTCCTCCCCTTGCTCCCCAGCTGGTGTTTCCTCTCGAGTGGTTTCCTCTCAACAAGCCCAGCGTGGGGGACTACTTCCACATGGCCTACAACATCATCACGCCCTTTCTCCTGCTCAAGGTACAGTCCAAGGCTCCCTGCCCTCCCTTCCCAGCCTCATTTCTTCCTCCACCCGGCAGGGAGCTGGTGCCGAGCCCCGGGAGTGCCCTGAATCAGGCTGTCCCCTGCCTGACTCTGGGGGACGAAGGCTGTGATCGAGGGACATGTCAAGCCCCAGGAGAGGCGGGACTGCCTCTGGCCGGGAGGGATGGAGAAGGCCTCCCCAAGGAGGGGCGTTTGATTTGGGCCTCCGCCTGGTGTGCTTGGGGATGAACTGGGAGAGACCTTCAGGCAGGAGCACCTGAAGACAAGGCCCTGCTGGAGGAGCCATAATACATCTGGGGAGGCTGAGGTGGAAGGAGTGGCTGGATCGCCCAGGGCGAGGTCAGGGACCAGTTGGGAAGGCAGGTGGGGGCCAGGTGGCAGGAAGGGCAGCAAAGGAGGGTGAACTCTCTCCTCTGGCCTGGAGATCCCTGACTTTGAGATACCACTGGGAACAGAGCTATCTCCTAGATAGCTGCGGGAGATAGACATCTGGGTGATGGCTATCTCCAAGGTAGCTCTCGGCAATGCTGGCTTTGCATTTTGCCACATAAGGGCTCTTAAAACTATCGCTGTTTACTGTCCCCATCATTTTGTTTTTAGAGAGACATTTCAGATCTCCAAAAAACAGGGAAGGTGCAATCTCAGAATTCAGAGGGTCTTTAGTAAAATAATTTAGTTTCAGAAGCACCTGCCGCATCCCTGTCATTTTCATTTTTGTTTGCTTGGATTGCTCATTTGCTCAGAAATGGGAGGGTCTCCTCAACAGGCCAGCCCAGTGACCCAGGAGCAGAACTGGGGGTGGTGGGAGGGCAGGGCCTGGAGCCTGGGTGCCTGTGTTACCTCCAGCACAGCCCGTGGGTGTGTGTGACCTTGGGCAGAGCTGGCCCTGCTGCGTGTGTTTCCCCTCCAGCACAAGAGGGTGCTGATCCCTGGCCCCTGCTGGGTTCACAGGGATCTTGTGAGACTCTGGAGGCTGGACTGGCCCCACTAAAGGGACCCACCAATTTGAGAGTGACGTTCCAGCTGGTGGTATCCATCCCACCCTGGGTGTGAGGGAGGGAAGCAGAGGGTGTCTCCTGTCATGGTGGAGGCGGGGGTCATGCTGTCGGGCCTCCCTCTGACCTCAGCTCATCGAGCGGTCCCCACGCACCCTGCCGCGCTCCATGGTCTATGTCAGCATCATCACCTTCATCATGGGCGCCAGCATCCACCTGGTGGGTGACTCTGTAAACCACCGCCTGATCTTCAGCGGCTACCAGAACCACCTGTCAGTCCGTGAGAACCCCATCATCAAGAATCTCAAGCCGGAGACGCTGGTGAGCCTCCATCCCGGCACTGCGGTCTGTCCTGGGGGCCAAAGAGGCTGCCCGACCTATCACGGTGCCCTAGATGAGGGCAGGCCGCCCCGCCAAGCGAGGATGCTCCTGTGTTACTAGGAAGTGGCACGTAGGCTCCCACCAGGGCCCCCTCCTCCGGGTAGGGAGGGACTGAGGGCAGTTGGGCGAGGCCTGGGCATTGGGGGGAGGGGTCCGCCGGGTTGCGTGGGTCCCTCATCCTCCCTGAAGCTCCTCCCCGAAGCCCTTCCCCCTCTGCCCCTGCCTCGCCTCTGCCGCCCCCAGATCGACTCCTTTGAGCTGCTCTACTACTACGACGAGTACCTGGGCCACTCCATGTGGTGAGTAATGGGGCCCGTGGCCCCAGCCAGCTCTGCCGCCGGCCTTGGTGACACTGAACAAGGGCCTGGGGTCTGCAGGTGTCGAGCGCAGCGGCTGGAACGGCGTGCTCTTCCCCGGCGTGGGCGCTGTCACTCAGCTCTGGCTCCCGCCGCGCCGCCTTCCGCTCCCGCCAGCCCGCGGTGCCCGCGGCGGCCACTAGAGGGCAGCGAGTGGCTGTCCTCCCTGGGCCGAGGCTGCAGTGCTGATAAACATCTCCCCCACCCTGGGGATGGGGTCGGGCTGCGGTCTTCGGCATGGAGGCGGGGAGGAAGATGAGCAGATCCGGCTGGACTAGGTCGGGGGTGCTGCCTGTGCCCCCGCTCCTCCGAACTCCCAGGGGAGCACCTCCCACCCCTTCACCCACAGTGGAGGAGACCTCACGAATGCGGGCTCAGCCACAGGAGATGCAGGGCCCCAGCTGGGGGCAGTCATCTGTTCCAGGCCCACACCTTACACAGGATAAGCTGGGGCCAGTGGGAGGGGGTTTGGCCATGGGTTGACAGCTAGTGACAGAGCCAGCCCTGGGCCTGGGTGGCCCCACTCCCGAGCGAGGTGGGCTTACTCTTGTCGCACTTGCCCTACGCTGTGTTTCTAGGTTCTGTTTGGGGGCCTGGAAGGTCAGGGGCTTCCTGGACAGGCAGGCCTCTTGCCAGTTCTCCCTGGCCTGTGCCAGAAGACCCTTCCCATGGAAGGCTGGGGACGGGAGGAGGAGAGAGGAAGAGAGGCCTGGAGAAACGAAGGAGCAGGAGAGGACTGGGAGGGCGCGGGGGCCACATGAGGGGGGAAGAGGGGAAGGTGGGGAAGGAGACAAGATGGTGCGTGGGAAGAGAAAGGGGGTGTGTGTGATGGCACAGCTGCGTGGGGAAAGCAGCCTGTGTGTGGAGAGGAGAGAGGGCGGTACCTTTGGGGTGAGATGGTGTGTGTGGAAAGGGGGTGAGGCTGTGGGCTGAGTGTGGGTGAAGGGGCTTCACAGAGCTCTTTGGAGGCCCCTGGCAGGTGCTGTCCCCCCCACCTTATTTTAAACTGGCACCTCGGGCCTCTCCCTCCTCGACCCTGCTGGGTACACCCCTTTCCAGGGCAGTGAGGGGCTGGGACTGCTGGTATTTGGGTGCGTACACGAGGCAGACACACACACACACACACACACACACACACACACACACACACACACGAGTGAGTGGGGTGGCCAGCGCCACGTGGGAGAGAGCTGCCCCTCCCCTCACCCCCCAGCCTGCGGGGCTGTGATTGGCATGTGCTCAGGGAGCAGACCTCATCTTCCTGCTTCCCACCTGGGCCCCCTGCTCGGGAAAGGCTGCCAGGGAAGAGTGCCACCCGAACCAGGCATTTTTGTAAGCCATGAAGTGAGACTGCATAGGATGGTGCAGGGAACCAGTACAAGGATGGGCGGGGAAGAGGCCCTGGGTGGGGGCAGCTGGGTGGGGCAGCTGGGCAGCTCAGCACTGGCTTCCCTGCTGCAGGTACATCCCCTTCTTCCTCATCCTCTTCATGTACTTCAGCGGCTGCTTCACTCCCACCAAAGCTGAGAGCTCAATGCCAGGGGCAGCCCTGCTCCTGGTGGTGCCCAGTGGCCTGTACTACTGGTGAGTGGACGCTGGACCTGGGGTGCGGGGAGGGTGGGGGCCCTTAGTGAACCAGGTAGTGAAAATGTGCTCTTGACCACAGGGCTGCTGTGTGACCCCAGGTGAGACTCTCCCTGTTGAGGTCCCTGCTTCCTGCTCTTTCAGTGGGGACTGTGACTGCCTAATGGTGGCCGCTCTGTGACCAGGAAGCCAGGCCTGAGTGTGACCTCTTCACATTCACAGTGCAACCTCGGGGCCAATAGAATCCATCTCCGACACCAGGCCCTGTAAGGCCTCGCGACCTCAATTTACTCCTCTGTGAAATGGGGATAATACCCGCCTGTCTCCCTCTTAGGACATGGTGAGAATCCAGGGGGAGAGAAGGGGGCTTTGTAAACTATGAAGCATCATGGAGATGACAAGGACAGATATGTGGGGAATTCCATGGCCTCAGGGGCTCCCTGCCTGGTTTCCTTTTCCCTCCAGCTCTCTCTCCCCATTCCAGAGGATCCAGGCCTCAGCCAGGCTCCTACCCCTCCTCTGTCACTTCCGCTCTGGAGAAAGGCTCCCCTGGGATTGTGGGTGTCCTGGAAACAACTAGCCCTTCTCTGGTGGGAAGCCTCCAGCCAAATGAAAAGGGCCTCCTCTCCTGGGGCCAGCTCCGGCTCATCTCCAGGGACTGCCCCTGGCCAGCTGTGGGGGTCCACCAGAGCGAATCCACATACCCGCTGAGGGCAGGATTAACAAGAATGGGTGGTAACTACAGCTGGAGGGAAAGAGGTGAGACGTGGGAAGGAGCTTCGGCCCGTTCTTACCCATAGCACTACCAGAGTGATAGCTACAGGAGGCCGTTTATTAAACAATATGCTTTTCCAAGTATGTAGTTCTTGAGAGATAGGGCCATTTATGCCCCCTTTATGAGCAAGAAAACAGAGGCTCCAAGATGTCATGTAAATTCCCCAAGGTGACACAGCCACTAAGTTGCAGAGCTATGTAGTTCTTGAGTGGGATGGGTCAGCATTGCGGTTCTCTCTATAGGCAGGGGAGTGGACGAGATAACCTCTCAGAAGCCCTCTAGCCAGTGTTACTGAGTTCCTGGCCACATGCTAGGTACTGCCTTAAGAGCTGGAGAGAACCCTGGGAGATGAGACTATCCCAGCCTTCAAGGAGACAGTAGTGACAACTCCCATCAGCTGAAACTGCATTCCCAAACTCAGACGCCTTTAGGAACCAAGCTGGTAACAGAAATGCGTGAAGCAGGCATCAAGTGAGGCAGTAGGGAGTGGTGGGGACTGTGGCAGGCTGCAGAACAATGCTCTCTCTAAAGGCAGCAGCTGCTTTCTCCTCATCAGTTATTGTCATGTGGGAATACAAGCCTAACATGAGCAGGGAAACCAGAACTCCACATTGGCAGGTAATCTGTTATTTACATATTGGCAACAAACTCAACGTTTTAAAAAATAGTAACTCTACAAGCCAAATCAATATGCTGCGTATGGGCCATGGCTCAGAGTGAAGTGGTTGCCTGAGCCCCTCACTTGATGCGCTATTCTGACCGACTGGGTGGGCAGCCTGGTACTTGGGTAGAGGGAGGGACGCTGGGCAGGATGGGCTGTCACGGCACCCACCTCCCCTCACCCACTGGCCTCCTTAGGTACCTGGTCACCGAGGGCCAGATCTTCATCCTCTTCATCTTCACCTTCTTCGCCATGCTGGCCCTTGTCCTGCACCAGAAGCGCAAGCGCCTCTTCCTGGACAGCAACGGCCTCTTCCTCTTCTCCTCCTTTGCCCTCACCCTCCTGCTCGTGGCGCTCTGGGTCGCCTGGCTATGGAATGACCCCGTACTCAGGAAGAAGTACCCCGGCGTCATCTACGTCCCTGAGCCCTGGGCCTTCTACACCCTCCACGTCAGCAGCCGACACTGAGTCCGGGGCACTGGCCACTGGTGCTCTGCCGGGTGGGAGATGGGCCATCGAGGGCATCTGAGCATGGGGAGTGTGTGTGTGTGTGTGTGTGTGTGTCCACCCACGTGTGTGCAACCCATGGCTTAGAGCATGGGTGAGAGTATGCATCGTGCGTGTGGTTAGTCGTGTGTATGTGTGTTTGTGTGCACATGCACACACATGCAGAGTGTATCACTGTGAGACTGAATTGTTTTGGTCAAGTTTCCATTTGGTTTGCCTCTTCAGGATGGGATGTAGTTTGAGACAGTGTGTCCAGGCCAAGAGCTGGGGCCTGCCTTCCTGTGCATCTGATGGAATCGGGCCCTCTCACTTCCACTGCTCAGGGCTACCTCTTCTTCCCGGGCTGTCTTCTGGTAGCCGTGCTGGAGAGGCCTTGGTGGGGCAGAGGTTGGGAGGGGACTTGGTCTTTCACCTACTACCTGGTTCACTCCTCAGGCCCGCCCTGACCCTGGAGGCCAGATTACACGGGTTACATGAACTCGCCGTGTATTAATGAGCAAAGCACATCCCTTCCCTGGGCCTCATTTGCACGAGTTGGGCCCACGGTCCCAAAGCGGGTTGGTGGGCGGGTTGCAGTCTCCTCTTGGGGCACCCTTAGGAGGGGTGAGTGGTTCTACCCCGCCCCTGCCCTCTCTGACCCTGGGAGGGGTATGTGCACCCCAGATCCTCACCCAACCTCAGGCTGCACGGGGTGTTGAGCCACCCGACCGTGGGGAGCCAGAGGCCAGCCCTCCCCGCCACTCACCGGCCTGATCTCAGGGTCTGGCAGTGGTCTCTGATCTCCTTCTGCCAGAAGCTCCCTCTCCCTCCCTGCTCCAGGATCATGGCACCCCTTCGTGTGAGGCTGACTGCAGGTTTCTGAGTGGCCGCCGAAGGCAGAGTTCTCACGCACTTGCACTGTTCCCTGAGCCGCTCACTAGGGGTGGGCACGTCGTGAGGCTCTTCAGACAGCCTTGTCTCAGCCTCAGTCTCTGCCTGCCGCCAGCAGGCCTGCTCCCAGGAAAGGGGCCCTCGTTCCCCATGGGATGCCACCGCCCGCCTCCCCCGAGGCACTGGGGCCCGGTCTCCTCCCACAGCTGCAGGCCCACGGCCTCATTTCCCAGCAGTGCCGGCCTGCGTGTGCGCAGGGGTCTCGGGGGCCTGCCTCGCCTCCCCCAGCCCCGCCTCCTCTCCTGTGCTCTCAGGGAGTCCTGTGCCTCAGGGCCTCCTTTCACCCTGCATGCAGTGGTCCCCCAGCCCCCGTCAGTCCCCGTCTGCTGGCAGCATCAGGGGTGAGAAGTGTGACTAAAGGCGGTGTGGAGCCCAGCCTGGCTGGCTGCTGCTGCTTCTTACTTGGGAGTGAATTTGGGAGGCAGGAGGAGGGCGGTCCCTGGAGCAGGGGAGGGAGTGGCTGGTCTGGGGCCCAGGCAGGAGCCCTGGGCTGACCCCAAGGGCCCACTCAGCCCCGTGTGGCTGAGAGCAGGTGCTGCCACTGTCCCCTGGCCCTCCGTGCCACTTAGTAGGATCCTGCGGTTGGGGGTCACCAGCAAGAAGGGCCTCCTCTAGGTCCCAGCTCTCTTCAGAGGAGTCTGGGGGGGGAGGTCACAGGGGTGGGGACCAGCATAGGGCATCTCCAGACCTGCCCCTCAGAGATGTCCCACTGAGCCTCCCAGCTGTGCTGCCAGCCCGTTCCAGAGGCTGAAGCAGAGAGGGTGCCCTTTGGGGGAAGGTGGCGAGCCTGGTTTGTGGGAGGTTGGCACTTAGCCTTGGGCAAGCTGTTTAATCCCCCGGGTCCTCAGCTCTTGATCTTTGAGGGTCTCAGCCTCACCACACGGCCACCAGGGGCTTTGTGGGCTACTGTTACTAGAAAACACAGGGGAGGGCCACGCTGAACAGGAGACGCATCATTGTAGGCCATGTTGTGATGAGAAAAACAGCTTCTGAGGAAAGCAGCTTTGTTTTTCAGGCTTGCTGCTGAGACATGTTACAGTACGGTAACCCTCCTCACACCCGGAGTGTGGACATAAAGACGGGAGTTTAGGATTCCCACTTTGCTTTTCCCAGGCACCTTTTAAAATAACCACTCAGCGTTTAAACCCATAAAAAGCTGGTGACTTCCGCCCCTACCGCTGTATGATAGGTGCTTGGTACCCTGCTCTCCTCTCCCTCAGGACCTGGGACGGGGGATGGTCCTTCCCCTGGCTCATTGCGCCCCCTGGCCTCTGGGATCTGAAATAATAAATCTTGTGGCTCTACTTCCTTCGTGTGGATGTATTGAAACTGCCTTCAGTCAAAAGGACCCCATGGGTTTCATTTCCCCAGAGTGGGAGCTGGATGCTGAGGGAGACGCCTGCCGCCCCCCCCCCCCGTGGGTGGCTTGTGCCCCCTGACTCAGCAGGTCACAAGTCTGCACATTCTTAATTCATAAGCCAGCTGCGGCCTTTCAGCACACAAGAGCCCCCACCTGCCCAGCAACCTCGTTTGAATCCTTCCCTACCTCAAGGCCACTGTTAACTCCAAAGCCTGCTCCAGGCCTTTTCTCCATAGAAGGACTTAATGGATATCTTCTGAGCAGGCATAGGCCTGGTTATGTGGGGTCTGAAGCTTATACAATTTTGGGGGTGCTTGATAAGAAAACAGTAAAAAAAAAAAAAAAAAGTAAAAAATTAGGTATGAAAACGAGTATTCAGAATGGAAAAGAAATCACAGCAAGTTATATTGGAGCCTTGGAGAGTCATGTCCCCCTTGACCAAGATCTCTTTGGGCAGTTTACTGAAAATATTGCCCTAGAAATACTTCTTAATTGCAACCTGGCTTCCCTCCACCTAGAAAACTCTAGGCCAATGGTTTTCAAAGTACGGCCCTGACTGGCAGCATTTGGGTGGCAGAAGAAAATGCAGATTCTTTCCCCCTTTCACCTGCTGAATCAGAAATTCTGGTGATGGGGCCCTTCAGGTGAACAAAATCTCAGCCCCCAAGTGGCATTGGAGGGGGTTTCTGTTTTGCGTCCTGAGTTGAAGTGTAGCCTACACACAACAAGGTAAGGCATACACCTTGAGAAGATTTGTATAGTGAACCCTCAGGTAACCACCACCCTATTCAGGTGTTTTCAACATTAGAAACACCCCTTAGAGATGCCTAAAAACACGTAAAAAAGAAGTTGGCCAGGGTGTCTCAGTTGGTGTGCCTTTGGGGACACACAGCCCCAAACTCTAGCACACACTGACCTAAACTCAAGGAAATGTCACGTGTATGGTCAGGGCATTCAAGATGGCTGTTCTATTCCTCTCTGTACATCCCCAGCTCGACCAGGCCCAACTTCACTACCATGAGTATCCAATCCTCGTAATTGTAGGGCTTAACTAGTCCCTGGTAACTGATGAGCCCACCTGAAGTCAATTCCCCCTATAACTGGTAGCCTCCTTCCCCCGCAGAGCAGCAAAGGCGGCTGCCGAGTCCCGTCTGCCGCCCACGGCGGGGTGTTGCTCCAGGATGTTGCTTCGAACGTGTAAGATCCCCTATCCAGCAAATCACTGATGTCTCTGTCACTGTCTCTGGGCTGTTCCTTTGGTCTCAAGGCTGGGCCACTACAAGGCATGCAGGCCTGCGGGAGTGCAGCCCAACAATCGGCGAGCCAGCCGAGAAGCCAAGGAAACTCCCGGGAGCACCGAGATGTCAGGGAACAAGGACGGGAAATGGAAAGTTGTGAGGCATCCGGGGGTGGCCATCCACTGGTGTGCGGGGCCCTGTGGCGTCTGTCCTTGATGAATGGGGGCCGCCAAGAGACGGGCGAATCCATAGACCAGCCCGAGGGTGTCGCAGAGGTGTCGCTGCCATTACTGTGGGGAAAAAGAAGCTAGACGGTGGAAGGGGTGGCCGTGACTGTGGGCTGGCTGCTGCTTTGGAGGCTGAGAAAGGCCACAGACACTGAGCAACTGCCCGAGGCTCAGGCTCGGGGCCTACAGGTGGGATGCCAGGCTGGCCCAAACCAAAACTGCTGGAACCTTAATGGCCAGATTGAGGGAACAAGATGGGAAGCAGACACTTAACCCGCCACGCCGCGTGGCTGAAGGGGAAGGCAGCTTCCCCGACAGGGAGTCCAGATGGCTGGGGCCCGTCCAAATGGGAACCCCACGGCGTGGGACCCTCCAGAGAGCACTGATGAAGAGGAAGAAGATTGGGACGAGGTCATCGAGCTCCCTGTCCCCCAGGCACAGATGAAGAGCTCTTTTCTCCCCCAGAGCGGAGGCAGCTGACCATCAGGAGGGATGCCTCGCTCTCCCATCATAATGGTGATATTCTGTTAACCTCAGGGTCTGTTTCCCGTTTCACAGTAGCAGCCCCCACGCTTGGAGCTCATTTGACAGCAGACGGATGGCTGGAGAACGCAGACAGAAGGCAAAGACCTGGATGCCCTGTCAGATACTTGGGTGTTATCTGGTCAGGTAAGCCAAAAGTAGTACCCTCAGCAGTTACTGGCAAAATGCGAGCACACCTGTGAGCCATCACCCCGAAACAATGACAGACCTGGCTAGGGCTGTTGGGCTATTGGAGGCCTTCCACCCCGCATCTGGCCCAAACTTTTGGACCCTTGTTCAAGCCGCTAAAGAAGGGAGCTCAGTGGGAGGGGACCCGGGGGAGGAAGATGCCTTCACCCAAGCCAAGGTGGCTGTTAAACAGATCCAGGGCTTTAGGGATATGAACTCAGGGACAGGCTTGTGAGTTGGACGTGGCCAGTTAGCTGCAAGGGTTTGGTTGGGGCCTGTGGTAACAGCGTAATCACAAGAGTGCCCTTGGGCTTCTGGTCCCACCCGTGGAAGGGGGCGGAATAACGATGCCGTGTGATGGAACGACAGCTCTGTGCGATCTACAGTGCTTCACAACAGGTGAAAGACCTCCCAGAAGGCACCCCAGTGACTGTACGTACTCAAGATCCCATGGCTGAGTGGCTAAAGGATACCTTCCAGAAGCCCAGGTCTGGGCATGCACACGTCCAAACCATAACTAAGTGGCATGTCTGTTGAAGTCAACGTAGCCCTTGACCTACTGGCCCACTGAGTGCAGAGTTACACGCTATCTGAGGCCTGGTGACCTACACCATGGAGGACCCCACTGGCCTGACGGAGACAGCTGATCCTCCTGAGATAGCACCTTTAGTGGAAGAAGGCACAGGCTCCATCCCTTGGGAGGTTTCGTACACTGATGGGTTGGCCTGGGGTAATCTGTGCAGGTGGGCAGCAGTGGCCAGCAGGCCTGCAACGGACAGCATCTGGATGGATACAGTGGATAGCCCAGGAGTGGATGGTGGCGGGGCGACCCTATGGGGAAAGGACCCCGATAGCCACCAAGGAACCCACTTTATGGGCTACGAAATTCAGGCATGGGCCGATAAAAATGACAGACACTGGCATTTCCCCCTGCGCTACAATGCCCCTGCTGCCGGGCTAAGCGGAGGGATGAATGGACCACTTAACCAGCGAGACTGGAAACCCGCTCTCTTGACATGTGGACCAGGGCGCTAACTCAGCCCCTCCGAGCTATGACTGAACATACCAGGAGCAGTCGACCCAGGGCCTGCAGCACGTTAACCCAGAAGCAACGAGTCAACACCATCCAAGTTCAACTGTTGACCACCGAAGGAGCAGTACTGATCAGGACAATAACTTGTTTTCACCCTGGCCACCAGACGTGTTCCTAGGGGAACCCAAGACAAAATGGCCTGGGACTGGCAGGTAGGTCCCCGGCGGTTTGGGTTTGCGGCTTCATGGGGAATGGGATTAGAAAGGGACTTACAGGCTTCACCTGTCCTCCACTTGGCCCTGCCTAAGACCACTAAGGTAATTAATCCAGGCCCCTATTGGAGAAAGCACCATTATATGAACCCTGTGGTGTGTTATACGCCCTCTCCGGTATTTGGCACTGGCTGTGGGGACTGAGGGAGGACAGACGGTGTGGGACTGCAGGCTGGGACGCAGACCACAGGGAGGGGTGCTGTGATCTCAGAATGCTGTTACTGCTTGTGTTTGGCTTCAGGGTCATGATCTTCCCCCCGTCTTGTGCCTGTAAAACATCTCTATATTTCGTCCCTAGCCTGAGCAGAGGAAATCTGTCTGGGAACTGGACAACAATGGTGGCCTCGCCATGGGTGAGTCTGACTGCTGGGTCTACAGCGAGATGTGCTTGTCATCCTCCTCTGGACTTCCATGGAAAGTTGGCCCAATAAGCGCCTGGCTCCAAAGTCTGCCCACCTCTTGGACTCTTGATACTCCTTAGCAGCTGTTGGCTCTGTTGCATTTGTGGTATTTGGTTGCGGCGCCCTCTGCATACATGACCCCAGGGATATGGCGGAAGAGGGTCGGACCAAGATTGTAAGGGTCGTATAGGGTGTGTGGGGTGGAGCGTATGGTCAGGCCGCTCAAGATGGCTGTTCTCTTGCTCTCTGTACATCCCCAGCTCGACCAGGCCCTGCTTCACTCCCAT
The DNA here is from genome assembly GCF_028564815.1 of Eubalaena glacialis. Taxonomy (NCBI): domain Eukaryota; kingdom Metazoa; phylum Chordata; class Mammalia; order Artiodactyla; family Balaenidae; genus Eubalaena; species Eubalaena glacialis. The sequence goes on from NC_083717.1 coordinate 68,045,618, forward strand.
GACCATCCAATCCTCGTAATTGTGGGGCTTAACTAGTCCCTGGTAACTGATGAGCCCACCTGAAGTCAATTCCCCCTACAACTGGTAGCCTCCTTCCCCCGCAGAGCAGCAAAGGCGGCTGCCGAGTCCCGTCTGCCGCCCACGGCGGGGTGTTGCTCCAGGATGTTGCTTCGAACGTGTAAGATCCCCTATCCAGCAAATCACTGATGTCTCTGTCACTGTCTCTGGGCTGTTCCTTTGGTCTCAAGGCTGGGCCACTACAAGGCATGCAGGCCTGCGGGAGTGCAGCCCAACAATCGGCGAGCCAGCCGAGAAGCCAAGGAAACTCCCGGGAGCACCGAGATGTCAGGGAACAAGGACGGGAAATGGAAAGTTGTGAGGCATCCGGGGGTGGCCATCCACTGGTGTGCGGGGCCCTGTGGCGTCTGTCCTTGATGAATGGGGGCCGCCAAGAGACGGGCGAATCCATAGACCAGCCCGAGGGTGTCGCAGAGGTGTCGCTGCCATTACTGTGGGGAAAAAGAAGCTAGACGGTGGAAGGGGTGGCCGTGACTGTGGGCTGGCTGCTGCTTTGGAGGCTGAGAAAGGCCACAGACACTGAGCAACTGCCCGAGGCTCAGGCTCGGGGCCTACAGGTGGGATGCCAGGCTGGCCCAAACCAAAACTGCTGGAACCTTAATGGCCAGATTGAGGGAACAAGATGGGAAGCAGACACTTAACCCGCCACGCCGCGTGGCTGAAGGGGAAGGCAGCTTCCCCGACAGGGAGTCCAGATGGCTGGGGCCCGTCCAAATGGGAACCCCACAGCGTGGGACCCTCCAGAGAGCACTGATGAAGAGGAAGAAGATTGGGACGAGGTCATCGAGCTCCCTGTCCCCCAGGCACGGATGAAGAGCTCTTTTCTCCCCCAGAGCGGAGGCAGCTGACCATCAGGAGGGATGCCTCTCTCTCCCATCATAATGGTGATATTCTGTTAACCTCAGGGTCTGTTTCCCGTTTCACAGTAGCAGCCCCCACGCTTGGAGCTCATTTGACAGCAGACGGATGGCTGGAGAATGCAGACAGAAGGCAAAGACCTGGATGCCCTGTCAGATACTTGGGTGTTATCTGGTCAGGTAAGCCAAAAGTGGTACCCTCAGCAGTTACTGGCAAAATGCGAGCACACCTGTGAGCCATCACCCCGAAACAATGACAGACCTGGCTAGGGCTGTTGGGCTATTGGAGGCCTTCCACCCCGCATCTGGCCCAAACTTTTGGACCCTTGTTCAAGCCGCTAAAGAAGGGAGCTCAGTGGGAGGGGACCCGGGGGAGGAAGATGCCTTCACCCAAGCCAAGGTGGCTGTTAAACAGATCCAGGGCTTTAGGGATATGAACTCAGGGACAAGCTTGTGAGTTGGACGTGGCCAGTTAGCTGCAAGGGTTTGGTTGGGGCCTGTGGTAACAGCATAATCACAAGAGTGCCCTTGGGCTTCTGGTCCCACCCGTGGAAGGGGGCGGAATAACGATGCCGTGTGATGGAACGACAGCTCTGTGCGATCTACAGTGCTTCACAACAGGTGAAAGACCTCCCAGAAGGCACCCCAGTGACTGTACGTACTCAAGATCCCATGGCTGAGTGGCTAAAGGATACCTTCCAGAAGCCCAGGTCCGGGCATGCACAAGTCCAAACCATAACTAAGTGGCATGTCTGTTGAAGTCAACGTAGCCCTTGACCTACTGGCCCACTGAGTGCAGAGTTACACGCTATCTGAGGCCTGGTGACCTACACCATGGAGGACCCCACTGGCCTGACGGAGACAGCTGATCCTCCTGAGATAGCACCTTTAGTGGAAGAAGGCACAGGCTCCATCCCTTGGGAGGTTTCGTACACTGATGGGTTGGCCTGGGGTAATCTGTGCAGGTGGGCAGCAGTGGCCAGCAGGCCTGCAACGGACAGCATCTGGATGGATACAGTGGATAGCCCAGGAGTGGATGGTGGCGGGGCGACCCTATGGGGAAAGGACCCCGATAGCCACCAAGGAACCCACTTTATGGGCTACGAAATTCAGGCATGGGCCGATAAAAATGACAGACACTGGCATTTCCCCCTGCGCTACAATGCCCCTGCTGCCGGGCTAAGCGGAGGGATGAATGGACCACTTAACCAGCGAGACTGGAAACCCGCTCTCTTGACATGTGGACCAGAACGCTAACTCAGCCCCTCCGAGCTATGACTGAACATACCAGGAGCAGTCGACCCAGGGCCTGCAGCACGTTAACCCAGAAGCAACGAGTCAACACCATCCAAGTTCAACTGTTGACCACCGAAGGAGCAGTACTGATCAGGACAATAACTTGTTTTCACCCTGGCCACCAGACGTGTTCCTAGGGGAACCCAAGACAAAATGGCCTGGGACTGGCAGGTAGGTCCCCGGCGGTTTGGGTTTGCGGCTTCATGGGGAATGGGATTAGAAAGGGACTTACAGGCTTCACCTGTCCTCCACTTGGCCCTGCCTAAGACCACTAAGGTAATTAATCCAGGCCCCTATTGGAGAAAGCACCATTATATGAACCCTGTGGTGTGTTATACGCCCTCTCCGGTATTTGGCACTGGCTGTGGGGACTGAGGGAGGACAGACGGTGTGGGACTGCAGGCTGGGACGCAGACCACAGGGAGGGGTGCTGTGATCTCAGAATGCTGTTACTGCTTGTGTTTGGCTTCAGGGTCATGATCTTCCCCCCGTCTTGTGCCTGTAAAACATCTCTATATTTCGTCCCTAGCCTGAGCAGAGGAAATCTGTCTGGGAACTGGACAACAATGGTGGCCTCGCCATGGGTGAGTCTGACTGCTGGGTCTACAGCGAGATGTGCTTGTCATCCTCCTCTGGACTTCCATGGAAAGTTGGCCCAATAAGCGCCTGGCTCCAAAGTCTGCCCACCTCTTGGACTCTTGATACTCCTTAGCAGCTGTTGGCTCTGTTGCATTTGTGGTATTTGGTTGCGGCGCCCTCTGCATACATGACCCCAGGGATATGGCGGAAGAGGGTCGGACCAAGATTGTAAGGGTCGTATAGGGTGTGTGGGGTGGAGCGTATGGTCAGGCCGCTCAAGATGGCTGTTCTCTTGCTCTCTGTACATCCCCAGCTCGACCAGGCCCTGCTTCACTCCCATGACCATCCAATCCTCTTAATCGTAGGCCTTAATCAGTAACTACTAACTGCCTATGTGCTTGCCCCTGCCCCAGCTGCTGGTTTGCCTGGTAACTGAGGAGCCCACCTGAAGTCAAATCCCCCTATAACTGGTAGCCTCCTTCTCCCCTGGAGTAGCCAAAACTGCTGCCGTGTCCTGCCTGCCATCTTCCATCCACAGTGGTGAGTCGCTCCAGGATGTTGTTTAGGACACGTAAGATCCCCATCCAACGAATTGTCATCTCTGTCGCTGCCTCTGGGCTCTTCGGTCTCGAGGCTGGGCTACTACAAGGCCCAACAGTCATGTCTCCTCCAAGAGACCCTCTCCAAACACAGGGTGATTCCGAGTAAGCACTTTGCCCGGCCCTGCCGGCCTTCCCCCCAGGCCTCTGCTCTGTGCTCCCCGCCCTTCCAAGGCCCCACGTGACGTCCCGTCTCTTTTCCCGTAAGGCTGTTAGTGAGAAGTTCCCCTCCTCTCCTGCCTCCCTCCAGTCTCTCCTCTACTCAGCCCAACCGGGAAGAGTGAGAATCCTCCAGCTGAAATTCTCTGGGTCTAGAAACGGGTGTGAACAGGTGACTCGGGAGACACAAAGTGGAGGAAAAGAGAACCTTCCACATGGAGGTGGTCAAGGGACAAAAGAGGGCCCCAGCTGTCCATGTGCCAGTTACCAACACATCCCTCTGCGCACATGCAGCCCCTTTCTAGGACCCACTTGTCCCTGGTCCAGGAGCTCTGGTGCAGTGCACAACATGTGCGGCCGTACGTGCCGGTCCCGACAATGTGGGTGGACCCTGGAGTTGGAGCCCACAGGCAGGACAGCCGCCAGCCGTGGACAAGGGATATAGCAGGTGTCTGGGAGAAGAACGGGGAGAACCCAGCTGTGCCCAGCGCTGTAGCTCCAGGGAACCACCCCCCTCACTTCCTCGGTGGGTGTGGGGAGTGGTGGGGGGCAGCACAAACCACTGAGAAATGGGGAGAGTCAGCAGCTTCTGCCGGAAGGGGTGGGGGCTGCGGTGGGGAGAGGAGGGAAAGGAAGAAAAGGGGGAGACTTCCCAGCCGGGAAAGTCACTTAAGAGGCCTCTCTCTGAGCCCCCTGGGCAGCCTGTGGTGGGGCCGCAGACCACAACGCAGGCACCTACTGCATCCCCATCCCAAACCGCCCCCCCCCCACCAGAAGGAGGGGAGAGAACTGACACACATGCTGAGAACTGACAGTGCACCAGCTATTTGACCATCAACAGCCCTGCGATGAGGCCCGGCCAGGACACTGAGGCACAGAGCAGTGAAGTGACACGCCAAAGTCACTCAGCAGAGGGGCTTTAGAGCAACAGTGGCTGTGTCCCTTCTGTATACGGCATCCCAAGGCTCTGGCAGTGGAGGCGGCTGTGCTGTCACAGTGGGGTTTCCTTCCACCTACAAGGTGGTGTGTGATGAGCCTTAAGTAAGGCGGTGTGCAAAGTGCCCGACACCTAGGAGGAGCCTGTCAGCCCCCAGCTTAGTCCCTGGAGAGAGAGAGGAAAGGCCCCCGGAGGCAGGGCCAGGGACCCCCTTTCTGTGTGTCACTGACCCCTTCTTAGTGTCCACTGAGGGCTCCCAGGAAGGAACAGCAGCGTTTGTCCTCTGGCTACAGAGAATCAGCCTCCTGATGCAGGATCGAGTGCTGGGGAAGCCCTCGTGCAGCCCCGGTCTCTCAAAATCCAACCTGCCACTAGCCCAGGCAGGGCCGGCATCAGCAGTGCACGTGAAGCTGGAATCTGACCCCTGGCGTTGGGCCTGGTCTCCATGGCAGCCGTGGATTTATAACCGGGGCCTCCACCCAGCTTGGCGGACTTTCGACTTGAAGCCGGGAGGAAGGGGAACAGCAAGGCGGTTCTGGGAGCAGCGAGCGCACGGGTGGCAGCCGGAGGCCCTGCGATGGTGAGTGAGGGTCTGTGTGGCCCTGTCAGGCTGTCCTGGGCTGGGGTGGCCTGGGGGCTTTTGTGGAGTCCCTCCATGACTGTTCTCCTCTCTCTGCTGCAGGCCAAGTTTCTTTCCCAGGACCAAATTAATGGTAAGTTTGGTTTGTTCTTTCATTAGCAACTCACAGCAAAATATGGGTCTCGTTAGGCAATTTGCTCTGCTCATTTTTTGTTAGTGGGAGGGAAGGAGGTTGGTGGGAGACCTGGGCCCACCCACAGGCAAGGGGCCGGCCGCCGCAGGGAAGGGCTGGGTTGGAGGTGCAGGTGGGGGGCAAAGCTTGGAGGTAAGAGATGTTGGTGTGACACTTGTCAGTGTGATTTACAGGAGGGAGTGATAGGAGAGGGAGCTCACTGGGTTTTCCTCCAGAACTTGATAGTTGGATTTGGGGAAGGAGAGGGAAAGGGGATGGACAGAGAGACACCGGCAACTGGCTGTGGCTGAGGACCCGACCAAAGGAGGGGGCTTTGTAACTGGCTGAGAAAGAGAAAAGAGCCCAGGTTTGCACTCTCAGGCAGGATGCTTCTATCCTCTGGGCCTCAGTCTCCCCATCTGTAAAGGGGGGAAGGTCAGCTTAGGTGGTCTCTGAGGTCCCTTCTGTCCTGACAGCAAGCCTGGTTTTGGTGTTTGGAGCACTTTGTTCCCGGAGTCCCCTGACCTGCTGGTCCTCAAGCAGGCTTCAGTTTCCCGCAGTGCATGGTTCTCTTTCCACAAGGCCAAGCCAACAGAGTTGGGTTACACAGAACTCAGGGGCCCAGACCTGGCTGGGGAGGCCCATCGGAGCTCAAGCAGGGAGATGAACTGAGGGTTACCTGGGCAGGGATTCCAGAGTTCTGGGTACCAGGAGCTTGGTCTATAAGGGAGAGTGGGTGGGTGGGTTGTAGGCACCTCCCCACAGACCCCTTGATATCCTTACCCCACGAGGGGGAACACAGCAGGGACTCTTAAAACACAAGGCCCAGGGCAGGGGCCTCTCTTGCCCAGGTCTCGAGGCAAGACTTGAGGAGTCTCGGGGCTGGAGTCCAGCTGTCAGCCTCAGCCTCTCCCCACCAACACCTGGCTCTGAGGCTCACTGACCCTCCCTCTGGGGCCTCTGAACCTCCCAGAAGCGAAGAAGGTAAGTTCCCCTTTGTATCCTAATGTCTGACACAAAGAAAGTGACCACAAACGTTAATGAATGAAAGACTGGAGTGGGAAGACCAGGGACCTTGGAGGCAGTGGACCTGGGGTCCAGTCACCTCTGAGCCTCAGTTGTCTCATCTGTGAAGTGGGGCTAATGACACTGCCTCACCAGGCTGCTGTGAGTGAGAGAGACAGCAGATGTCAGCCACGTGCCTGACACTGGGCCTGGGTGTCACCCAGACATACGCTGGGGCCAGCTTGCTCTTGCTATTGTGAGCCGGACGGTACGGTTTTAAGAAATTTGTGAGCTGGTTGTTAAAATCAGCCATTATTAAATAATGGAAGATGAAAGAATGCTCCAATCCCTCCATCTGTATAAACATTTTAAAAAGACATCTCTTGGGGCTTCCCTGGTGGCGCAGTGGTTAAGAATCTGCCTGCCAATGCAAGGGACATGGGTTTGGACCCTGGTCCGGGAAGATCCCACATGCCGCGGAGCAACTAAGCCTGTGCGCCACAACTACTGAGCCTGCGCTCTTGAGCCTGTGAGCCACAGCTACTGAGCCCGCGCGCCCAGAGCCCGTGCTCCATAACAAGAGAAGCCACCTTAATGAGAGGCCTGTGCACCGCAACAAACAGTAGCCCCCGCTCGCCACAACTAGAGAAAGCCCGCGTGCAGCAACAAAGACCCAATGCAGCCCAAAATAAATTTATATATATATAAAATAAAATCTCTTGCAGTCAATAGTGCTGAAGATTTGAAAGAGATTTCAGTTTAATGAATATAATTTGCACAAAGGCGAGAAATAGTTTAATAGTAGATCACTTATCAGGTAATGATAGTATAGTCATTGGGAAAAGAGTGGCATTCATTGGCATGCAGCCTACCTCACTTATGGTTAAATCAAAACTGTAGGTTGGCAATGGCTACAAGAGCTGTCAAAACTCACTGTGATAATCAATTGGCTAGATGGAATTTATAATCAAGAGTATATTTTATGATTTGTAAATTGTGTGCTGCACATCCTTAAGTCTATAAAACTTAAACTATGTACATATATCATCAGAGCCGGTTGTTACATTCCGAGCATACAACTGGTGTCACCCTAGGCCCTGGGGAGGATTCTTTCTTGCCTTGGGGTATTTGTATTTTCAAAGGGAAAACCTAAAGGGGATTTTTAATTCAATTTATTTAACCCAATTTGTTCTTTCATTCAACAGTTATGAGTCCTTTCTTTGTGCCAGCCCAGTTCTAGGCATAAAAAAATATAGCAGTGCACATAATAGCCCCAAATACCTGTGCTCACAGGGTTCACCTTGCAGGGATGGGGGGGACAACAAAGGAAAGTAGTAAAATAAACAGGATGTTGGATGGCCGGCTGGCCTATCAGAAGGACAGCCAGGCAGGGAGAGGAAGGAGGTGTGGAGGTCTCAGGGGGCGGGGCAGGGGGTGGAAGGAGAAGAGCCCTGTTGTTCCAGCGCAGGACTCCAAGTTCAGAGCCAGACTCTCAGGTATCTAAAGGGCAGGAAGACAGAACACATTTTATGTAACTGAGGAGATGGGCCCCCATTTGACCCTAGCCCTGCTGGTATCAGGGACCACGGGCCCCCGTGGTGCAGGGCACGGGGGTGGGGGGCAATGTGCCCCCCTGTAGAGCCTGGTGGATTCCAGGCCCCAAGAATGTGATGTCCCCACCTGGCCACTGTCGGAAGATGGTCAACTGTCATAGAATGAAGTCTCAGGAAGGCAGCGGGCCCACCCCTCGTGCCGAGGCAAACCAGACAGAAGAGAAGGTGGGGTGGCCAAGAGTGGTCCCCAGGAGGGGGAGGGGGAGGGGGAGAGCTGAGTTTAAGCCCTGCACACATGGTGGCCCTCTCTCTCTGCCCCCATCCCCACTGGCACTGGGCCTTCTTGGAGGGAATTAGGTTTTGCAGGAACCAAAGGTGGGGTTAGGCCAGGCTCTGGCCCTGCTTCCCCTGGGCCACTCCAGCCCCTGCCACCAGGTCCTGTTGGTGGTCTGCCCCTCCGAAGCTCAGGCTCTGGAAAGTTCTGAAAGGGTGGAAGGTTCCCATTCAACCTCTCCACAGGCACAAAAGCAGCTAATTGTCTCTAAACCCCACTGCCTGGCCTGCCTTTGATTAGCAGCCTCCCTGAAATCCTCCGCTGCCAGGAGAGGCCTTAAGGAGGGACCATGAAAGGGCCCTAGGCCCGGGCTTCCTTTTGCCGTCTCTCCTGTTCTGCTGCCCTCTGGTGGCTTCTGCCCGGGAGTGGAGATCCAGTGTGGCCTCCGGGGCAGAGCAGGCTGCCCACTGCGAGTCCTCTGCTGCTCCAGCCTTCCTTGCCCCATCTGCACCATGGGAACAACAAAGGTACCACCCCACAGGGTCACAGTGAGGATTACACAAGGGCCTGGGGGGCAAGTGCTAGTAGCGGGAGCGGCGGTTGCTGGTTTTGTTATTATCAGCTCAGGAGCCACTGGTCTAGGCCTCTGAGGAACCAGCTGGGTGTGGGAAGCGGGAGAGCAGGGTGCTGAGGACAGCGCAGGGCCCTGCACGTTCCCAAGCGGGGCTCAAGCAGGAGCTCTACCCGGTGGGCCCCAGGGACTGGACGAGAGGGGAGTCTTGACCAATTCTGATGAGAGCCCTACCCCCAGCCCGTGGTCAGAACCTCTGTGAGGGGCTCCTGATCTTCCCAAGCTCACGGCTGGCCTCACTGTGCCTCCAGGGCCTGGGGGTCGGGGGAGATGCAGGTGGGCGTCGGTTCTGCTGGGCCTGGGGGGCTGTGGATCTGGAGGCTACTTCGCCCCCAGCAGGGGAGAGAGGGTTTGGGGAGAGCAGCAAGCAGGATCTCAGCAGAGCCTGGGAGGACTTCCTGGCAGCGCCTCTTGAAGTCTTGAAGTGGGCCAGGGCCTGTGTCAGAGAGCAGCTTGAGAGTTCAGCAGCCTGGAGGCCGGCGGCTGGAGCAGTAGACTCAGAGGTGCCCACAGTTGTGATTATTGTTATCACATATGAGAGCCTCTCTGCCAGGCCTGCCCAGAGGGGATTTCTGGTCCTTCCCAGAAAGGAAGACCAGTAGCCCTGAGGCATTATTGTCCCTGTTTCCCACATAAGCTGTCTTTGCCAAGGTCCCCTGGGAGTCTGGTGCCCTGCTGTGGGCTCCTGGTCTCCCTGGGCTGGCCCTGGAGGGTGACAGAGCGCTTTCATCTGGTTTTAGTCGACTGAGGAAGGGAGCAGGGAGGGCGAGAGGGAGGACGCAGAAGGGAAGTCAGGAGGGGGAGGGGAGAGGGTTGGCAGATGAAACAGGACACCTAGTTAAATGTAAATTTCAGATAAATAACAAATACCTTTATAAGTATATCCCATGCAAAACTTGGGATCGACTTGAACAACGAATACATTTTTTAGAATATCTGAAATTCGGTTTACCCTGGCAGCCCTGGACTTTTCTTTGCTGTCTGGCCACTCTAGGAGGGGAAGAGGAGAGGGGAGCAGGCAAAAGGAAGGGGAGGGGCAGAAAGAGGGGGAGAGGACGGAGAAGCGGGGTGGAGGGTGAAAGAGGGCTCCTGATTCTCCCTTCTGGGCTTTGGCAGAGTACAAGGAATGCTTCTCCCTGTACGACAAGCAGCAGCGGGGGAAGATTAAAGCCACTGACCTCCTGATGGTGATGAGGTGCCTGGGGGCCAGCCCGACGCCGGGGGAGGTGCAGCGGCACCTGCAGACTCACAGGATAGGTGAGTGGGCTGGGCCCGGCCAGTTGCCAGGGAAGGAGGAGTCTGGGCTGAGGGTGGGCTCTGAGCCCCACAGCTGTGGTCCTGGGGAGGGCCCGGCAGGCAGGTGCAGATGATCGGGGTGTAAACAGCTCAGAAGTTTGAGGGGTAGGTTGTAGCTGGAGCTCACCGGCTGGGTGCTGTGGAGGCACCTGGCCAAGTGTGCTGTGTATCACTCGGGCTTCCTTGAATCCTCCCAGCAACCGGTGACACCCCCATCCCAGAGGACCAAGGATCTAGGCATTCCAACAAGGTTATCACACACCTGCAGTCCAGACGGTGCTAAGTGATCCCAACGTTGTTTTGATAGAACGATGTCCCTTTACTATTTGTCATGTGCTTAGTTCAACAACCCAGTGAAGGAGGCACTATCCTAATCCGGGTTTTACAGACAAAGATCAAGATTCAGAGCCCATTAGGTAACTTCCCCAAGTGCTTACGCCAATGGTGGAATCAGGCTTGGAACCCAATTCTGATCTCCAAGTGGTTCTCTGGTGATGCGATTATGGGTGATTTTCATTCCCCTTGTTGTTTCCTCTGTTTATGACAATGGAAACATATGGGACTTTTCATAACCAAAAACAAGTTTTGTTGTTGTTGCTGGTGGTGGGTTTTTATTTTTTAAAGAAAAAGAGGGAGGGATGGCAGAGGCCAGGATGGCTGTTTGCATTGGTGGCTGGACACTCAGGAAGGAAAGAGAAGGGTGGCCTGGAAAGAACACTTGATCAAGAGCCCATCTGGACCTCAGTTTCCTCATCTCTCAGATGGGTTCCCACCATCTGCTAGCATTATCCTGAGGTCCCATCCGAGGGTGCCTGAAGTAGCACTGGGAGCCCGTCCTGAGTACAGCCTGGGCCTGGGGGTTGGGTCTCTGAAGGCCTCAAGCCCGGTGATGGGGCGCTCAGCCACTGAGATCCACTGCTTCCATCTCCGAAGGGGTGGTGGTTTCCTCTGGTTTCTGTCTCCTGCAAACAGGAAGCTGTGGTCAGGGGAAGTTCTGACTTCCTGCAGTTGTAGCCCAGCCAGGGCCTGGGCGGAGGTCCCCAGGCATGCCTGGAGGAGGGGTGTGGGCTGGGGGGACTGGGGTGGAGGCTGCAGTGAGGTGAACAGCCTGGGTGGGACAGAGGCTTGAGGCCCCAGGTGCGGGTCATCTGTCCATCTTTGTAGATGTGTTACAGTGGCTGCCAAAAGGGGAGACAGACACGTTGGTGCACTTCCCTCCAGTTCAGGGCAGGAGAGAAGCATCCAGAAGGGGGTAGAGGAGGCAGTGCTTCATCCTGGTCCTGCCACTGCTTTGAGGTGACTCTACGCTCTGAGCTTCTGTCTCCTTAGTGGGCAAAATGCGATGATAACCAGTCACTAAGGGGCTGTTGGGAGGATTAAATGAGGCATATCCATGGTGGGAGCTCAGCAGGACAGGCTGCATCCTCTTCCCCATGACCACTGCCTCCAGCATGGTGCTTCCTGAGTTAGGTGGCCCTTGAGCTGGCCATGAAGGCAGGAAGCCAGCTGCCTTTCCCTCCCTGCTCACTCTGCTGTGTTTGGGGGTCTCCTAGACAGAAACGGAGAGCTGGATTTCTCTACTTTCCTGACCATTATGCACATGCAAATAAAACAAGAGGACCCAGAGAAGGAAATTCTTTTGGCCATGTTGATGGCAGACAAGGAGAAGAAAGGCTACCTCATGGCGTCTGAACTGCGGTCAAAACTCATGAAACTGGGAGAGAAGCTCACCCACAAAGAAGGTAATGGCCTGGGTCCCTCTTTCCCAACAGCAGGAGGTGATTAAGGGGTCAGGGGAAGGACACCAAAGCCCAATCCATGCCACCTGGGTTATGTAGGCACTGCATTTGATGGATGCCCCAGAAGGTTGTCACTAGATGTTGAGCTTGGTGAACTCTGGATTGGATCCCAGAAAAGAAATAGGGACCCTGTGGGTGGCAGGAGAAATTAGCCAGGGCGAAGGGACAGCTTGGGGAAACCCAGTTATGATCTACTTGGGCATTGCACTGTGTTCTAAACTTTCACTGTGGGCCTTCATTTAGTGATTATGACATCTCTGGGAGCACTAGTGCCCCCTCATACTGATTAAACAGGTACAGTGAGTGGCTTGTGAGTAACAGAGCTGGGAGCTACATGCAGGTCTATTAGACACTCGGACCCCCGCCCCCCAGCCCCTCTCAGGCTCTTTTCTCTCACCACAGCTGTCTTCTGAAGCTGCTACTGCTGCCAAGTTTCTAAATTGAGATGTTACTTTGCTCCCTTTCCTCACGACTCAGCCAGCTCTAAGAGCTTTTCCAGAAGGGGTGTCCATGGTGGTCTTTGACTCCTACCTTCCCTGCCTTCCTACCTCAGAGAGGATGAGAGGCTTGGGTCTTCTAGGAAAGCCCAATGTCCATGGTAAGGGCGACCCCAATGTTGGGCCCTTTGCAGGTGTTCTCCCAGCCTGCCTGGTGGGCCCCTCGGTCCAGCCACGGCAGCCATGCCAGGTCGCCGCCAGAGTCCACACCCAGCAACCCCAGAGGCTGGGATTTCTAGTTAGGCCGCTGGGCCACTGCCTATGACTGAGGCAGGAGGAAAAAGGCTTCAATAGTGATGGGCCTTTAGCCTTTGGTTAAATCACAACAAACAGACTTGAATCCTGGCTCCCCCTCATTCTGGGGGACCTCAGGTGAGTTTCTTAACCTCTCTCACCCTCCTCAGTTTCCTCGTTGGGAAATGAGGTTACAATAGACAATCCCTCAGGTCCCTCCAAGAGCTAACATTCTATAAAGCAGTCTGCTGAGATTTTATCTGCAGTCACAAAGGCACAGCGCAAAGCATGTAAAAATAGCTCTACAGAAGGCAGATGGAGCTTCCCCCGCTTTTTCAGGCCAGCAGCTATCACGATCTCGTCTTTCATTGTGGCTGTTTTAATGTGAACAGGGAAACACGGGCTCTCCTTCCCTCCCCGGCTCTGAGGACACTGCTTGGCCTTTTATGTACCAAGTGGAGTGTTAGCAGAGGGCCAGCAGGGGCCTTAATTCTTATGGTTAATGATCTCTGTCTAAAGAAATACCATGGCCCCCAAACTCAAACATATCTCTCATTTGTTTAACCAGTAAAGAAACATTTCAAAGAAACTGACAATGTCTTCCAGACAGAGAATGATGTCCCTTCCTCTGGCTGTGGGAGAAGGAAAGATGGTACTAGAAGTAAGACTCCTTTACCCTCAGTGATTGAAAGAAAAGCTTCAGTTTTACTACAGAAGCATCCTTGGAGCTGCTGAGATGGCTGGGAGGGAGGCCTCCTTTGAGACCTGGTTCTTTGTGGGTTCACAGGGAACCGCCGTTCTACCCAGAAGGCATCATCAGACTCCAGCTGCCCTTCTTCTGGACAGTTGGAGGCTGCAGTGGTTGGTGTTAGACCTGTCCATTGGGACGGTTTTAGCCAAGTGGTTGATGGTAGACGCATCTCTATGAAATAAGATAAATTACAGTCTCAACATTCTGAAAATACTCAGAACTACTATCAGCTTTAGCACAGAGCACAGTAATTACATTTTTGGAGGAGGATGGTTAAGCAGGAAGTCACAGGATATTTTCTAACAACTACCCAGGATTATGTTGGGGACGCCTATGGCCGGGGAAGTTAACACAAAGCAGTGAGATAGTTTTGTAAGAGGGTGAGGATGGTCCGGAGAAGCCACCGTGGAAAAATGTAAGCTGAAATGGCTCTTCTTGTGAACTCCTGGGACAAGCTAGTATTTTGTCCCAGGGATCCAGAACCAGTAAATGTAGGGTTTTCGTTTTTGTTTTTTCTTTTTTTGAGCAACATTAGAGAACAATGGCAGTTTTTTGTAGGCTTTGAGCTTAGACACAGCTGAATATATTTTCTCTTATGCTACCCCACCCCCGAAACGCACACTTTTTAAAAGAGGTGATGGTGGCAGGTACCACTTGTCACCGAGCCCCCTTGGGGTGGGGGGTGTCAAGTTGGAAGGCAGACTGGCAGGTCAGGGGCAGGCCAAAGACTGGGCTGGGGGGCCCGGGATGGAGCTGCAGAGGGTGTCTGTTCTGCAGGGGGCTGAGAGGGTGGGCTGTAGAAGGTAAAATTCATGCCAAAGCTTTCTGGAAATACTGGCACAGGGGTCAGACATCTTCTGAAGGGGGAAAAAAAAAAGCACAAGGTGGTTTCAGTGACTGAATCCTTACCAGTACACCCCTACCCTGGCCCCTGCAGAAAGCCTGATGAACTCAAAATTGGATACATGGTCTCCAAGGGGTAGGGGGTGGGTTGTCCTGTTCCCTCCACTGGTTTATTTCCTTATCTACGGGAACAGTCAATTAGATGCTCAGGGAAGACCTCCAGGGAGTCCCAACCCCCAACTGGATGTCCTATAACGTAACACTAAAGCCAAACTGAAAAATTAATGTGATTTATTGCAGTGGATGATCTTTTCAGGGAAGCAGATATTGAACCTAATGGCAAAGTGAAGTATGACGAATTTATCCACAAGATCACCATTCCTGTGCAGGACTACTGAATGAGGAGAAGGCAAGAGAGCCTCCCCTGGGCTGGAAAACTCAGACCGATGAATTTTTAAAAAGAAAAGTGTTCCTTTCACTTGCGGGAGATGGCAAACACAGCAAGATGACATACCTGACCGCAGCAGAGGGTAACTTAGCAAGGAAACAAAACGATTTCAGCTACAGTATTAGCATGTCTTTAATAAAAGATTTTTACTGATTTTAATAACTACCATCAGTCTAGCCCTTTACATCATGGAACGAGCCTATGGTTGGGCCAGGGTTCCAGTCCTGACTCTGCCACTTCCGAGTCAGATGACTTTGGGCAAATCATTTCACCCCTCAAAGCCTTAGGATCCTCACTGAGGTTGGATTCCTACTTCTTACCTCATGGAGCCTGTTGAGAATGGGCTTCAAAAGGCCTTTGCAAATTGTAGAGCACTGTGTAATCCTGGGTTGCCATGGTCGTGCTTCTCCTAAAAAGGTAAATTTACTGAAAGACTAATATTCTGTATTTGGGTGCTAGAATCATCTTCCGCATTTCCAAGATAAAGCTAGCTGCGAAACAGCAACAAGCAGAGAGCTCAAACTATGGCAACAGTTCTTGCAGCACCACAGGGTCACATACAAATTCTCATTCCCAGTGCATACTAATGTAGTTCAGGATATTCATTCATAAACAGGATAAAAAACAGGTTTAAAACAAGGCAGCATCAGCTAAACCCTGGGAAGAGTGATCTGACTACACCCCAAACCAAAGGAAACCAGATGTGACGAGCTGCATTCACTGAGGCCTTGCAGAGCTTGAGCAGACCTGTTATGATGCTTGTGTCAGAATTTTGAGCTCCTCCCTGACCCATTATCAGAGAGGTTCATGGGACTAGGATGGTCTGCTCAAGTGGGCCAAATTGATAATGGCTTCAAGCCATTTCCTCAGGACTAATGGAAAGTAATAAGGGGATGGAACAGGCCACAGCCATGACCCAGCGAGAGCCCTGGAAAACAATAGTAGGGGTACTAGTCCTGCCGGGAGCTTTTCCAGCTCAAGTGGCTTTTTAAGTTAGTTATGTAGCCAGGAGGTGCCAGGCTGGTGCTGCCTGTGCACTCATCAAAGTTGTGGATCCATTGCTAGCGCCAGCACAGCCCTAAAACGGGCTGGAGTCACACACCAGCATGCTGAGGTGCGGGCAGGGCAGAACTCTAACTCCAGAGATTTTCATCCTTATGTGTATCAAAACTGGGCTCTCTGGGCTGTGGCTTTTTCTAATTGTGCCTTAGTGGCTAAAGCAAAAGAAAACCAAATTAAGAGGGAGGTGCGTCTCTGGGGAGGTTTACACAGAACACAAATCTAAGGGCCAGGAACAAGGGAAACTTCAGGGGACAAAACAGTCAGAGTCTTAGTGCAACTATCTCACAATGCTGCACGGCCTCAGACCAAATGGAGGTCCTGAGAAAGGCGAGCCGCTTTCATTTCCCCAACAGTGTAACTGCCAATGAAGTGAGTAGGAATTCCTAGGAGCTGTAGAGGAGGCTTCTGTGGGGGCAGGCAGTATATGGGCCCCAAAACACCAAGTAGGTGACCTTGTGATCATCAGGCTGGGGATCTTGGGCTCACACGGTACAGGGGCAGATCCAGGTTTTGTGGGGTCTGAGTGCTATACGATTCGGCAGCCTTCTTCAAAAATATTACAGTAGAAATATAGAATTACTAGGGCTGCTCCTGGGACCCTGGAAGAGACCAGAGCAAGTGAGGGGCCCTGGTGCTTAAACTTCATTACCTTCATGGTAAATCCATCTGAGGGCTGGTTCGATGTTGGCACCCCATGGAGAACTGCTATATGTCACTTTCAGGCAAGGCTCAAGGGTCCTAGTGCGCCACATTTCTTTTTAACTCATCATGGACATGAGGAAGTTAGTCCTGCACAGCCACTCTGGAATACCAAGGATTAGACAGTAGATACCTGTGATTTAGATGGGACAGGAAAAGGAAGTTCTGGGCTATAACAATAAACGAGAGTACGTTCCCTCAAAGCTTTGTCTTTATATGCCACTGAATGGTACCCGTATGGTTTCAAAGCAAGTTTTAAGAATCTCATTTGCCTAACAGGAATCTGAAGTAGACCTTGCCAGAAACACATAAGTGGTGTGTAATGGCCTTGAGAACCTGGGGCTCGTGTCCACTGACTCGGTGTTCCTCATTAAGGGTGTTCAGTGGGTAGGATTCCAAGATCCTGGGATGTGCTCTGATTTAAACCTCTACCCCAGGAAAGGCTCTGACACTACCCCATGTCTGGGTTTCATGCTCATTCCTGAAATTCCTGTTGGTTTACCTAGCACCAAGTACTGTTTGCAAAAAAAGGCCACAGTGCTCTTAACAATCAAATTGCAGATTAAACAGATTTAAAACTAAACGGATGCTGTGGCTCATTACAAAGCTAGCCACATTTCAGTAAGAAAGGGGAATGATAGCTGTATATTCATTACTTACCTCAAAGCATGTTGCAAGAGAATGAGTTACTTGTCATGCTTTGAAATCTCTGGATCAAAGGGGCTCTGGAAGCACAAAGCATTGTCACTTTTTCTCGTAGGGATTGTCCCCTTGTATACGCAGCAGTGTATTTTACAGAAGACAAATTAACTGAAGGCTTTTCTTTTATTACATCTAAAGAGCTCTACATAAACAGGTAACATTCAATAGGTAAACAATTTTTTTTTCCAATGCATGTAATAAATATTTTCACTTGGTACTTTTATACAAACTGACATTGGTCTACTATACATTTTTAAAAGCCATTTTACTGGTTTGGCATGCGGTATGGAAATTCTAAGAGAAAGTTTTAAGGCAATGAATCACAGATTTAAGTTCATGGAATTTATGGTAACTTTTATATCTGTTTATATACATTTTTCCCCTTTGTTAATTAAACAATTAACAGCAGCACACTCTGTGACCACCAGCTATTCTCCCTCCCTCTTTCTGAAATCTAAGCTTTGTGTTTTCTTTTAATTAAAAAACAGAATTCAACATGTATTGATAAAACAAAACTCTTACTAAAATAATTTCAAATGTGCTTTAAAGTCCTAAAGATCTTGAAGTGTTTTATGTGTTTAAAATTGGAGCTGTTTAAAAACAATGTTCTTTCCACAATTAGTAATTTAAAATTGGGATGTATTTTCATTCAGTTTCAGACATTTGACTCAAAGGAAAATCTGCCAAGAAATCACATTTCTCAGAAGCTTAAGTGTATCTTTTCTAAGTCAGTAATACTAGAGAATTGTGATAATGTCTACATTAATAGAAGTAGAAAATTTTTAATGCTCAAAATAAATTAGTCAACCAAGCGTGGCATGGTTAAGGTCCAGATACTTTTAAAAACATGTGTTCAATAATGCCCACAAAATAATTACAAGCCACTTCAACCCTGCTAGTCAAACAGCTATTATACTAAAGATGTGTGTGTGTGCATATACACACACACCCCCACCCACAGTACTGTACAGACACACAAACATATGCTCACCTATCATGAGTGACCAAGGCAAGGGGGATGGTGGTAACTTGACTAAAGATTCTGAGAATCATTATTTATCCACAGACAGCATGTCAATATTAGCATGGGTGGGGGAGTGACGGTGGGCTGGGGAAAAAAGAAATAACTGTGCTTTAAAAAAAAAAAAAACGAAAAAACCTTAGAAGATAAAGATGCAGTGCATGACTCCACTAATAATTACTATGGACCATAAAAAGTCTGATTGACTAATAGCGGCCATGAGACCAACAGAGTAATAGCTACTACTACTGCAACATTTTAGAAAGTTAACAACTGAAGGGAACAAACTCCTTAAGAGTGGAATGAACTAAAAAAGGCAAACTGAATGGTTAGTTTCTCCCGTGGAGACACGACCAAAGCTACTAGACAGACATTTATTTCTCCCTGTTACCTGTTCTTCCCTTCGGTTGGTACAACGCAGGACCCTGAGGGAAAATAACCCTCTCCAAAACTGGGCTGAAGAAAGTAGAGGGACGGTTTTTCAACTGGATCATTCAAAGAGTTTGTTATTCAGCATCATACACAAAGTTATTGATCAGAATTCTGAGACCACTAACAACAACAAACAAAGAAAAAACTATTCATTTTATCTTAGGTAGCTGAATTAACAGAAACGTTTCCTATTACAATGTGAAATAAGAAGCAACTCCCTACAATTTAAGTAATTTCTATCCCAATCTGAATTTAGACACAAATTATAATACTATTAGATATTAGCCTAAGTTAACATGGCAATGAGAGTTCTAAAGTGTGTACTCACATAACACCAGATTCATTTAAAAACTTAACTATTTCCTGTTTTAACTGACAATGAATTTTTTTTTAATTGCAAATTGTTTAGTGACTATAACTCAGCCATGTATGTGTGGAATACACATGCGTAGGGAAGACTATATAACTCAGTTGTCACTCACACACACTTGTCTATAAATACATATATACACACACACATATACATATCAATACCAACTTGTTTTTCAAAATTCAAGTCAACAATTTGGTGGCAGAGAGATCCTGTAAAAACAGGTATTTTTAGATGCCACACAGTCATGTGAACCATTAATTTCATCAGACAACAAGATACAGCCATCTTGAACTCTAACTGGATTAAAGTAGGTCAATTTGTTATCACTGCCAGGTTTAAAATGACAATTTTATACACAAAGGTGGTCCTTCATCAACTCTGAGAACAACTCTGAGAACATTAACAGTTGTGATATAAAAAGCCAGTCTGGAAAATTGGTAATCGTTATGCCCCTTCTTTATCTTTTCTGTTAAATCTGCTAAACCTTTCAATCAGATAAACAATATTTTCAACACCTTCAGATATTACCTGAAAAACGGACCTTCTCTGACGAGGATTTTGGAACACAAGTAGAACCACTTTTTCCTTCCCTCCAACCCTCACTCATTTCCTGAAAAACAGTTTTCAATATATTTACATTTCCATTATTAATAAGAGTAGATCAGACTGATCCAGGAATTCTTAAAAAGATTTAACTTTCCTATGTCATGCTTGTCTTTAAAAGGTGAAGAAAAATATAAAACAAACAAGATAACTAGGCTAAAAAAATAAGTACACTCAGAACCAGAGAGTGAAAATGACTAAGGATCAAGCCCATTTTGAATTTCAACTGTTTATCAGATGATAGATTTCTACGGACTGACATGTGCGGGGCGTTGTATTTTCCGAAGAGAATTTACTTTTAAGGATAATTGACTGTCTGTCTTTCTTTTTTGAGGTGATGTAGCCTTACCTCTGTCAGCTGCACAAGACATCCAACAGGGCTTTCTAAGCTATTTTTACTTCCTACTTTGGTATGAAGATCTTACATGAAAACTTGTTACCCTGTGGCCAAAAAAGCAGGTGTTCACAGACTTGGTTTAAATACATAATACTGGCAATCCAAATTTAAAATAAAGAACTAGACTAAAGTGTATTATTCACAGGTCGGCTAAGCCTACTCCTTACCCAGATAGCTCTACTCCAATCTCTGAAACATATTCTCAGGGGGTATCTAGCAAATAAGAGACAATATGTGATGGAGAACATGCAATTGGGATAGTTGATAAAGATGCTCATATGAGAGTTCAAGACCTTCAAAGCACTTTGAAAGAAGCAGGCAACTGATTTATCAACTGAATGCAAACTCGGGAGAAGGAACAGTAACGACAGAAAAATACACACAGACACACACACACCCACAAGCTATGTCCTGAAAATACATAGGGAATGCAGAGGGACAGATGAGATTTATAACTTAAGGCTGGATAAAATATGCACACACACAAACAGAATCCAAGTCTGTCATTTTTAGAAAATGGAAATTAAAACTATCCCCCCCAGCCCCTCCCCACAACAAAGAAAAGCCCACAATTTAAAACTTCATACATGCAATTCCTTTTCTGTTATTGCAAATAAAATAATGCCATTGAAGTAAAATAAAACCAAATAGGACAAATGATGAAAAAAAAATCTTCAGAATCCAGAAAGAATGAACTGAAGGTGGTTTGTGGGTACTTGTTTTTTTTCTTTTTTTTTTCTTTTCTTTCCTTTTTTTTGTTTTTTACAAGTGTTTTTTCAGACAGGCAGTCTTAGATTTATATACAAAAGTAAAACTGAAAATATAGTTTTGTTCTCTGTACATTTCTTTTAATTTTTTCCCTAAAAAAAAGGAAAAAAAAAACACGCTTGTGTACTTTTCTAAACAGAATAAGGTAAAACATAGCACAAAGTTCTCTTCTTTCTACCAAGTTCATTTAATCTGGGGTAGGGATGGGAGCAGCAGGGGCAAGGGAATCAGTCCAATGAAATGATGTCTGGTATGATGCCGAAGATGGATGCTGTGTCCGTGCTGCTCCTATTTGCGACGGTGTGGCTATGGCTCTCCCTTAGGCTGTTGGAGGATACGAGGCTGCTGTTACTGCCACTGCTGCTTCCATTGGTGGTTGGCAGAGAAGTACTGCCTCCTGCACTTAACTGATCGAGAAACATCTGTGAGGAGGTATATGGAAAAAACCGAGACGAGTGTAAGAGGTCTTGATCGTCTGAAACCGCTGCTGCTGCAGCGGCAAGCAGGGACGTGTTATAATGCTAGGGAGGGGAAACAAAAGACAGAAAATAAAGTTAATTATACTTATAAATTAATAAACTTTCTTCTCAGCAGAACAAAGTCCTAAATTTAATATATTCTGAGTACCTGGTGTTTCTGAAATATTTAGTAAAACATTTTGTAAAATCAAATGGTCTTATGTAATGATCACATCATTGACCTTTTTTAATTTTAATTTTTATTGGCACATCACTGATCTTAAGAGACATTTTTGTAGTTGAGACTGGGGGGGGGGGTTGTGGGAGGGAATAAAAATATTATTTTTTTGTTTTAATTTGTATTGCAAGCAATTTTCATAATGCTATTTCCAAAGAGGCATATACTCAGAAGCAGCAGGAAACAGGAGAGTCCACTTTCTTTCTCTTCTGGAGATACATGGCCAAGAAATTTATCAGTCAATATGACTCACTGCCCTGTTTTTTATAAAACAGTACTGGGAACCAACAAATAGACACTGTAGTTACTATATATTCAGGCACAGCTGAAACAAAGGGACTTTTATTTAAATTTTTAAAACCTTAACAATAATGGGTATAACTACTCTGAATTTCCTAAGGAAATTTATTTTCTTTCTCTTGGCTACATATTATACTTTTAAGTATTTTAACTTAGAATTAAAATAACAGTATTTTTTTCATATAACATACCTGATTGTCTCCTGATAAGAAAGGAAAGAAATCTAATCCTGTGGGAGAAAAAATTATTTTAGTTTAAAAAAAAAAAAGAAAGAAAAAGCCTTCCAAATGTCCCAATACTACAAAAACAAATACAATATCTTAAAAAGCTAATTCTGAATTCATTTAGAATTTTATTTAAACATGAAGAGTTGAGCTGAAGGTTTTACATCTCTCCCATCTCTAGACTACAAAGCCTAGAGTTCAAGCTTTAGCAATGATTTGCACTCCCGGTGACTCCATTTGTGGGACTTGGGCCACTGCTGCCCTGTTAAGTCCAACACTGATCCCTTAAACTGACAGAGCACTTTTCACCAGATGCTCTCATCGACTCCCCTAAAGTCACCTTTCAATCTACTCGAATTTACTCCTCACAAGCACCTCATGAGGTATGTAATTACTTTGGTCTCATTTTGTGGATAAGGACGTTTTTACATTAAGCAAGTTATAAGACAGATTTTCTTTCTCAAATTCCTTCACTTCCCACTATCTGTTCCAGATTCTAACTCAGAGACTCCTGAGTGACATGAGAGGGGAAGAGATCTGAGGGGGTGTCTGACTGCTGGCGCGGAGGCTATTACAGAAGGACCAGCTCTCATCCCTGGCTGCCAGCAAGTCATTGTAAGCCGGCCCCTTCCAAGTCACATTCTTGTCCATATTGCCCAATGTGTAATGCGACGAAGAGCAAGTAAACCAACATGAATAAAATGCCTCATTATGGTATCTAAACTTGGAGAAAAGTACAACAAGCAGGTGTAGATAAAAATATGACAACAACACGAACACTTTGGGGATCCATCCACTGTCTACACTAGAGCAGATTATAACATGAGGATCCTGCAAAATGTATAGTACTGTGTTTTTTGTTTGTTTGTTTTGGCCATGCCGCAAGGCATGTGGGATCTTAGGTCCCCAACTGGGGATCGAACCTGCATCCCCTGCACTGGAAGCGTGGAGTCTTAACCACTAGACCGCCAGGGAAGTCCCAGTACTGTGGTTCTTGATAGTGAGTTTGGCAGTGGGCTAACAGGCAGTGAGAAACGGGGCTACACTGTCTAACAGAGTAGCTGCTAACCACCTGATGTGGCTATCTAAATTTACTAACGTTAAATAAAATGAAAAATTCAGTTCTTTAGTCATACTAGCCACATTTTAAATGCTTCATAACCACATGTGGCTAGTGGCTACTGTACTGGTCAGATTACATTTCCCTAATTGCAGAAAGTTCTATTGGACAGAGCTGAAATAGGGTTTTCATAACAATCACTAGGAATCCACTCAACTATCTCAGCTCCCAAGATCCTTGCCAGTGACCCTGAATTTTACTGTAGGAAATGGGTGGAGGGCACTTTGTGCTTTTGTATTATATTTTCTACAATGAGCATATATGGCTTTTTGTAATTTAAAAAATGTTCTTAGATTATATGGCTAATATACAAATTATTAAATTACAAAGATAATGAGAACAACTAGTAATTCTTTTTGATAATGTAAATGATTATTATGAACTCAAAATACATCATAGAAATGAGTATACTGACATTTCAAATTACTTTCAAAAAGAAGAATCAGGTTCACCGGAATAAAAATGAAAGCGTTCCAATGTTTCAATTCTGCATTATCTAAAATACAATATGACATAGCTACCCACAATGCCTGCTGCATTATAACTGGATTCAGGGAACAAAAAATAATTGTCATAAATATCAAAATTTAAAGCAACATATTGGAAGTCATTCAAAAACAACCTGCAGACTACTTTGAAGCGCACAAAACCTAAAGATCATTGCACTGTTCTTACCACTGGTAGTAAAACACTGGCTACTGATGAAGGTACTAACAAGGAACTGAGTCTGTATTTATTTATGACCACAGTGTATATTTCTCCCAGTTTCCTAGATCCAACCCCCTCTTTTCCTAATCTTTCGACCTTTCTTAGACTTGCCCAGAAGAAGACTATACAGATCAAAGGCATTCACAATGCTATGTGACGACACAGAAGAATGGGTGACTCACCTTGCAAGTCATAAGGCATGGGTGTCATGTGGAAAGGATGTCTGTAGTCTTGGATGAGGGATGTGTTAATATAGCTTGTGTCTACAGCAGGGAGGCTTGGGGTGCGGGACACTGGAGATGCTTGATGTGGAAGACTTAATATGCTAGAAGAAGAAAAGGTTTGCAAAATTTTCATGAGTCAGTTGAACTTTTAAAAAGGGTTGCATCTCACAATGAGTCCTAGTTTTTGTGCTGGAAATAAAAACAAAAGACAAGTAAAGCAATATATAATTTAGACTACCATAATTATTAGGAAATAATTTGTATACTTAATAGCATCTTTCAGAGGCTATAGGGAAAAAGAGATGGACACAATGGTATCCAACATTCATAAATCACATGTTGTCTTTGGAACAACGTCATCTACACTTTCAGAATGCAGGGGGAAGGCACGGCTGAGCCACTTCAATGGAATATGAGTGAAAAGTATCTACAGCAGACAAAATTCTGAAACCTTTAAAAAATAAGCACTAGAGTGCTGGCTAGTAAAAAGTTTAGGTAAATCCTTGCAAAGAAAACACATATAACAAGACTAGGGGAATGCAGCAATCTGAGCAGTGAGGAGTTAACAGTGGCCCTCAGACTTGTAAGATTTATGAGAATAAAAACTAGGTACTGTTTATCTTGGTATATTCAATGCCCGGCACAGTCATTAGCACGCTATTTACATAAAAGGCCTGCTGAATGAACGAAGGCAGCAAGACAAGGAGTAAAGATGCTCCATAATGAACAGGTGGTACAGCGTTTTTAAAGGGAGAACAGTATAAATGGAAAAAGAAAAAAAGAACAAAGAGAGGGATTCTGGAAGAACAGAGTGAAATGTTTAAGTAGCTGAGTAGTTAAATCTTTTTTTCTTTACCAAAAATCAAGGAAAAGCAAAAAGGAGGGAGAAATAAAGGAAAAAGAAAAGGAAGAATTAAAATGATTTTGAAAAGAGAAAGAATTCTAATAGTCCTGAGTGAAAACATAAGGGCCATATGCTATCCCAACCATACAGAGGCTAACAGACATATAAGTTATAGAAAATAAAGAGAAAAGAAGGTAGAAACAGGCTGTCTTTTGCTTTTAAAACTTCACGTAAAGTCCTCAGGGTATGGAGATGCAATTTCAATGGTAAAGAATATTTCAAAAGATGCCAAGGATGGATTTCCAGGAATAGAGTTCTAGTTATGACCTTCTACCATATTTTTATGAATGGGATATGAAGCATAAAATATACTCTCATCCACCTCATAAAAATGTTTTGTCTAATGGAAACTTAACTAAACCTCTTACATCTATAGAAAGTACCATTTTCCATTAGCTATCTCCTCTGACAATACCTAAGGGATTACAAGAGAGACAAAAGGAGTTGAAATGCTAGTCTTTGAAAACATCTTGGTATACCAAACAGCAAAGGTAATTTCTGGATGAACACTCAGCAGCTGAAGACAGCAAAATGTTTTACATTTACTTATCTTTGCCTCTTTCTGATTCCTGGCTGGCTCCTTCTCTTTCAATTTTATGATAATATTCTAAAATGCATTTCCACCTTCACACTGCACAATAACAAATACAATATGCTGGGTTTAGGTTTCTATTTATTGGCTAGTCATTACTGAAAAATGGTCACTGGTACTGAATATGGTGTTATTCTTCTAAAAATGTTATAAACTTTCAGGTTGCTTGTTTTTATCTGAAAATCAAGAGAGAAAGGTCTGGCATTAGCAAATACTCTATCTGGGTTCAATTAGTCACTGGGAAGCTCAGGAAGTAGTTAATGCATCTAATGTAATTTCCCAAACATAATAAACAAACTATTTCTGGAGAAACAGCAAAGCAAGTATTCAAAGAAGAAAAATTAGATTTCTAAACACTCAGAAAGTTTCCTTTAAGGAAAAGTGTTTAAATATGTATGACTACTATCAATATACTAAAGAGCAGAACTAACGTATATATAATGATGCATTTAATGCATGAAGTATTTATATACCCAGATTGATGAAATATATTTTAAGGTGCTGTTTTATGGCATTTAAAGTAATAAAATGATGATATGTTTTGGTCATGCTATGTTAAATATACCATTTAAAAATATATATAAAACATAAAATATCTTAGAGTCAAAATTCTACAGATATTTGCTCTAACTACACCAGCTTTTGCTAATTTGACTCTTCTTCCCTCCCTGCCCCCCACCCACAACTCAGCTTTAAGCTTTAAGAAAGAAGCTGGTATAATAATACGGTCAGGTTTGTTGGATAACAGCCATCAACGTAGGCTTTCATCAGAGGTGAATGTTCATAAAGTAGGATGTAAAGCAGAATTAGTGTTTAAATATTCATTTTGTTTAGAATAATGATACTGCTTTTAATGTCTTTTATTTGTCTCTATGATAAAATAAGCTACTCTAGAGTGAAAATATCAACCTGCGTCATATGTCTGGTTGTACTATAAAGATTCCTGAAATAGCCAAAGTCCTCTAATGAGAGAGGAGCCACATTTATCATAACTGTGCTCTTTTACTGTTGCAACTTCATTTTTCAAGTAACTACAAATATACTCAAATAGAAGATCTTTTTATCTCATCAAACAATATCAAGCCTGAAAATAATTTGACTCCAAGCACAGAAGTGCCTGCTCTTGGTCTGGTGTTTACTTTCCCTCTTTAACCTTGCAATCTGTAACAATGCTTTCTGCAGACTTTCCCTTCCTCACTTACATTCTTCCTTCAGGCACTACAGTTTGCTGGAAGATTTTCTGAATAGCTTCTATTCAATTACATCAGGCCACATAACTCTCCTGATCTATACCTAAAAGGGGTCACACATGGATTTCTAGATTTACCTTTGGTGTGCTACAACTGTGCCTCAGCAAAACATGAAGTCTTTTGCTGAGGATCCCCGAAGTGTCTCATAAGACTAACAGTCTGTTTAAGAGTACAGCTAGAGTCAGCTACTTGTTTTATCATCCTCTACAAAATGTTAAACTCTTTAAGGTTGGGACTGTACTTACTTACTTTATTATCACCCATGTTTAGCACAGCGTGTTTTACATAAAGTAGGTAACAGTGTTTCATGAAGTGACATGAAGCATAACCAAGGTACATTATTACCGATATGAGACTAATGGGAAGTATGGGAAATGAGTCTGCAAAACATAAAGCATTGTGTACTGCAACTTAAGTCCTACACTTCTTTCATTGCCAGTCTTATACATTCTGAGGCAGGTTTAAAGCAGTCAACTGGACTTCCTCTGCTTTCTGCTTGAAACACTCAACTTAGGGTTAATTTTACAGCACACATTTTCCAGTTTGAGTAAATATTTTAAATCCTACGACCAGCATTAGGATCACCTGGGAACTTATTAGAAATACATTTTCTCAGTTCCTATTCCTGAATCAGACATGGGGGCTAGGGAAGCAATGTGTTTTAATAAGCCCTTCAGGTGATACTGATGTATACCCAAGTTTGAGAACCACTGTACTAGAATCATCTTTTGGTACGATGAAGATCATATCCAAGTGACCCCTTTAATGCATTATCCCAACCCCTTAAGAAACACACCTGAGAAAAATTCAACCTATTCTCTGATTACTAAGTTAAGTTTTACAATCATTACTAAGTTAAGTTTTACAATCATTTTATCTAGCAGATCTTTTAACCCTATTTGCAAAATTAACTTTCACAATGAGTTTTTTTTTTTTTTTAAGATCTCAGCACTTACCCTTTATTACTTAGTGGTGATGTGGGAGAGAGAGAAGGGCAGGTTCTCTTGGCAGATGGCTCTTCCTCCTCTTCATCGGATGAACTGTCTATGGTTAGGTCAATCACCTCTACTTTCTTACTTTTATTTGAGGACTGGTGATGAGAAGCCACTTGATGCTCTAATGTGGAGCTCAAGCATCCTGTGTGGGAATGATTGAAACACAAGGCAAAAAAGACCTGTAACATCTCTCTTTTTCTCAGCCTATGGATTAGATTATCAGTTGTAGTTTAGACTTTATCAGTTACAGTATATTGCTAGGGTCCAAGAATACAGAAGCAACAGTGGCTCTGTTCCCCTAAGCTTAAAACTATTATTTATTATCGGTTGTTAAAGGATTTTTTTGAAAAACAATTCTGAATTAGGGCAAACAATCAAAATATATGTCCACCTCAGAATAAAAGTAGTCTGAGGGCAAACACTATATATTACACATGTTTACCTGTACAATATCTGATATACTGAGAGACGTTATAGTAACATTTTTAAAAAGTCAGAGTTTCCTTCCAGCAAAAACGTACTAAAAAAGCCAGGAAAAAAATGTAAATGAAAAAAGAACATTCACTAACCTGTACCAAGTCTGTAAAAGATTTAAAAGGATACCATTTCAAAAGCATGACTTTACAAATAACTTATTAGATTATGTTATTCTGAAATCTTATACAACAAAATTTTAAAAGCTGGCAGAAAGTGAATTTAGAGTTTCACTACTTCTGAACATTTAATCAATAATTTAATAAGAGTTATTGAGCTATCCATAAACTGCTGAGTATTCTTAAAATTTTTATGTGTTTTAATATTGAAAACCAAGGCTTCACAACAACAGGGAGACTGCCCCACCCTTTTGGAAAACTAACACTCACCATCAACTCCATTGTAAGAGGCAGAAACTTCCTGTACTTCCTTTTTTGATCTCATAGGTGCCCAAGAGCCATCCTCCTTAAACTGTATTTCATCACAATCTGTACAGTACTTTAGGATTTCCATAAACAAGCTATAAAAAACAATTTGTCCTTTGAATATCACATTCTAAAGTAAGACCAATTAGAATTACTACTATTCAAAAAACATTCAGACCTTCTATGTTTTGTACAAGTATAAATGAGAAAGTGTAACCGACAAGGTGTATTTGTTCTCAAAATCTAGGGCTAAATAGGAGAATAGTTACTTAAATTATGGTACCTGTATGCAAGAAAATATTATGTAACCATGAAAAATGAGGTTTCCAAAGATTTTTTTAATAATATGGGGGGAAATATATGTTCACAGAAAGTGTGAAGAGGCCAAGAAAAGAAAACTCTATATTTTAAAAATAAAATTCTGTGTGTGAGTGGTATATAAATAGTGCTTATCTCTCAGTGGTGACATTGTGGATATTTATTCTTTTCCTTTATACTTTTCAACATAATCCAAATTGCCTACAATAAGCACATCTTATTTGATAACTGAAGAAATACATGCAAAACTATGTATTGAAAGTTAAAGCTCCTTGATAATTACCATGCAGATATTTAAAAATGAGATTTTCAAAAATGTGTAAAATTAATGATCAAATTCTCAGGTTGTAATATTAAATGAAACCAAAGGATAAAAAATACTAATACTGGGTTTCCCTGGTGGCGCCGTGGTTGAGAATCTGCCTGCCAATGCAGGGGACACGGGTTCGAGCCCTGGTCTGGGAAGATCCCACATGCCACGGAGCAACTAGGCCCGTGAGCCACAACTACTGAGCCTGCGTGTCTGGAGCCTGTGCTCCGCAACAAGAGAGGCCACGGTAGTGAGAGGCCCGCGCACCGCGATGAAGAGTGGCCCCCGCTTGCCACAACTAGAGAAAGCCCTCGCACAGAAACGAAGACCCAACACAGCCAAAAAAAAATAAAAATAAATTAATTAATAATAATTAAAGGTGCTAATAATTAAAAAAAAATACTAATACTGTATAATCACAAATATGGGGAAAAAATCAGAAAATAACATAACAGCTTTTTATTTTCGTATGTTTCCAATTTTTCTTTAGGGGTGTGTGTGTATGTGTGGCTTTTATAGTAAGAAAGAATAATCCCAATTGATGCAGGCATCTGAAGTTACATAATATACAGAGTTGGTAAAGTATTATTCAATTCTGATTTATTAGTGATCACTGACATCTCTGAAAAATCAAACATAAAACATTTAAGTTACATGTTTACTTCTCCCCATATGACTGGTCTGACATCTTTCAAGCTCTGGATTACACTTCTATTGCTAAATGTATTCCATTCCTTATGTTATACCTTCAGGCTTCTATGTTTTCTCAAATATTATAGGTAAGTTGCATTAAGCATTTTTCTAAAGAGTACAGGAAATCTCAAGAAGATCCTTCTTTTTTCACAATTTATCTTTGTTCAGCGGCAAAAAGGAAAAAAAGGAGGCTAGAGAATAGGAGAAAACTGAAAGGGATATTCGAAGATGTTTGGAAGGACAGATAAAACACCAGAGTGTTAAAAAAAAAAATCGACTGTTGTGATGCTATAGGTGGAGAAGAAAGACAAAGACAAGTATTTTAGAGAAAACAGAAAAACAAAGAGCTGCTATTCAGTGTGTTGATCAGTTTGAGGAGCCCGTATGGTAGGGAGTAGGTATGCTGGCCCACAACTGAAGCACCAGGAAGTCTCCAAAAACAGGCCAATTTCTGGTCAGTTAGGTTAACCAGAGTTTCACAATTCTTTCATTCTCTCTCCAAAATGGTCTGCATGTCTAGGGATAGATGGATTCATGTTAGGAAAAGGTGTAAGTACACCCTGCTTAGAACCATTGGTGCTTTAAAATGGTAAATGTCAGGAGGCACTGACAGTAAGGCACACATTTTCAAAACAAGGGGACATAAAGTTAAAAAGGAAAAATGTTCACCATATTAATTACTTAGAAAACTACTGACTTCTACAGTCATGAAAATCCTAACAATACATAACTCAGAAAACACTACCTATAGAATTTAAATCCCAAACGTGATGGAAAACAAAACCAATAATAGATGGTTACTTTGAAGTACAAGGAAAAACTTTAAATTGACATACCCATCAATAATAAGGTGTTCATACGGAGCCTTCTTATCACAGACAGGACAAACCCAAGTTGGTTTTTTCTCATTCATCTGAATATAAAGAGTTGCATCAAAACACTGCAGATGAGAACATGTAAGGGCCCGACATGGAATTGTCAGCCGCATTTTACCAAGCTTTGAAAAAGGGAGACAAAAGTAAATATTAGACAACTGTTATACAAAATTTTTCCTGAAACACAAAGTGTATTATTCCAATTTAAAGCGTATTCTGTCTACTTTTAACACATTTTCTGTGAAACATCTACCGGTTAAAAATTACAATATTTCTTTGGATATTAAAATAGAGAGACTATGGAAAGTTACAGCAGAGGTTATTTACCCTCAATCCACAGCTTACAGATCCGCTTTTAGGGGGAAGAACTATGAACCCCTTGAAATTACATGCAAAATCTTGTAAGTGTGTGCATTTTTCCGGAGAAAGTGCTTTCACCAAATTCTTAGAGTAGTCCCTAATCCAAAAAAGTTAAGAACCACTTTACTAGGTATTGGGAAAGGAAAAAGGAACGCCTTATTAAATGCTCCAGATACAGATACTTACTCTCATTAAGATATCAGGTTGATTGTAATTCAGAGGTCAGAACAGAATAAGCATTCCCCACAATGCTTGGCATAATTGCCAAACAGCAGCTCTGAGAAGAAACCCAGGTGTGTGCACTCTCTTCCCTCACTGGGCACCATCACAGGCAATTCAGCAAACACCTCCGGACCTCTAGCATCTCTAGCATGTTATGAGACTTGCTCTTCTTGCCCTGCAAATAGTGCTTATGCTGACATAGGTTGAGTCTGTCCTACGAACAATGAAATCTGCTTCATCTGGTCCCTGAACTGCCAGCTTTGGACCAAAGCAGAGAAGCTGTCCAGAGATCTGCCCAGGGAGCTACCATATCATGACCTCCTTGCATGGAAGACACTTCGTACAGTACAGCTGGATAACCACTGTGGGGTCCCCGTAGGTCACAATGGCCATATAGTATAGAAGTCACCTACTTTCAGTAACCACATTTTTTGCTAAATATCAGGAAAAGATTTTCCACATGCTTGTGAGCTTGAAAAACATAAGGCCTTGGAAAGGATATGAGTTAAATGAGGAAAAAAAGAGGAAAAGATTCTTGGCTTAGGAGAATTTCACGGAAATGTGCAATTTCCTAGTCTACCAAGGAAATTAACTGTCATTTGGGGCCCTAAATTATTGTTCTCACACCAGTGATTTACTGTGCCTCTAGGAAAGGCACTTAACCTTGCTGGGCCTCTTTTTCTATCTCTGAAGTAACATGGTTTCCTCCTTACTTCAACAGGATGTAGTGATGAAGAATAAAAAAGGACCCAGAATGTGTCATCAACTTGAGAAGGGAGTAATGCCAGTTTACAGTATCAGAAGTATGGACAGGAGGGATGCAGAGAAAACTGACAGCTCCCTTCTCTGTGCTCCCAACTCTACACTGCATATGATTACACTATTTATTTATGTGTTTCTCCTCCTACTAGAAACACATTGGGCTCATCTCCTTATCCTTGGCACTGGGAAAGGTACCTGCTATACATACAGCAAGAAGATGGTCCTGTGTACTGATCAGCCTTCAGCTATGCATGCTGGGTAGTTCTAGGAGGCACCCATTCATTGAGGGTATGACTCCTGGAAGTTATTTAGTCTCTCTGAGCCTTAGTTTTAGAAAATGGGGATAAAAATAGCATCTATACCATACGACTGTGGGGTCTAAATTATATTTATTGCACAGGGCCTGACACAGAGCAAGTACTCAATATATGTCCCCCATTATTAATTAAAGTACAGAAACATATTTGCTTCAAATCACTCTGCAAGCTAGTAGGAGACCCACTCAAACCTCAGCCCAGTCAGTCTTCTCTTCTATGCTCACACAGTATTAAACAACTCCATTACTCCCTTCCTACACTTCTATTCAGGTTTTATGATTTGATTTACCTAAGTACCTGATGGAAAAGGCACATACACAAAAAAAACAAACTAGCTCTTATAACAGAAATATCATCTATTTACCATTAGCCAAGACATGCTGCGTTAGTCTAGAAACATCTTCCAAATAACGATCTAGGTGGTGGTGCTAAATTACATTTTTATGTCTTAAGTCACACCTTAACTTATCTGTGAAGTGCAAATTCCTACTGAGTAGGTATATTTGCTACTGCCTTAATACTAAGTAGAGAAATCCTAGATAAATACAGTCATTGTAGACAAGGTTCATGTAACTGCAGAACTAGTAGGCTACTTCTGATAGTTTATGAAGACAATGGATAAGAAGATAAGAAACAAAGATTGTTTCAGAATCCAAGCCATAGGCTGTAGAACTTATACTATGAAAAGCAGTTATTCTCCAAAGATCATCACCTCACATAACTTTAGCCCTATAATTCCCAGCTGTCAGTTCATCTTTTCGTTGGGAGAACAACTCTCAAGCCCTTATATGATCAGCCACACTGACAAGTTTACCTACAGAATTTTTAAGGAACACTGCTACATGAATGCCACAGGAAGGACGTTTACAAATAGGTATATGAAAGGAGAAGTTCAATTTCAAATGCAGTTTATTAGCCATCACACAAATGTCTTGCTTCAAAGAATTACAAAGTAATTGTTATATGACCCTCATACTCCTGATTTTTAAAAACAATCACTAAATTCTAAATACTTATCTATGAATGGACACTGAATTCTCTAACTTCAGAAAAGAAGCTGAGCTTTGAACATCTTCATCTGGTAATTACAAATTCCCCTTTTCCCTTTATAGGATGGGGTGGATATTTGCATCATTTGCAAATAAACACTTTGAAAACAACTCCCAAATAAGCTTTCTAATGCCATTAACCTTACTATAACATAATAGTAACTGATGATACTTCAAGAGAAAATACCCTACTTAGATATAAGTTCAAACCAGCTTATACCAAAGGACCCCCAAAACATCAATAATATATGTACTTT
Organism: Eubalaena glacialis; assembly: GCF_028564815.1. Taxonomy (NCBI): domain Eukaryota; kingdom Metazoa; phylum Chordata; class Mammalia; order Artiodactyla; family Balaenidae; genus Eubalaena; species Eubalaena glacialis. The sequence goes on from NC_083717.1 coordinate 68,079,338, forward strand.
TTCCTTATAAAAAGAAAGTAGTGTGATATTGAGAATTTTATAACTTTTTCATCATCATTATGATAAGTATTTCATGAATAAATTTCCAAGGAGTTTATTTTTTTTTCTTCTATCAACTCCAAGTGATTTGCATTCGAGTTTACAGGTCTAAGGAGTATCTCACAAAGCAGGTTCACAAACATTCTTCCAGCTCTATTTTTAATAAATTAGAACTGAAAAATTCCCAAAGAGCAAAAACATCTTTAATTATTTTCATTGCCTTTAGCTAAACAGCACACAAAAAACAGAAACTCATTTATTTTGAGCTGTGTATATCACAACAAGGGTAATTCAAATGCACAGTCAGACATCATATTTACATATTTCAAAGGGAACAAATCTCTTTTATTATTCTATAAATTTGATATATAGATGAGTTGCCATTACAAAGTTTTACTTTTTAGAGTAAAAACATACCTAAAATATATTGCCTTACTGTTCCAGAATAATTGTAAAGGGATTGTCCCTTTGGCCAAATAGAAATCCATAAAAGTATTATAATTATGGGTTATATATATAGTTGTTTTTCCTATAATCTGAATTTTGAAAGCATAAGTCAATTTAAAATGAACTGCTGTAACTGCTGAAACTAAAAAGGGAGGAGCAGGGGGATATGGAAAGAAAAATGTAAAGCTCGCCGAGTAAATTAAGAGGTGCAACAAGCAAAACATGATTAACATTTTCTAATAATATAAAGATCACCTGAACTATGAAATTCAAAACTAGTTATATAAATAAGAACATCAAGATTTATATTGTAGTCCTTATTTATATGAATAAATGCTTCATATAAATGTTAAATAATATAAACATCATATATATTAGCACAACTGTAAACACTTTTAAAATGAGACTGCAGAAAAACAAGACTCCTTCCAGTGATTTGAATGGAAAATGAAGCTTATGCACGTTCCTGAATTTCTCACGTTCTCTGAACTGGTGTTTTATAATGGAATGGGGCGGCAAGGAATCATGTCAAGGGGGAGGGTAGATAAATAGGTGTTTGGAGGAAAGAGGGTATGATAGGTATATACCTTTAAAAAAAACTTTGTCTTCTTCCCACCCTCCACTTAGCTGGTCTGTGAACCATTTTTCTAAATGTTAAAAAATACCACATTCCTTTACACCATAGTCTGTTATAACACCTGATTACTTAAGAATCCACCCCATGTCCCCCCGGCCAATATTTTTTATTGTGGTAAAAACACTAAACATTAACATTAAACCTACCACCTTAACCATCTTAAAGTGTACAATTCAGTAATGCTAAGTATATTCACACTGTTGTACAACAGATCTCTAGAACGTTTTCATCTAGCAACACTGAAACTCTACACCCACTAATTTGCCCTCCCCAGCCCTTGGATCCATCTTTCTACTTTCTGCTTCCATGATTTTGACTACTTTATATACTTCATGAGTGGAATCATACGGTATTTATGCTTTTGTGACTGGCTTATTTTTCTTATTGTAATGTTCTCAAGGTTTATCCACACGGCATATGACAGGATTTCCTTCTTTTTTCATGTTCCATACATTATATTCTATTGTATGTATATATACCATATTTGTTCATCTCTTGATGGACATTTGGGTTGCTTCCACCCTTCGGCTATTGTGAATAATGTGATGAACGTGGGTATGCAAATTATTTCTTCAAGATCTTGCTTTGAATTCTTTTAGATATATACCCAGAAGAATCGACAGATCATATGTTAATTCTATTTTTAACTTTTTGAGGAACCTCCATACTGTTTTTCCATAATGGCTGCAGCATTTTACATTCCCACCAACAGTCCACAAGGGTTCCAGTGTCTGTGGCATCCTCACTGAAACTTGTCATCTTCTGATTTTTTTGATAGGCGCCATCCTGATGGGTGTGAAGTGATATCTCATGTGATTCTGTTACGCATTTCCTTAACGATTAGCGATGTTGAACATCCTTTCATGTGCTTGTCAGCCATCTGTATACCTTCTTTGGAGAAATGTCTATTCAAGTCCTTTGCCTATGTTTAATCAGGTTGTTTGTTTTGTTGTTGTTGTTGGGTTGTAGAAGTTCCTTATATATTCTGGATATTAACCCCTTACCAGGTATAAAATTCTGAATTATTTTCTCCCATTCCCTAGGCTGTCTTTTCACTCTGTTAACTGTTTCCTTTGGCAAGAAAAGGTTTTAAGTTTTTAAGTTTAAGTTTTTAAGACCAATGGGTGTATTCCCATTGGTCTGTCCTTGCTTTTGTTGCCTCTGCTTTTGGTGTCATATCCAAGAAGTCACTGCCAGATTCAACTGAAGCCTTTCCCCCATGTTTCTTCTAGGAGCGTAACAGTTTAAGGTCTTATGGTTTTGATCTTTAATCCATTTTGAGTTAATTTTTACATACGGTGTAAAGTAAGGGTCCAACTTCATTATTTTGCATGTGAATATTCAGTTTTCCCAATGCCATTAGTTTAAAGAGACCATCTTTTTCCCATTATGTAGTCTTGGCACTCCTGTAGAAAGGCATTTGACCATATTGTTTCTGGGCTCTCTATTTTGTTCCATTGGTCTATATTATCTACCTTTCTGTCAGTACCACACCATCTTAATTACTACTGCTTTGTAGGATGTTTTGAAATCAGGGAGTGTGAGGGCTCGAACTTTGTTCTCATTAAGATTGTTTTGGCTACTCAAGAGTCCCTTAACATTCCACAGAAATTTAAGGATTTTTTTTTTTGTATGTCTGCAAAAAATGCCATTGGGATTTGATAGGAACTACACTGAATCTGCAGATCACTGAGTAGTATGCACATTTTAACAATATTAAGTCTTCCAATCCATAATTATGGGATATCTCTCCATTTATTTCTATCTTCTCTGAATTCTTTTTTGTCATGTTTTATAGTTTTCAATCTCCTTGGTTGAGCTTATTCCTAAATATTTTATCCTTTTTGATGCTATAGTAAATGGGACTGTTTTCATAGTTTCCTTCTCAGTTTGGTCACTGTTAGTGTATAGAAATGCAACTAATTTTTGACTGCTGATTTTGTATCCTGCAACTTGGTTGAATTCAGTTCGAACAGGTATATTTTCGGTTTTTTGGTGGAATCTTTAGTGTTTTCTACATAAAAGATCATGTCATCTGCAAACAGATTATTTTACTTCTTCCTTTCCAATCTTTTTTTTCCTCCTTGTCTAATTGCTCTGGCTAGAACTTCCAGTACTATGCTGAACAGCAGTGGTGACAGTAGGCATCCTTGCCTTGTTCTTGACCTTAGAGGAAGAGCTTTCAAGTCTTTCCACATTGAGTATGATGTTCATTGTGGGCTTTTCATATATGGCTTTTATTATGTTGAGGAAGCTTCCTTTTATTCCTAGTTTGCTGAGTGTTTTTATCATGAAATGGTGTTGAATTTTGTCAAATGTTTTTGTCAAGTTTTTTCTGCATCGATTGAGATGATTATGTGGTTTTTGTCCTTCATTTTGTTAATGTGATATATTACAATGATTTATTTTTGTATGCTGAACCAGCCTTACATTCCAGCTATGAATCCCACTTGGTCTGGTGTATGATCATTCTAACGTGCTGGTGAATTCAGTTTGCTAGTATTTTGTTTAGGGTTTTTGCATCAATATGCATCAGGAATACTGGTATGCAGTTTTCTGGGGTTTTTTTGTTTCATTTTGTCTTGTCTTATTGTGTCCTTGTGTGGTTTTGGGATCAGTAATGCTAGCCTTACAGAATGAGTTTAGGTGTATTCTTTCTTCAATTCTTTGTAAGAGTTTTAAAAGGATTGGTGTTAATTCTTCTTTAAATGTTTGGTAGGATTCTCCAGTGAAGCCATAGGGTCCTAGGCTTTTCTTTGTTGGGACATTTTTCATTGCCGCTTCAATCTCCTCACTAGTTATAAGTCTGGTCAGATTTCTTATTTCTCCATGATTCAGTCTTGGTAGGTTATGTGTTTCTAAGAATTTATCCACTTCTACGTTATCCAATTTGTTGGCACAGTAGTGTCTTATAATCTTTTTAATTTCTGTGACATCAGTTATAATGTCTCCTCTTCCATTTCTAATTTTAGCTATTTGAGTCTTCCCTCTTTTTTTCTTAGTCTAGCTAAGGATTTGTCAACTTTGTTGATCTTTTCAAAAAACCAACTCTTGGTCTCGTGATTTTTTTTTTTTTTTAAGATTTTATGTATTGATTGATTGATTGATTGCTATGTTGGGTCTTCGTTTCTGTGCTAGGGCTCTCTCTAGTTGCGGCAAGCGGGGGCCACTCTTCATCGCGGTGCACAGGCCTCTCACTATCGTGGCCTCTCTTGTTGCGGAGCACAGGCTCCAGACGCGCAGGCTCAGTAGTTGTGGCTCACGGGCCTAGTTGCTCCGCGGCATGTGGGATCTTCCCAGACCAGGGCTCGAACCCGTGTCCCCTGCATTAGCAGGCAGACTCTCAACCACTGCGCCACCAGGGAAGCCCCGGTCTCGTGATTTTTTTGGACTGTTTTTCTATTCTCTATTTCATTTATCTCTGCTCTAATCTTTATTTCCTTCCTTCTGCTGACTTTGGGTTTAGTTTGTTTTTCTTTTTTTAGTTTCTTGAGGTATAAGATTAGGTTGTTGATCTGAGATCTTTCTTTTTTAATGTAAGCATTTACTCCTATAAACTTCCCTCTTCTGCTGCATCCTGTAAGTTTTGGTATATTGTGTTTTTATTTTCATTTGTCTTCAGATATTTTCTAAATTCCCTTGTGATTTCTTCTTTGACTCATTGGTTGTTTAAGAATGTATTGTTTAATTTCCACATGTTTGTGGATTTTCCTGTTTTCCTCCTGTTACTGATTTCTAGTTTCATCACATTGTGATCAGAGAAGATACTTTATAATGATTTTAATCTTAAATTTATTAAGACTTGTTTTGTAGCCTAACATGTGCTCTGTCTTGGAGAATGTTCTGTGTGTTCTGAGAAGAATGTGTATTCTGCTTTGTTGGGTGCAGTATTCTGTATATATCTGTTAGGTCCAATTGGCATACAGTGTTGTTTAAGTCCTTTGCTTCCTTATTGACTGTCTGTCTGGCTGTTCTATCCACAACCAAAAGTGGGGTATGGAAGTCTACTACTATTATTATGTTGCTGTCTATTTCTCCCTTTAGTTCTGTCAATGACTGCATTATATATTTGGGAAAGAATTTAAAAATTTAAAGTAATAATATAAAAAGCCTGGAGTCAAAATACTTTCCCTATAAAAATGACTGGCTATAGTAAGGAATAAAAAGATAGAAGGGTATATACAAAATTATACATTTGGTGGTTTTTATTAACTTCACTGTATTTTTTTCTGTACTTTATAGGTGTTTAATAGTGAACAGGAGTTCTCTTAGCAATTATAAAACAAAAAAGTTTTTTTTTAAAAGAGCTATGCAAAGTACTCTATTATAAACTAATTCATGAGCTAATGACTTTCTCATATTGTTTGAGGTTTTATAAATTATAAAAGACTAAGATATAAGACAAATAACACTTAATTTTTGTTTAAATTTTTTGTTTAAGAATAAATAACTTCATCTCAGATTAGTAGGATTTCAATATTAAAAGCTTTCAATATCAGGCTGGCCTGAACAATCCTGGCAAATCAAGAAAGAGCTGAGTCCTCTTATTTTCCATACTTTCTCCCCCAATTTAAATATGATTAATTTGATTAATTACAGAACAAAAGGCAATCAAAATATCAAAGTAATTTACTCTCAGTTTTTCACATATTTTTGTATGAAAGTATCATTCAACTATCATTCCTACTATTGGTGGACCTGACATCAAACTAGTTAAGAAATAAACCTTAACACATTTTTGGAAACTTTTTCACTACCAGTTTAATCATTTGGTATGTCTTGAGCCTTATATTTATTTTGTAGAAATGACTGAAATTGATCTCATTTCCTGGTTTAAAAATATTTCTAGTTGATTTTTATATGCATAACCAATTCAACTTTTCAGGCTAAACAGAATAGTTTTTAATTGTTGTTATAGTCACTGTTGGCAAAATGGTTAAATTGAATGTGTGAATAATCATGGCCAGATTTTTATTCAGAAGTATACTATTTTAAAAAATGAAATTTTAATAAATATACTAAGACAATAAAATGATTATGTGGAGATTTTACACTTAAGTCTGAGAGAAAGTCATTTAATAACCACAAGCAATATTTAAATATAACTTACTAAGAGTAGAAAATTTTTATAGACATAAATTTGTTTAGATTTCAAATCCTAAGACTACATGATGTCTTTTACTTTTCATAAACTCTAACAAACAAGTGGGCATGTTTCAATTTAACAGAACTTGTTAAAGACTGGAAATACTTAATAACCAAAGAAAATGTATATTAAGCCTCCTGGAGAGCAAATATTAGTTAACACTTACTGGACATAGTAGAGAAACCCTCAGGCTGGTTGTAGCTATTTCACTGTCTGGATCCGCAGTCAATTTCTCTTTAACTGACATTCATCAAAGAGAAAACAAACAAACAGAAGAAGTTTATTAAAGATACATCACTGATGCAACATAAGAAAAAGAATGAGGAACTTAAAAAAAAAGAACTCAAAAATAATCTGCTCAATTATTTTCCAATCAATTCAAAGAAAAGATAAAAACAATTATAAGGTTCATAATCTCTACAATAAGCAAAGGAAGGAAAACAACTGTATATCTATAGACTGACTACATTTCCTATAAGTCTCCTATTTCTCACCCACAAAACAAAAACTGCATTGCACTAACATAAAGGAAATTTATATAGCAGGTTAATATATTCAGCTGATGGCAGACCATCTTCCTTTTATAACTCTAAGATACTGGATAAAGATTTTCTTTCTTTTAAACTATGACAATATTATTTTAAAAGAAACTAATAAAAAACAACTACAAAACTAACATGTATAAGTTTTTACAATGCTCACATAATGCAAATATTTATTGTAAACACATTAATTCTAATTTCAAATTATAAAAAGAAAAAAGTTCAATTGATTTTTTTACCATATGATTATTTGAGTTTTATATTTATTTATCCATAACCTAATTAATTATGCTACCTTGGGCAAGTCAGTCCTCCTCTCTGAGCTTAATTTTACTTCTTGGAAAATAACAGCCTACACTAGATAATCTCTACATCTTCTCAGTTCAAATTTCCTATGGTTCTTAAGAGAGGAGGCACTGGTAATTTTACTTTTAAAGCTGTTCTGTTACTCTCGGTCAGTCTAACATAACAAGGACCTTTATACTTCTCATCTGAAAACCTGAGACATCTGTTACTTCTGAAAACCTCAGAACTTTAATTAAACTTCAGCACAGAAGTGAGACTGGAAATGCCTAAATGTAATATTTCAATAATTTTAGAAGCTGTTCCACAATAACTTTAAAGTCTATATGTGTAAGGGGGCACAAGTGGAGTAGTTGTGGAGTCAATCATAGAATTTCAGAGCTGAGGCACAATTGAATGTGACAGGAAGGGAGGGAGGGAGGGAGGGAGGGAGGGAGGGAGGAAAGAAAGATACAAGAAAATGGAAAGGGGAAAAGTACTTGGGTAAGGAAGAATAATTCCAGATGTCTGTTGAACTGGTAACTATTTATAAAAACTAAGAATTCTGGGCTTCCCTGGTGGCGCAGTGGTTAAGAATCTGCCTGCCAATGCAGGGGGCACGGGTTCAAGCCCTGGTCCGGGAAGATCCCACATGCCACGGAGCAACTAAGCCCGTGTGCCACAACTACTGAGCCTGCGCTCTAGAGCCTGCGAGCCACAACTACTGAGCCCGTGTGCCACAACTACTGAAGCCCACGCGCCTAGAGCCCGTGCTCCGCAACAAGAGAAGCCACCGCAATGAGAAGCCCGTGCACCACAACAAAGAGTAGCCCCCGCACGCCGCAACTAGAGAAAGCCCGCGCGCAGCAACGAAGACCCAACACAGCCAAAAATAAATAAAATAAATAAATTAAAAATAAATAAAAGAACTAAAAAAAAAAAAACATTGAAAAAAAAATCCCTGCATTCAAGAAAAAAAAAAAAAAAGAATTAAGAATTCTGCCTTTATTAAATTTGATGATCACAGAGTCTGGAATTTTTTGAGATGGTCCAAATCTTAGATATTCTATTCAACTGCCTCCATAAACTAGTGGATCTCAACTAAGATGCACATCAGAACTACCTATAGAGCTTTCTAACTTATACTGCCCACTGAACCAAAATGGGGAAGAGGGACACTAATAAGTAGTTTTTAAAAAGCTCCAGATGTGATTCTGATGACAGACTAGAAAGTCATTTTATGGCCTGGAAATTCAAAAATTTTACAGTCTATATAACTCATAGGCTGTCTATCACATCTAAAAAGGCACACAATCCGTGGGTTTTAGTTTGGAAAATATAGTTATCATATCATTTATGCTAATTAATATTATATGTAAATTATGAAAAGTATGCTTTTGCCATTATAGACCCAATCTTACGCCAACCTTTCTTATAAAGATACATTTAACGAACAGTATCTTTTTAAAGGTGACAAACAATTGCCATACGAAACAAACATGTAAATAGAATTCTAATGTGATTACTAACCATTCTGCATGTCTTCACCAACCACTCCCTAACACCCACCATGCACACAGCAATGGGAACAGTAACTGACTTTACATTTTATCTATTTAAACTTCGAGTTAAATAAAGCAATATCATAGATCATATCAGCCTTATGCAAAACAACGTTCAGTGTTAGTACTTTGAAAAAAAAATGAAAAAGGAAAGGTAACCTGAGGTAGTGGTTCAGAGCACAGGATCTAAAGCCAGCCTAGGCTGTGATTCAGCCTTAGTCATTTAACTTTTCCGTGCCTCAGTTTCCTCATCTTGTAAATGGGAATAATAACAGTACCTCACAGCATTGTTTTAAGGATTAAATGAGTTAATACAAATAAAATGCTTTAAAATAACCTAACATTATATTAAACATTAGTTATTGCAACTTAAAATAAAATGTGACTTGTATGTTTATTTTCTCTGAGGTCAAAGAATTTTCTGAAATTATTTTAGAATTAGCTTATCAAATTTCTATTTAAAAAAAAAAAAAGCTTCGCTTTTCACCTTTGCCATTATAGACTCAATCAATTCTTTCCTGTAAAGATACTTTTTAATACTTTAGGATCTTGATTGGATTGAATTTAACCTACAGATCAACTTGGAGAGAACTGACATTTTTCCAATAACAATACTGAGTGTTCTGATCCATTAACATGATGTCTCTCTTCATTATTCAGGTCTTATTTTAATTACTCTCACCAATGTTTTATATTTTTCAGCATACAAATCGTGCACATATTTTGTGTAACATATTCCTAAGTATTTCATATTTTTAAAATTCTTATTATTTGAATTTCAATTTCCAGTTGTTTACAGCTAGTAGAAATACAAATTTTATAAACTGACCATGTATTCTGCAACCGTGCTAAATTCACACATTGGCTTTAGTAGCTTTTTTATAGATTTTTTGGGATGTTTTCTATACAATGAAGTCATCTTCAAATAAAGACAATAATTATTGTTCATTTCTAATCTGTATGCTTTTTTCTTGCCTTATTGTGCTGACTAGGATCTTAAGAGCAATGTTGAATAGAGGCATTAAGAAAGATATTCTTGCCTTATTCTCAGTCTTAGGGGTGAAGTTTTTTACCATTAAATATGATGTTAGCTAAAGGCTTTTTGTAAATACCCTTTATTACATTGAAGCAGCCCCCTTCTCTCTATTTTGCTGAGTTTTATCATGAATGGATATTGAATTTGACCAACTGCTTTTTCTGAATCTATGGAGAGGATCACATGATTTTTTCTTTTTTAGTTTGCTGAGATGAGAAGGTGAATTATATTGATAGATTTTTGAATGTTGTATGAACCTAATATTCCTGGAACAAACTCTATTTGATCCCTATGTATTACCTTTTAATATACTGTATTTAGTCAAAACAATTCTGAAAAAGAAATATAAAGTTGGAGGACTACCTGATTTCAAGAATTACTATCAAGCTTTAGTAATGAAGACTGTGTTATTGGTATAAGGATAGATAAATAGGTCAATGGACGATAATGGAGTCCAGAAATAAATTCATACATCTATGGTCAATTGGTTTTTGACAAAGGTGTCAAGGTAATTAAATGGAGGAAAAATTAGTATTTTCGACAAATGTTATGGAACTGGGTATCTGTATGGGGAGAAAATGAACCTCTAAAGCTTACTTTGCATCATACACAAAACTTTATTTAAAATAAATTGTAGACCTAAATCGAAGAATAAAACAATAAAACTTCTAGAAGTAAAATGTTTGTGACCTTGGGTTGGACAAAGATTTCATAGTATGCAAAAAGCACAAACTATAAAAGAAATGGAGGGAAAAGTTGAATAGACATTTCATCAAAGAAGCTATAAGGATGGCACATAAGCACATGAAAAGATGCTTAACATCATTAGTCATTAGAAAAGTTCATATTAAAACCACAATGACATATCACCTACACAGTGACCAGAATAGCTAAAATCAAAGCAGCCTGACAATATCAACTGCTAGAGAGAATGGGGAAAAAACTCTAAATCTCATATCTTGTTGGTAGGAATGCAAAAATGGAATATGCACTTTATAAGAAACTGCCAACCTCTTTTCTATACATTTATCGTGTGACCCAGCAATCCTAGTCCTGAGTATTTACCCAAGAGAAATGAAAATGTATGTCCACAAAACTGATATTCATATGCAAACTGCAAATGTTTTAGCAGCTTTATTCATGATAACGAAAAACTGGAAACAATCTAAACGTCCATCAACTGATAAATGGATAACCAAATTACAGTATAGATAAATGGAACACTACTCAATAATAAAGAAGAGCAAACTACATGAATGAACCTAAAAGCATTATACTATGTGAAAGAAGCCAGAAACAAAAGGCTACATGCTGTGGGATTTCAAGTTGTGGAAAAGAAAAAACCACTGAGACAGAAATCACATCAATGGTTATAAGAACTGGGGGAAGGAGATGAGACAGAATGCAAAGGGCCACAGGGGAACTTTCTGGGGTGAAGAATGTTACATATTTTGATTGTGGCATTTAGTTCATGATTGCATACACCTGTCAAACTCATCAAACTGTACACTTAAACAGGTGAATTTTTACTGCTTGTAAACTATACTTGAATAAACACAACCAAAATAAAAAAAAAGAAGAAAGGTGGGGGGGGGGAATCACTATGTTAAATTTCATAAGAAAGTGAAAAATAAAAATAAGACATCAATATTCATCCTGCTGCATCAAACAACACCGGGTAAGTCTTTCAGGAGTTCAGGTTTTCTTGTGTCACTGTGAGCTGCAGCCGTAACAGTATTTTACTATATGACCTATAATACAGCTAGCCACACTTAAAATTAATCTTTGAAAATCCCTGTTGTCATGTGCTATGAGAGTCAGCCACTAGTCAAATGTGGCTATATTTAAATTTAATTAAATTTAAAATTCAGTTCCTCAGTTGCACTACCACATTTCAAGTACTCAACAGACACATAGTACTAGTGGCTATCACACGGGACAGTGCAGATATAGAACATTTCCATCACCACAGAGTGTTCTATTAGTGCTGTTCTAGGTTTTCAAAAAATTTTCTATCCTTTTTAGAATTTTAAGGCTGGAAACAATTGAACATATTAAGTCCAATACTTCATTTTATAAGCAAGAAAACAGAGGCACAGAGATGTGATCTTTTACTCAAGATCTCTTTTCATCAGTTTACTTAACAAAAGTCTGAGGATCTACTATGTGCCAGGCCCTGAGCTAAGCACTAGGAATTCAAAGAAAGATAAGATTAAGTTCCTGCCCAAAGGAACTCACAGTCTAGTAGAGAGCAAAGATACTTCTCTAATGTGCTGTAATGGAAACTAGCTGAAAGTCAATGCATCAACTCTGGGGGTTCTGAGATGCCTCCTGGAAAAAGTGAAACATGAAGGATAACTAGAATTTAGGCAAAGTAGGTAACAGGGAAGTTTGAGGCACAGAGAACAATACTGGCAAAGCACTGAAGAAAAGAAAAGAATTCATTATTTTTGGAGTAAAAAGAATGAGAAGAAGAATGAATACAGATGACACCGGAAAGTAATAAGCAGGTGCCACACCATGGAAAGCTATATGTTTAAGTCATGCTAACAAGTTGGAGTTTTTATCCCATTGGTGTTAGGAAGCCATGGATTGCAAAGAAATGGTAAGATTAGATCTGTATTAATCACTTAGATTGCTACCAGAAGAGAGATATAAAAAGGGGGGCCAAGAAAGGAGAGGAATATATAATTCAAGAATAGGTTTTTAAAATAAAGGCAGGATATGAGAGTTTAAATGAGGTCAGTGATGGTAAGGAGAGAGAGAGCTCGACAGAGTTGAGAAATATTTAGGGTTTATGTCTGATAGAACTTGGTGAGTTCAGTTTTCACTACTTGAATCTGAGGAACCAGTGGTATATTTCAGTGAAGACAGTTAGCTATGTGTATCTACATTTGAAATTCAGGGGAAGGTCTGCAATGAAAATATGTATTTGGGAGTTGGTGCTAATTTAAACCACAAGAGTAAATGTGATTATCTCTAGGGAAAGTACGTATGTCCTTGTAGAGAACAAGAACAAAAACCCAGGGAAAACAAACATTTAGGATACTACCCTTAAGAGAATCCATTGAAGGCAAGTGATTGAGAAGAAATAGAGATGAGAATTTCAAGGAGAAAGTTGTTGGTATGAAATGCAGCAAAAATATCTAAGACATAAACTGAAAAGATAAAACTTTAAATCTGGTAATCAGATTGTTACTTGTGACACCTGCAAGAGCAGTTTCAGTGGAATGATGGGAGTTAAAAGTTCACAATGGGTTGCAGTGAGGAGGTAGAAAGGGAAGTGTAGATGACTCTTTGAAGAAACTAGGATGAGAACAGGAGGAACACAGATCTCTATCTAGAGAGTAGCTTGCTTTTGTATTTTCTAAAGGATGAAAAAGACTCGACAGTGAAGGTTGACAGAAAGAGCCTATAGAGCGGAGGAAGGAACTGAAAATACAGGACAGAGAGCAGATAAGTGAGCAGAGAGGCCTCGTAATACTGTTTCTGAGCATCTCCATCTGTATGCCTCATAGACATCTCAAATACCAAAAGTCCAAGAGGGCACTCTGATCTTGCGCCTGCAACCGGATCTTTTCAACACTGTTTTCCATTTCAGTAAATGGTACTACCATGTAAGCTGGTGCCTAGTAAGTAAGGAACCTAGAACTCCTCCTTCACTTCTTTTTCTTCACTCCCCACACGTAGTCACCACTTCTCCCCTTTAACACCTCTCAAACCATCAACTTCTATTTCCATCATCATTACTTTAGTTCAAGACATCATCATCTCTTATCTGTACAACAGGTTCCTAACTGGCCTCACTACAACAGCCTAGCTCCCCTTCAATTCAGTCTTCTAAGTGAACTTTTTATTGCCCATATCTGATCGTACCACTCTGCTTAAAAATCCTTTAAGGGTTTTTTATCATCTGTCTTCATATCATCTATATGAACTCACCCCATGGCTATCTCTCTGGCCACTTTCCTCCTTTGTTCTCTCCACTCCAACTCTACTGGCCTTGTCTCTTGGCATATTCTTCTCCCATCTTGGAGCTTAACTCCTCCTCATCCTTATAATCTTGTCTTAAACATCACAGCACCAGAGAGGACTATGTTCTCCTGCTGTTACCTCCAGAGTTCCCGTCTTTCTTCTTTAAGACACATGTCACAACTGTAATTCACTAATGACCTGTACAATCATTTAATTCTGTCTTTCCCACTGGACTGCAAACTTCTGATGGATGCAGAGACAGTATGTGTTTTGTTTAATGCTACAGTCTCCTGTGCCTGGAACACAGTAGACTCTTAATACAATTTCTTCAATGAGAAGAATAAATGAATAAAAAATTAACTTTGGGCAGGAAACGGGACATTTCCTCCTGAGACTGAAGAGAATAAATAAGGATGGGTACAACTGAAGATAAGTTGAAAAGTAGTTATGTGACATTAAGGAAGAAATGGGCAATTTAGAGAAGTCACATCTTATAGCACCAATTTTCTTGCGCTGACAGTGTTGAAAGAGGGGGAATATTGTTTAAGTATGGCCAAGGTTTAAACTGATTGCTAAAGGGAAAAAGAAGAGGAGACAGGAACTTGACCAAGAATTAGTAAAGGACTGTTTCGTGATAGTGGTGAGGGGACAACTCTACACAAAGATGGAAACTGCAATACAAAAATCTACTAAATCAAATGAATCAGCGTGGATTTCTCTGTGAAAAGTCTAAATACCACTGACTTTATTTCAAGAATAATGTCTGATTTGACTAATAAAATTTTGCCAGTAGAATTCATTGATAAGATTAAGAATGACTTACAATGAACACATTTGTAGGTAATTTGATTCTACAAAAATATCTGAGAAACCCACCAACATTTTCTTCTGTCAAGTTGTTTCACACAATCTTTTAATTACATAATTAATTTGTTGGGTAAGTTATTTCTTTAGAGATAGCATAAAGGCAAACAATATGTTCTTTAGTCAATTATGACAAATGTTTTATTGGTACGATCCAAATTAAAGTTTTGTTGGTTCCCCAAGCCAATAAGATAAGATACAAAGTGCCACAAAAATCCAACCCAATCTGCAACTACTCTCCACCTCCAGGATGTATTAGAGATGAAATAAACAGCTTTTGAATTAAGTAGCTTTTGCTGCTTAACAGTGGCTAACAGTGGTTTGTTCTGGTAAATAAAATAACTCTAGGCTCACCTTCCCACTCTCCCTCCAGATGGTGCCACGGCTCCAAGAGGAGAAGAGTTTACAGCTTGAGCAAAGACAGCTTGCCTTATTATTATTATGCAACATAACAGCTTCATCAGCTTTCAGCTTTATTTCTTGGTATGACCTTTTCTACACAGGCTCACACAATTCCATAATACTTTCTGACTAAATGAAATTCTAACACTATTGGCAAATACGAAGATTCTCAGGAGAATGACCAGGAATGGAGTGTGAAAAAAGAAAAATTCTTCTCTTGTGTGCTCCTTCAAAGCAGGTGTCTGTCCCTCCTCTTCTTTCAGGATCCCCCACTCATCTCCTTGTCCTTGCCAAAAGGTGCTTCCACTCCCCTAGACCTCAAACCAGACCTCTAGCTCTCCACTGTCTATCAAGGAATGCCTACAGAGGCATTAGCCACTAGTGTGCTCCTCTTGACTCAGAATATTTGCAATTTTAAAAGGACCCTTTTAATACAGAAAAATCCTTCAATGAACTCTTAAGGGTATACTGATATTCAGAGGTAATGGGATCTTTTAATCTGGCATAGAAACAGGTTAGAAAAAGAGATAAAAGCTATGTCGCAAAGGGAAGCAAGAGGAAAGGTGGTCTTACTACCTTAGTTTCTTTCTACCAGAATGTTCCTAACTACAAATCTGATAGTGGGCTTCATTAATCAACTCACATCAAGAATCCTTAAAGGGTAGCTATCGAACCCCCATCTGTAAAAGCTTTGTTCTCCAAGTGCCCATCCCCATCCCCCAACCCATCTATCTCTCACAAAGAAGAGAATAAAGGAAGAACTTAGTTCACCTCTTTGGAAAGGCCACCAACCTCTGGCCTTAAGCCTCAAACACTGAGGCCAGAAGAGTCAATGTGCACTTACTACCTCTCAAGCTCAACTGGACAAAAGGAACCATCTAGCTATTCCTACCTAAGAACCTAGATTTTGAAGGAGCTTTAGATATCATGTATAAACTTCTTGTTACAGATGAAGAATAAGAGATTCAGAGTATGAGTAGACTGACTTTCCAAGGTCACATAACTGGTTAAAAGCAGAACCTACTTCATTATTATATCTACCACCCCACTGACTCTCTTTTTACTTTGTTAATGCAGGGATGTTGTCATCACATGTTCTTGGACATTTTTCCCGGATAAACCTTAAATATAAAATAATTCTTGTAAAATATATGCCAAGATTTCCTTTCCATCTCCTAGAATTCCTGAACATTTATTTATTTTTATGAAGCTTTGGTAAAATATTCTTCTGTATTCATGTACTGACTTTACAAAGTTAATTTTAAGATCAGTAAAATATAAATTATAAAATATACATCATGACAAAGATATTAAAACTACTTTTTTTTTTTTTTTGGCCCCGCCACACAATGTGTGGCCTCTTAGTTCCCCGATGAGGGATCGAACCCGTGCCCCCCGCAGTGGAAGCGCAGAGTCTTAACCGCTGGACTGCCAGGGAAGTCCCTAAAACTACTCTTAAGCCTTGAATTACTCTAGCTCACAAAACAAAGTTTTCAGTGTTTTAATCCACTGTGACAAGCTCTAGTTAAAAAAATAAACCCTAAAATTTCTTGAGTTGAAAAAACACTATTCTAACCTTTACCAAAATAGTTCAGCTGCATAAATAAAATAAGGTTATCATACGTACTTAAAGCTCTAGAATGATCCGGATTCCTTATTCCCTTTGCTCGTAACCTCTGAAGAAGAACTGTTGAGGACAACTGTTTTACAAGATACACTGCCATGGAATAGTTCTGGAAAAAAAAAAAAAAAAAAAAGATGTAGAAAGCAAACAACATATGTAAGTAAATAGGTACATCTATTTTAATCCCACAATGATAGGGAAAGAAAATTAACACCTGTTTAAAACATCTACTGTGTGCCAAGCACTCTCTTAGGTGTTTTCATGAATGGTAATTCATTTAATCTTAACCAAAAAGCTGCTGAGGTAATCCTATTTTTATGGATGAGGAAAGTGAAGTGTAGAAAAGTAAAAGAACTTGTTCTAATTTTGCAACTTTCAAGAGATAATGCCAGGTCTGTCATGCTTCTGTATTACCTGACTACCTATGCTTGAAGTTAATCAATTCAGGCACTTATGTAAAGAACATTGTTAAAAATAAATATAAACCAAGGCCAATAAGATGTCAAAGTCATCATAAAACATATTTAGCAGGTAACAGTAGCTATTTAAAAAATTAGACTGGCATCCTAATTTATACCATTTAATTTCTCTCTATGCCTTTAACTAGTTTTGAAAAGGCCCTACTTGGGCTATTATCACAACAAGCAGAGGGAATATTAAATATTTTCAAAGAGAAGCTGATGGTTTGGCAAAAGAACAGATGAATATCCATTACCAGCAGAGGGACTACCCAGAGATGGTACTAGGAGAAGGGGGACAAAGAAAATAGTTTATCAACAAGCCAAGGCAAAGTAAAGGGTACATGACTGGATAAGAGGAAGAAAAGAGGGCTGAGGCTTATGAAGGGTAAGAGAGAGATTTAAATGAGAAGGTCCACTTTCCACTTGGTGTTGGAATCAAGAGGAAGATCAAGAGATTTGGAAAGAAGCAAAAGGAAAAATAATTATTGCCATCTTCTATTTATTAGCTACATACAGTTTTACACGCACTCTTAATATATACTCTCCACTTCATTTAAACCTCAAAGAAGGCCTGTAAGAGATAGGTAGGGCAAGTATCTTTCTAAGTAAAGGACTGATGAAATGTAGGCACACAAAAATGCTTTTAATTTTAAATTTTAAAAAATATATGTAATCTGCTCATGATCATGCACCTGCTTGGTGACAAAGGTGGCGCTAGAAATCAAGAGGAAAGTGTAGGGATGTCAGGACAATGGACTAATGGCCAAGGCCAGTGTAGTTCTCTATAGTTCTTGATTTCAAACACCATTTGCTTTGACCCTCCTAACCTTCCAATGTACATTCCAACTTTCAGTTACTTTCGCACTTTGGAAAATGCATCCCCCTCTTTTGGCAAGAAGAGAATATATGTACAATACCCTCTGGAAGGTCAAATTTTCATTTAGAGTTCAGAAACCTATCCGTGTTCACATGCTACACATTTTCCAGGAAAAAAATGAAGTATGAAGTAAGTATCAAAAAAGCTAATTTGGGAGGGATAAATTAGGAGTCTGGGATTAACATATGCACACTACTATATATAAAATAGATAATCAACAAGGACCTACTGTATAGCACAGGGAACTCTGCTCAATACTCTGTAATAACCTAAATGGGAAAATAAGCTGAAAAAGAATGGATATATGTACATGTATAACTTGAATCACTTTGCTGTACACCTGAAACTAACATTGTAAATCAACTATACTCCAATATAAAATAAAAATTAAACATTTTTTAAAAGCTAATTTACTTTCATTAATAAATCCCATAATTTATTAATGAGGAACAAATAACCTTAAAACTTACCCAAATTTTAGACATACAACATACCAATCTAATATAAAACTAAAAAGTTCCTTTTAGAAAAAAAATCCTTATTCACCTTTATTATTTGATTAATGGTTCAAGTATGATAGAAACTGGAGAAATGCTAATTAACACTGTGAAATTATTATATATACTTACACCCTGAATCTTTATATAAATTTTTAAGGAGAGGTCAAGTAGAAACTACAAGTTCAGTGAAAAGGTATGTTCACTCTAGTTGAAACACGTAACCAGATAAGAAATAAAAAAAAAAAAGGAAGTAAAAAGAAGGTCAGGTATTAACAAACACCACTTGTACCGATAATATGGAATTAAATTTTATATCACATGAAAGAGATTCAGCAGCAACCCCCGCCAAACTTTACAGTGGTATAATATCTCTCCTAGGTAGATGATATATTGTTCCTGCTAACCCTTCAAAGTACTACTTAACTCCAACTACTGAAATATATTGCTTTACACTGATGTTTTTGTCAAATGCTTTTTCAAAGTCTTCAAAATTGTCTATCAAGTTTATAGGACATTTTCTTCACTATTAAGATATGATCTACTCATTAAGTGCCCTTTACTCCAGTATCTAAATAACTTCTCTACAAACAATGACAGTTTAATAAATGCTAGATGCAGTGATTACTGAGGTAGGATAAGAAGTTACAACATAGTTCACTTATTTCCTTCAAGCACTGTACTAGCTCTTCTTTTTCTCTTATATTACAATTTTTTAAATTGAGCTATAATTGACATATAATATTGTGTAAGTTTAAGGTGTACACGTTGACTGCATAGAGTTATAATATATTGTAAGACGATTACCACCATAGCATTAGCTCTTCCATTTATTTCCTTTCAAGACATAATGCTAACATTTCTCAATGGCAACTAATAATACAGAAATTAATCCCCAAAACAGTAAGAGATCCTACATGAACTATTCAGAGTATCTTCACAAGC
Organism: Eubalaena glacialis; assembly: GCF_028564815.1. Lineage (NCBI taxonomy): Eukaryota > Metazoa > Chordata > Mammalia > Artiodactyla > Balaenidae > Eubalaena > Eubalaena glacialis. The sequence continues at coordinate 68,098,674 of NC_083717.1, forward strand.
TGAATAAAACTAGGATCAAAAACCAATCTAATCAATTATCTTTTGGACTTTAGAAAAGAATAATTTTCTTTCAATGTTTTATTTCAAAAAGAAGGTCTCCAACTTGCAGATCATGGTCTACGCAAATCTTACCTGGGAGACCTTCAAATCACTGAAGATTACTGTTTTCTTTCTGAGGTGTGGAAGGCTTCCCATGGAAGAATATTTCCTCCTCTCCTCTAGTGCTATACATCAGCAACCACATTTCCCTCCTCTCCCCCAGTTTGACTTCTTTCATAGTTCACTGTAACCACCCTGGTGTTTATACACTTTTCACACACAGACAAAACCCAAAACATCTGCAATACCCTCTTCAAAAAGGGGGACAAAAACAGGGAGCCCAAGGTACACTAGAAAAAAACATTTAAAAGGATTTTAAAAACCTAATAGTGACATATTGATTAAGTAAAGAAAAAATATATAACCTTGATGGATGTCAAAAAAGGATTTTGATAAAATTAAAAATCCATTTCTCTCAAAGATATACAGTAAAAAAGAGGACCATAGGATTACATTATTGCTATAATTAAGTTCTATCAAAAATTAATAGCCATTATAATAATGTTGTGACACTAGTATTCTCATTAACATAAGGAACAAGTCAAGTATGTCCACTAGCACTCACATTACTTAACATTGTTCTGAAGGTTCTAGACAGCACAAGAGAACAAGAATAAGAAATTATGGCATAAGTATTAGGATTATCATTATTCATATAATGATACATCTCAGACTCGAAACTGCCTATTTGGAAATACCAAGAAACCTACTAAAAAGCTATCAGAACCAATACGTGAATTTATGTACTAAGTAAATATTCAACAATAACTAGCTTTTAAATAAATCAACAATAAATACATTTTTTAGAAAATACAACAGAAAAAAGATCTATTTACAATAGCAGTAATAATAATAAACAACACAAGAATCAATAAAAATATGGAAAATTTCTAAGAAGAAACCTATTAAATTACTGAGGAACATGAAAGAGGATTTGAATAAATGGAGAAACATACAGTTCCTGAAATAAGGACATTAAATACTGTAAATAAGTTAATCCTCTCTAAGTTAATATACACATTTTAAAGCAAGCTCATTTATTCCCAGAAAGATTTGGGGGAATAATGCAAGGGAATATGTCTTACTCCATGCAATTACTTTTTCAACATTTTCACTCTCCTCAAGGCCCCGATTTCTTCTCTCACTCTCAGCAGACTTCTCTCACTTCCTATCTCACAGACTTAAGAGAATTCATCAGATCAGAACTTACCATCTCTCCAGTACCAATCATATACATGCATCCAATCCTTTTATTCCACTAAATAAAGAAGTTGTCCCTCCTAGCTACAATGAGTTACTTAATGAAATTCACTATTGATTATTTTTCTCGTGTATATTTAATCTCTTCCTCCCAAGAAGATACCTGCCATCATCCTTTATACCTGTTTAACACTCTCTCATTAAAGCAAACAAATAACTCTCATCTCAAATTTCCCTCCAGCTCAGCTGTATCTATTTCCAAAGCTACCCTTCTATAACTCACTATCTCCACTGCCTTACCTCCGCCTGGTCACAATCGGGCTTCTCCTCCCACCTCCACCAAAACAGCTCATGCTAAAGTCAACTTTATGTTTCTAATCCAAAAAGTATTTTTTTAGATTTCAACATGCTTGACTTCTCAACATCTGTTCAATACTGCTTACCATCTCCTTTTTTTTTTTAATAAATTTTATTTTATTTTATTTACTTATTATTTTTGGCTGCATTGGGTCTTCGTTGCTACGCGCAGGCTTTCTCTAGCTGAGTGGGGGCTACTCTTCATTGCGGTGCGCGGGCTTCTCATTGCGGTGGCTTCTCTTGTTGTGGAGCACGGGCTCTAGGCACGCAGGCCTCAGCAGTTGTGGTTCGCAGGCTCTAGAGCACAGGCTCCGTAGTTGTGGCGCACGGGCCCAGTTGCCCCATGGCATGTGGGATCTTCCCGGACCAGGGCTCGAACCCGCGTTCCCTGCATTGGCAGGTAAATTCTTAACCACTGCGCCACCAGGGAAGTCCCTGTCCTTCTTTTTTGAAACTCTTCCCTTGGCTTCTCATACCCACCCCCGGTTCTGCCCCACATCTCTAGTACTATTTCCCCATGTCCTCTGCAGGTTCATTCTCTTCTATCCAGTATTAAAAGTTATAGTTCCTCAAGAATGGTAAGTGTTCAACACTCTCTTCTTTTTACTTGTTACATTCCCCCTAAACAATGTCAGCCTGCTTTTATGGCTCTAGTAACCACCAATATGCAGATGACTCATTTTTTTCTCTAGTCCAAACTTATCCTCTGAGCTTATATGCCCAACTGCCTCTTCAGAATGTCTCAAAGGCATCTCGAACTCAAAAGCTTCAAAACTGAACTCATGATTGTCTCCATGTAGTCCTCCAATACTCCTTCCTTCAAAGCAAAGCAAAGCAAAACAAAACGCACCTAAATTCAGTCCTTTTTCAGTGTTTCCTCTATCTCAGTAATATTTTCATTTACCTTGTCACTCAAGCCAGAAACCAAGGAGTCATCCTTGACCTCTCCCTTTCTCTTAGCCCCTATTTCTAATCTATCACTTATTCCTACAGATCCACCTATTTATCTCCAACCCCAGTGCCACCACTCTAGACTAATATACTATTTCTCTCACTAACGCTTCAGCAATAGTAAGAGGTAAGAATGCTAGGCTAAGAAACCATACAGAAAAGTTCAGAACACACACAGGATAAATAAAAGCAAATATATAATAATGGTGGCTTCAGAATTAGCATTTATTTAGTTAATGGTATTAGAACTGGCTATTAAATTTTTATTTCACACTACACATAAATTCACAATGGATTAAATATTTAAAGGTAAAACTAGAAACCTCAAAAGTCAAGAAAAAAATATAAACAAATATTTATGTAAGATTGGGAAGGGTAGACAGACTAAACTTGATGGAGGCTGACTGGAAAGACTATAAAGAAACAAAACTGTGCAACTAGAGATTATCATACTAAGTGAAGTAAGAAAGAGAAAGACCAATGCCATATGACATCACTTATAGGTAGAATCTAATATATGACACAAATGAACCTATCTATGAAACAGAAACAGAATCAGGTACGTAGAGAATAGACTGGTGGTTGCCAAGGGGGAGGGCAATGGAAGAGGGTAGGAGTGGGAGTTTGGAATTAGCAAATGCAAAGTGGTATATATAGGATGAATAAAGAACAAGGTCCTACTGTATCATACAGGGAACTATATTCAATATCCTGTGATAAACCATAATGGAAAAGAATATGAAAAAGAATGTGTGTGTGTATATATATATATATATAACTGAGTCACTTTGATGTACCGCAGTAATTAACACAACACTGTAATTCAACTATACTCAATAAAAAATAAATTAAAAAAAAAAAAAGAAAAACAAAACTGGTTAAGATTTGGCTCCGTAATAATTTAAATCTTCTACACATTAAATAAAGATAAAGGGCAATAAACTAGAAACAAACATTTGCCACATGTAAAAGGGGGTTAAATCAATATATAAAGAACTCATAAACAATAAAAACAGCAATAGAGAAATAGATATTGATATGATTTTTAAATGTGAATAATCACAAACATAAAATATGTCCAACCTCAATAAGAGGATTACTAATTAAAACAATGTGGTACCACTATTTACCTATTAAAATTAGTAGAGATCTTAAAGAAAATAAAACTCAATGTTATCCGTCGACAGGCATGTGAATAAACACAAAGTTAGAGAATAAATCTGTACAACATCTTTTGGTAAGGTAATCTGCCAATGTACACAAAATTTCTTTAAATTCTGATGCTCTTTGACTCAGCGATTCCACTTCTGGGAATTTACTCTAAGGAAATTACCATGTATGTATGCAAAGTTAGAGCTACTAGGATGGTCTTCAAAATGTTCTTTGAAATAGTAATGAATCAACCAAATAAATGTTCAACAACAGGGAACATCATATTGGAATATGATGTAGCCAATTAAAATCATGCAGATGAACATGAAATGACATAGGAAGATGTTTATGAAAACTACTCAGTGAAAGTTATCAGGTTATAAAACACTGTTTAAAACATTTTTTAAATGGGAACATGTTGAAAATTCATTGTGAGACAAAAATAAATCCTTTTGCAACTCATTTTATTTACATACAAGCTCAGGTAGCCATGGAGATTAACCATTCCTTATAATACAAAAATCTGGTAGAAACAAAAATTTACTTACTCTTCCAATTTCTGCAGTCCATGAAACAACAATGGTGTTTGGTACAGTTGTGGACAATCGGACAAGTGAGGTGATATTAATTGGTCGGCTGGGTCGCTTTGGTTCCACACCATTTTTAGTAGGTGGAAGATAACCCTAAGGATGAAATATAATTTATTTCTACTTATTACTTCCACAATCATTTCAACTTCCATTCCTTAAAAAAAAACCCTACAAACTACATATGAGAAAATATGAGTGTTTTCATTTAAAAGTAGAGAAGCAAACGTTTGTAAGAGTTTCCTGTATGTTTCTCTAAACAACCATACAGTCTCATAGTAAGCCTGAGAAAAATACTGGTGGCAGAACTTAAAAATCTCTAAACTTTAAGAATCAGGTTGAATTCATAAAGAGCTTGGATAAGTATATAAGGACTATTTTAAAGGTGAACAATAACAGCCCCCACTCCTCTGTTAAAGGCACAGCATTCTTCAAATCTCTATTCTACCACAAGCTTCCAGACTTACACGAATACATCTGAGGTTTTGTTGAAACAATCTCGTCTTCCCAAAATTCAGTAAAACACTAAAGCTACCACATCCAACTCCTAGACTATGTCTCCATAGCTAATGTCACAGCTGTTAATTGTACATAGTTGGTGCAAGTGTTTCACTCAGTCACATGAATATATATCCAAAATAAAGATGTTTTCTTAATGAAAAAATGATTAACAACAGCTGTGATGACTTATTTGCTAGCTATGTTGGCAATGCACTTTTTAAAAAATAGCTTTTGGGACTTACTGGAAGGCTGCAAGGTTTTGTATTCACTTTCACACAAAGATTGGGTGGGAAGTGATCTTCTTGTGGACAACTGGTTTCTGATAAACAAAACCTAAACAATAAAGGACAAGTTTAATTACCTTTATTAAAGGATGACACCACATTAATATTTTTGTTCCATAGCTAATCTAAAAGATGGTCAAACTTAATAAAAACAGCAAAAAACTACTAAACCTGAATAAATACATGAATAAATGTATTGAAATAGGTTCAAAATAAATAATTCTGTCAATGTAGAGTTTCAGTGGTCACAACTACCAACCTGTAGTTGTCTTCATAATATTTCCAGTCATTTGTTCAAGCATGTTTTTTGGGGGAGGAGGTGGGGAAGTGCTCTGTGGTTGAATAAATTTAAGAAATTTTGAATCAAAAAATTAAATTAAGTTTCCTCCATATAGAACTTCTCAGAGCTAGGCTAACAATAACTGTAACTTTTTAAGAGGGAAACATAAATATATAGTAGTTCCCAAATTTATTTGTCTGTGAAACATTTTTTTGGTTCTCAGCAGACTATACTGAAAATGCTAGAAGTCCATCCCTGGGATCAAGTTCTGTCCACTAAGCCCAGGTACTCCATTATTCCCTGAAAACTGAAGATGCTGAATAATAACATTAATTGTATTATACCCACATGTGTTTAGAATACTATTTTAGAAACTCATGAAAACATTTATTTCTAAATTAAATGCGTTATCTTTTGGGAAAACCAACGACAACTACATAATTTGTTCATTCTCACTCCATTCTTACATAGATCAAGAAATAAATTATTAATTTGCTATTTAAGACAACTATTCTTGATTATTATACTTCCTTATTCCCAATATAGAGCTGAGGCTCATTCCACTTTACAGAATGTTCACAGCACCTTTGAGCTTCATGTTAAGAAGAACGCTATCTCTGAATTCTGTGAAATATTCATCATGCACCAACATCTTCTCTCAACATCTTGATCTGCCTGCCATGCAATCTGTGTGAGGGAGTATCCACAAAATGGGACAATTTTCTATGTAAAATTTTACGGGTACATATAAATATATGGTCATCTTTAAGCAGGGACAATCTATAGCTTCCATTAGATTCTCAAAGGGGTTAGAGATCCATATAAAGGTTGAGAATTACTAATCTACAAAGATTTTCTCAAAATATACTTAGCAAACAGATGTCAAAGCCCACAAGATCATCTCTAACCCCAGCAGAAGCTTCTATTACAGGCGAGTTCTTTACTTTGCAACAGTAAGAGGATGCCATAAAGTTTTAAATCAATTACTCCAATGCAGAGATAAATTAGAAACGTGAACCTGGCTGCCTGAAGCTACAGAAAAGCAATAATTTATATGACAAGTTGACTCCTATTCAATTAAGTAAAAAGTGAAAATCTAAATCACCCTTACAAACCAAAGAGAAAAAAAGATTTTAAAAATGGGGAACAAAAAAAAAAAAAAAAAAAATGGGGAACAAGAGCAGAAAGTTTCTATATAGGAGTTCATGGGGGTGGGGAGGGGAAACAGATAAATGAAAACATTAGGAATCTAATAGAGAATATATTGATCCTAATTCTGACCAAATTGTTTTCATGTTTTAGATAAAGACTTACAATTAGGATAGTGGAAGGTATACGCTCCCAACTTAATACACTGGGATTGCTGTAGGGGGTGAGGAGGGTGGGGATGAAAACAATTTAGTAAAATACAAAGAACCACCTAACAATTACCAAATATAATACAAAATGGTTCCTTAT